>NW_027118755.1:0-332500 GCF_036417845.1 Apteryx mantelli
TCTTCGCGACGCCTTCTGCTACGCCCTGCGAAGGGCAGAGGCACCAAACCTCACACGGCTCGACGGGGAGCATAAATCCCTCCGTGGCCGGGAGTATTCTTGCTGCGCTTCGGTGGGCCTGCACAGCCGACCCCAGCCCGGCCAGCACGCCGCGACGGCAGGCAGCCTGCGCCCCCGAGAGCAGCCCCCGCTGAGCACACGTGCCGGGCCCACGCCCAGCTGCGGACTGCCTGAGGAGGGCAGCGGACGGGCTGCCCTGCGCCTCGGCCCTCACCGCCGCCGGGGCCGGGGCCGGGGCCGCGACACCCCCCCGCGCCAGCCACCACCAGGCAACATGGCGGGGGGCGGGGCTTGCGCGCCTCCCCCGCCCGCCTCCCCGCCGCGGCTCCGGGGCGTGCTGGCCGCAGGCCACGCCCCCTGCAGATGGGGCGGGGTGAGGCGGGGCGTCGACCGGCCCTGAGCCGCCGCCGCCGTCGCCATGGGGACGGCGGGCGGTTGGGCGGCTTCGCGCGGGGCCGGTCGGTTCCGCCGGTGCACGGAGGGGTCGCGAGGGAGCTGGGCGGCCGCGGCGGCGAGGAGCGCGCAGCCCTTGGGCGTCGCTGCCTGGCGCGGAGCCGCGCGGCGGTGGGGGGGCGCAGCCCGGGCCGGCTTTCGCTCTCGTCTCTCCCTGAGGCAGGTCCCCGGGATGAGGAGCGCCGTCAAGGAGCCGCCCGCACCCCGCAGCCGCTGCTATGCTGCTCGCGGCAAGCACCGCGCCTCTGCCGGCCCCGGCCCCGGCCCCGGCCCCGGCCCCGGCCCCGGCCGCGCTCGCTTGTGCCCCCGAGCGGGAGGGCTGCGGCCGCAGCGCGCCGCGCTCTGAGGTGTATCCCACGTTGCTCGCCCTGCGGCTTGCCTGGGCCATAAGTGAGAAGGCTGTTGGATGCTTGTTGTCGTTGTTTTCCCTAGCTCGTATACCGAAGGTATTCGTGGGCATTTTCTGATGGCACTTTCCAGCGTTTGCAGTGCACGAAGCGATGTTAGATTGACACGGTACATGTCAAAGAATGACACGGTACATGTCAAAAGGACAACAGTTTGCCAGGGTCAGGGAAGGCAAAGTACTCTGTGAAACTTGGCAAGTAGATGATACAGGACAGTACAATATTGTCCTATCGCCCTACCCTACTGTCACCGAAATCGGCAGTAAAACTCCTTAACACCAAGGTAGTATTAAGAAGCAGGCATTCTCTTCATTACAGCGCTGGGTGCACGGGGGATCGCTCCGCCCAACGTGCACGCCCCGTGTTGCATTAGCCAAAGTTTATAGTGCTTTGTTACATATGTTACCAAAAGGCGATTTCGGTGACACATACATATGCCTTACATTTCCCGGAATGATTAGACATATTCATTCTATTTCCTGGAACTAATTATCATATTTACATAGTCATTACGCATGCGGGCTGAGTCTCCAGGGGGCTTCTATGGGGGTCTCTGGTGGTCCCTAGTGCTTGCTGAAGAGGTGCCTTTTCCATGAACTCTGAGCTCCTTTTCCAGATATGGTCTCGGCTTGGCTCATTCCTTTGCTTGACAAAGGTGTCTTGTTCCTAACCTTGCTTTCAGCTGGTTTCTGCTGGTTTCTGCTGGTGTCTTTGGGTGCATTCTTGTCTGAAGCTCCTGGTAGGAGGCAAGAGTGTTGCACCGACCCTCAGATCTAAAGTTAATCTAAATGGAACTATTTGTAGCAACACAGGATGGGAAGCTGCCCATGGATTTGACAGTAGACTGAAACGGGTTCCTACAGTGGCAGGAGATCGTTTGCATTGTAATACTAATGACACTTTTGAGATTCGTAAACTTCACACCTACTGGCTATGCAGTCGAGGACGGACCTGCCCTAGCATGCCTAGAGCTTCAGAGTTACGCAGTATGAAACAGTCATCTGGTAGCTGCATCTAGCAACGTAGCCATGGTAAGGAGACACGAGGCTATGACAACGGTTTGGGATGTGCGTGTGTACGCGCCCTCAAAGCTAGTCACTTCGAAGACGATGTAAATTTTGGACCTGGCAACGTTTGCCGTTGTAAGGTGACATATGTTTCCGACCAAATCACCAAGCAGACTTACGGGTTAGCTTCTCATTTGACTGAACAGACGATGTCTTACTTTGCAGCGTTTAGTACTTCAGTAACACTTGCAGAAACCTTCCATCAGCTAGACAACTTTGTCAAACAAAACACCAAGGTTACTCAACATCTGTCTGAAACTGGAAAACGCTTCGTAGAGAGAGAAGTGGAAGTGATGTGTGATAATAATGAACTGGTTCCATTAGCAAAAGTAGAAACCAGTACTGGGACTAATGTTACATCCTATGCTCATGCTGTTAATCATCACTGTAGTGTTCCTTGTTGTAACCTTGATATGGATCTCTTCTCTTAAAAATCCAGTAGTACGCATGAATGAAATACCACCTCAAGTTAAATCACATACTAAACTATTGTAAATTACCACTTTCACATACATATATATGTATATATATATATACATATCTGTGTGTGTGTGTGTGTGTGTGTGTGTGTGTGTGTATCTCAATGTTTTGACCCTCACCGTGCACAGGCAAGAGGGCTGGTCACTCATACGGTGAGTGTATTAAGCTCACCGTGCAACAGCAGGAATCGTTAACTGTTGGTCTGAGCCAAGGAGCGGAAGGTGACCGACCAATACAGCCCTACGATGGAGGAAGGCTCAGAGGAGATGGGCAAGGGGGATGTGCCCATGAAGTTCTTGGGATCATGGAGGGTGTGACTGTCCACAGCTGTTGCACAGAAAGCTGACTTTATCTCAACACCAAGGGCACCGGGGCTGGCCTTTGTTTTAGATAAACAGCTATGTCGCAATAGTGAGCATTGTTAAGAGAATATTGAACTGAAGCTGTCTAGAATTAATTGCTTAGCATAACTTGCTTAGCATTAGTAGCTAAATTTGCTGAAGCCTTAGGCCTCAGGCTGTGAACTTGCTGTCAACTTTTACTTAGATAAGTAAAAGGGGGGCCCCAGAGCCGGTTCAAGCTGGAGAGATAAAGAAGCTACACTGACAGCAGGAGCAGCCAACCTTGAAGATAAGCAGCAGCCTGCCTAGGGACAATGGAGGGGCCCAGTGAAGAAGGGGAAGACCCCAGACCTAACTATTACTATTGGTCCAAACTATCGCTTAAGGGGTGGGGAATTTAGATTGTAAGGGTCTAATTGCCCAGGGATTTCTTTGTTCGGGGTCCCTCTTTGGAGGCACCAGCTCAAGCTGTAATTACCGCACGTGTATCATTAAATTTTATTTCTCTCCAATCTGACTTCGAACTTCTGCCTCAGCAGGAACCTAGGGTCGGACCCTGTTATGGAGGCCGGCGAGCCTGATTTTCCATAACAAGCATATTATAGAGAGCAGTAACGGGAATCACATCGGTATTGTGACTGAACTGTCCATTGCAATTGCTGCATTAGGCTCAGTGGAACTGAGACCCGTATTACCTGTCTTGTGATTGCAGTGCATTGCTGTATCACTCTGCCAAATCAAGAATCTAGTGTAACATCAACTCTCTTCAAAGAAGTAAATTTTGGTAGGAAGCATTCCACCCTCCATAGTCCATGCGTGGAATATTGAAAAGACCTTGGTCAGGGAGTCCCTCTGACCTCTGAAACCACCTCCTGCAGCCCATACGTGTCACGTCACGCACAGCATAAGGAACCAGGGACAGCAGTGGCTCGCTAAAACGGCCTGGCAAACTGCTGCTTTGCTCTCCCACTGTCCTCCGAGTCTAGGAGGATTTCTGCATTTACACTTTAAGGAAAGCTCTCTTGGTTTCCCCCGTTTCCTCCCCGGTTTCCTCATTCTCCAGCAATAGCCCTTCGCTGTGCGCGAAAAATGCTGGAAGGACTGGCGAAGGCCTAGCCAGTTCTGCGGGTGACATCTTAATTACGGCAACGAGTCGATCAGAGTGCCAAGAAGGATTTCAAGAGGCGCCGTCAAGGACAGAGCAGTCTGCCTCAAAAGGAGGCGGGAAAGGCACACTAAGTAGCCCATCACCACCGCTGCTCAAATCTTGCAGGCTTTATTCAGTGAACTCTGTTGTTTCCAGCAGAGTGCCACGCAGAGTCCTCTTCGGTGGGTACCGCATCACCGTGGACCCTCAGTCGATACACGCATGTGTATTCCGGGTGGCCCCAGTTGCTCAGCACCTCCAGCTTCACGTATTGTATGGAGTCAGAGCGCTCGTTCTGAAATGAGAAGAAAGCAGCTGTCTTTTCCTCTCTATCTTTTGACTACTTAGAGCTTCTCCCCTGCCAGCTACACTTCTCCTCCTCTTCCTCCTCTCCTACGCTTCTCCTGCCTCTTCCTCACCGTACCTTCAGCTGGAAAGTCTCAAAGGCATGTTCTGCAGCCATGTACGTGAACTCTCCTAGAAACAGCCCCTGCTCCTCGTTTTCTGCCTTCATCCCCTACACAAAGACGGGGGGGGAGAAAACAAGAGAGTGAGGTACACAGTGGGAAGACGCAGCTTCCCTAGGGGAACTAACGAAGCGGCCAGAATGAGGCCTAGGTGGCAGTGTTGGGAAGAGCAACTTTGGGTGTGCAGGAAAGAGAATTGGCACCAAGGAGGAAAGAGCAAGTAGGGGCAAGCTTCATTATTTGGGAGGAGTCGTGGCAGAGCCAGTGTGCCAACTCCCGTAACTCAGGGCTCATTTAGTACCGCGTGGCCCCCGAAATGGGAAGCTTTGCTTCAAGTGCACACCACAAAGGAAAGGAGTGTAAAGGAAATGGAGTAACTCAAAGCAATTTGTTTCTTCTCCAGGCTCGGAGGAAGTCACAGGCCTGGGAGAAGCCTCCCGGCATTGCGGGACCTCTATTCACCCGCCCGCCGCTGCCCTTGCTGCAAGGCTTAGAAATGCTCCTCACAACCCCCCGACTCTAGAAACCGCTTACATAGACAGCAAAGTCCTTTGGAGCACTGGAGATGTTTTCTCCAGGGGACACTCTCACTGAAATATGTTCCAGAGTAACAGCTCGTGGAAAGATTGCTTTAGGCAGCTTGATGAAGACATGACCCTGACTCCCGGCGAAAGACCAGCAGTTTCCCGGCTGATTTGCAGGCTGAAAGAAGAACAATGCACACTGTTCGTGTGGCAAAGGGAAACTCTCAACAGTGCATTTGGTCCCCCCCGCCAGCTTGCTTGCTCTCTGTTTCTTGCTGGGCCTACCTCAAGGAGAACCTCAGGAGACTTCATGGAGTGCAGCAATGGCAGCCCAGCCCAGTAGAGTATTCCTTTGGTATTGCGGAAGGAGGCAGAAGTCTTGGAATGCACGATGGTAGCCCCTGAAACACGAATGCACCCATCAAGTCCTGCCTTCCCTCGAGGACTGCATCTGTTTCTAGGGCTGTGATCTATCCGGAGCATCTCAGGAACCACGCAGGCTGTGCACCTGGCCTCAGACAAGCAACAGAGACGCTCCCCTACGACAGTTATTTCAGTTCCTGACATGCATGAACGCCAGGCAGACTCAGAGAGAAAAGGACTTCTTGAACAACCGTCTTGTATGTGAACAGTCGCAGCCCTGCTACCTGCCTCCTTTCCCTCCACTCTTACTTCCATGGACTCCACATAGGGCTCCCCAAGGAGGAACCAAGGGATGCCCGCATAGCTGTGTCCTAATGAACACTGCCACCGTGATGCCTCTTTGCACTGCACTGTCAACTTGAAAAATGCTACTATGTCTTCCTAGATCTCCAGCAGTGATAGTCACCTCTGTCTTCCTTGCGTCAGCCCCCTGCAACACACAGCAGGGACTCGTTCAGCTGTGCTAATGGGCCGTGGAAAAGGAAAGCTAACATAGGCCTAAGCATAGACAGGAGGTGCCCTGGCTTGCTTCTTCCTGTGCCTTTAGAGCCGCACCTGATGCTTTGCGGGCAAAATCCGGCATCTGGACTTGGTTATATTCCAGCTTCTCCAGTGCTTCATCGATTAACTTCTGAGCATCCTGGCAAGGAACACAAAAGAGAGCAGGTATTAGCGGCAAGGAGGCACATGCCAGCTCCCCTACTGGGCCAGCTAAGGTGAACTTGGCTGTTGCACTCTGCCCTAAGGAGCTTGGCAATTCCCTGAAAAGCTCCCAGGTTTGCTCGGCTCTCATTGGCTAGTATCAGAATAGCGGGGCTGCTCACTCCAGCGCTCCGAAAGCTGAAGTTGCGGGAACGTCTTTCTTCCTCTTACAATGCACAGGGGCAGGCCATTGGCAGCGGCCTCTCTCTGGCTCGCCACCAGCTCCCTCCTTGCTTTGCAGGAGCTCCTCCTGGAGCTGAAGGACACCTTTTCTAGGGCAGAACACTTGTGCTGACAGTGCCTGCACAGGGGTCGTAGGAGGCCGAGCAAACGGCCGAGGAGAGAGCCTTCATGGCCCACAGCGCTTATGACCCAGCCCCTTTTCCAACTGCATTCCCCAGAGCAGGAGAGCAGGAACCCTGGCTGGAACAGCGGCTTGCCCCTGCGTCAGCAAAGCCAACGTGAACCCAAGGCTGCCAGGCGCCACTCAGGCAGCTGCGTTACAAGGTCTCCCGGAGAACTGGCTGCCACATCAGCAGCAGGTGGAAATAGGGGCTGCAGGGACTGTCCTTCCAGTTTGTTACCAGAGATGATACCTAGACTGAGAGGAAGAGGAGCTGAAGACAAGTGCAACTCCCTTTGCGGCCCTCTGCTGCCCTGCAAGGAGCGTGCAGCCACAGAAGAAGCAACTGCAGAGACCCATCCTACTTGTTGCAGCAGCACAAGCCTTTCTGCTGCCTCTGGCAGGGAACCCTACTAGCATACGTGCCGGGCTGCGGAAAAAAAATCTCTGACGAGAGCCTCCTGCAATGGCCCCTTACCTGTCCTGTCATGCCCGGGAGCTCAGTCTGCTTCAGGGCTTCGCCGAGAGCGCGCCGGGCAATGTCCTTTGTGCTCCATCGCAGAGCGTGAAGGACTTCCTGGAGCTCACGCAGCTGTCCTTGGAGGGTCTCGATTTCACCGAGTACTGCTCCTAACACCTCATCCGCTTGCCTGGAAGAAGTGCGCCACAGAGACAGAGACCACTGTTCTGGCGGGCTGCTGCTATGCCACGGGAATGGGAGAGAGGCAACAAAGCTCCCTGAGGTGACTGGCAGCATCAGGTGGCTGGACTCCCATCAGTGGCTGAGAGCTGCAGAAGCAGCTGCAGCATGGCGACTACCCCTATGCCCCTTGTCAAGCAGCAGAAAGGTGGAGCTTCCAACAGCCCAGCCCTAGCTAAGGGGCTCACGCAGGGCTTGCTCCAGGCCTCGAAGGCACCTCGACATAGAGCTGACCACCGGCGAGAAAGGCAAGGCGCAAAGGCAGACAGGGCAGTGGGGGAAGAGCTGTGGGAATTGTGTCACGTGAAGATGGTGTGAGACGGGACTGGAGCTCCTCTAGAGCATCATCTAGTCAAGAGGAAATCATTTTTACCTCTGCGTCTTCACGTGCACGCCAGAGAGAGGAAACTCCTCCTAGAGGGACAAGAAAGGCAACATTCAGTCCAAACACTAACAGGCCTACTGCAGAAATGAAGCTCTACGGCCTTTACAGCAACGGGAAGCAAACAGGCACAGACACCGTGCCTCCGGGGACTCCGCTACTCCCCTATCATGCACTGGGAAATGATCACGACAGACTGCCAGGCAAGAGAACACAATTCACACTGCCTAGTGTGGTATTCGAGAAGCATCTAGCCTTTGAAATTTCCTGCAATTCAACAGATCGATTCTTAAAAAGCCCTTCTACTATCAAGTTGCTTGCTTAATCAGACACACACACACCTATTTTTTAGGGGTTGCTACGTTGAACGGCTGGGCAAAGAATGAGCCAAACCAAAAGACTCAAGATCTCAAAAGCAACACAGTGCTTTGCAGAAACTTACAGACCCACACCTGCAGAACAGCGGAGCATGTTCAGCTCTCTGCTATGTCTGGTGCCCAGAGCAATTCACCTTCACCTGACAGACCTGGCAATGTGGCTCGTGGACCTTGCCCTAGCCCCCGAAAGAAAGGCACTTTTAACAAAGCCGCACTTGATGCCCTTGAGCTAAGGCTGGCAGAAGCAGCTTTCATTTGAGGCACTCAGAAGGTCACCTGCTGGCAGACAGCTTTAAAAGAGGAGAAGATGCAGGCCTTCGATGCTGCTCTGCTCGTCCAGATGCTTTCGCCATCAAGCAGCCCCACGTGGTAAACACCTGTCAGTCACAAACCAAAGCTCTATTTACACTTGGAACTTGCTCATGCCGGAAGAGTTGTGTGCAAGCAGGGCTCCAGTGCTTCAGGCATGCAAGCGCTTCTGAGGCTGCAGACTACTTGGGAAGGGTGGCAAGCCAACCCTGGGCATCTCCCGGGCTTTTTTAGCGCTTCGTGAGACCTTAACCAGCTGCCTCCCTCCACAGGGCTGCCTGCTCCACTCCGAGGGTCGGGCACACATGCCATCATTGTCTCTCCACTCTTCTTCTTGGCAAGAGAGAACGATGGAAGAGGGGCCTCCGAACAGATGAAGAGTCCTTCCCCGGGACATGCTCCTTTCTCCTGAAGGAAGCTTCTCCACTTCGTGGGGCGAACAGGGCAGGCTAGCCACTGCCTCTCCCCAGGCTTAGGAGAACTGGCTTCAGCTCTGGGCAAAAGCAAGGCACCCTCTTCCCATCCCCACTCCCCTTGCTCGGAGGCACGTGCAAGCGGGCCACCCCTCTCTCAGGGACCTCCTGCTCCTACTTGCGCTCCTCTGGCCACAGCCGTCTACGTGGACCCAGGCAGAAGGAAGCACTGCGTCTCTCGTAAAGAGCCACCGTTACTTGCAGCCTCTACAGACACTCACCAAAAAGGCAGCAAAACAGAGCAAGCAGCACCAGCAGAACCGTCTTCCGAGCCTTCATTTGCCTATGGAGGAGCACAGAGGAAAAGAAGGCTGAAGCTGGCTGCAGCTCTGCAGCTCCTAAGCACACTCCAGAGCAGCAGTAGCGACTGCAGCTCTTGCAGCTGCCATTCCTGACTTGGGAAGTGGCCTGCTCCCGCACGAGCTCCAGCCAGTGGTCGAGTTTTCACCCGCGGTGGCAATGGGGCATTCGGGAGGGCGAGCATTGGAACTGAGCAGCTAGGGATGGAGGATTAACTCCAGAACAGGAGAAGCAGTGCCAAGGAAAGCTAGGGCCGTGCTTCCTGCCTATGGCAGTAGAGGCGATTCTTTGGAGACGGAAGGCACATCATTCACACCTCTTTCTCCTGCCCACCATCCAATCGGTGCTTGCGCCCATACACTTCTCCCCCCACTCGCAAGAAAAGATTCTCCCTCAGCTTTACCTTGCAGTAGTGCCCACAACTTGGAGCACAAAGCGCTGAGGAAACATCACGCTCAGCAGCAGGAAATGCAAGATGAGCCCGAAAGCTCCTGAAAAACAGTCAAGATGCAAAAAGTGCAGTGAGCTCATGCAGAATTCTATGTTAAGGTTCTACTCGTCCTCTTGGTGTCGGCAGAGGGCAGGAGGCATTCTCCTCTTTCGGGCACTTGCTCCTGCTTCTGTCAGTTGCTCTGCAGCTGCAAGCAGCACAGGGCAAGGGAAATGAATTCCCTTCAGTCCAAAAATCACTAATTCATGAGGTCATTTTTCCCTGTTAGGGCTACAGAGGGTCGGCCTCTTAGTTCATGAGCAGAGCTGCCTGTCATGGTCCCTAGGACCTTGCGGCACAGCCTACGGCCAGGGCTTCTGGCAGCTCCTGCTCTGCCTCTGACCACCTCGTTCACCTTCCATGAAACGATCCGCATTGCGAATGTAAATAAGCAGAGGGAGCTGCACTTAAGAATCGTCTCAGCTTCCTTTTACCTGGACGCTGAAGCTGGCGTTGGTCCTGCCCGTAGACTCCAGGGCTCTGGAGAACAGGCCCTTGGCTCGCAGGTTGCCTACGAGAAAGAAAAGGGTCTGAGGCACACAGGGCACGCGCTATCTGCTGTTGCCTTCAGCCAGCTTTACACTGAGCTCGGAGGCTGTCCTTGTGCTCTTCCCCCGTCCATCCCCCACACACACCCCCACCCCAGGCTGATTAGGTGCAAAAGGCACTTGAGGAAAAGAGAGGAGGCTTCCGAAAACTCTCCAAAGCAGCACATCCGTACCAGCGTACGTCTTGGCCTCGGTTTCTGAACATAGGTGCAGAGACGCAGCTGCCAAGCACCCTGTTCGCTCAGCTGTGGCCCAAAAGCGCTCTGATCTCCTTGCCGTCACGACAGAGAGTGAGCAAGCGGCAGGGGCAGCCCGCAGCTGCCGCCCTGCTCTTGCTACCTCACACAGCGGCGATGGCTTGTGATGTCAACGGCGGTCGGTGACGTCACAGTAGAAAAGGCAGCGCCACATTTCCAGGCCAAGCTCAACCTGACAGGAAACAGGAGTTGCTCTCCTCTTCAGCAGAGAGGCAATCCTCGGAAATCACAATGTCTCCTACCAAGTATGAAACTCTTTGAAGTCCCAGCCAGGAGGCAGCGATTTGGCAGCCACCAGCAGCCTTGTCTAGTGCCTGCTTTGACACTTTTTGAGCCCCAGGGCCTTCAGAGCTAACTGAAGTGAGCAACCACGTACACTCAGCAGTTCTCTGCCAGGGGCTCAGCTTCACGGTGGCGGCTCTTTTCTTGTAGCCTGAGCAAGGCACGGTGCCATAAGAGAAGGGCTGGGCCTGCAGCTTGGCCTCTGCTTGCTGCTCTGGGCACCGGGCTCTTGACTGCAGAGGACAGGAGACATGCTTAGAGGAGGGCAAGGGAGCATATCTGACTCTAGCTTTGTTTGCTACCTCATGGCATCTCCAGGGACTGCAATCAGCCCCCAATTTCCCTATGGAAAACGAAGGCTATATTTTTTTCCCCCCAAAGTAACGATTCACGGAGTCAGCAAAGAGTTTTGGTGCCACGCCAGGACAGTCTGGCAAATTAAGTTGGAGGCAAGTCAACAGTGCTGGCTGCCAGTGCCCACCTGTGCTCACTAAGCAGTGCCAATGAAAGCTAGGGCCGTGCTTCCTGCCTATGGCAGTAGAGGCAATTCTCTGGAGACGGAAGGGACACCATTCACACCTGTTTCTCCTGACCACCATCCAGTCAGTACTTGTGCCAACACAGTTCTCCCCCCTCTCTCAAGAAAAAGATGCCTGTCGTGGGTCTGTCAACCGGAGAAGTGCTACTACGTGTTCCTACATCTCCAGCAGTGATAGTCACCTCTGTCTTCCTTGCATGAGCCCCCTGCAACACACAGCAGGGACTCATTCAACTAGCCCAGAAGGCTGTGGAAAAGGAAAGCTAACACAGCCACCCCCTACATTACACACTCTGTCAGTCACTGCGCCTTTCGAGCATGCGGCACCCCTCGACTTTTGACCCTGTCTCTCCTGCCACTGGGGACCTTCAAATGCACATCTCGTCCAGCTAGACAGCAGGCGCTCTGCAAGGCGCCCTGCCTTCGCTGCTTGGGTGCTCTAGCCGCACCTGACGATTTGTGGGCATAATCGGGCATCTGCACTTGCTTACCTTCCAGCTTCTCCAGCGCTTCGTTGGTTACCTTGTGCACGTCCTGGGAAGGAACACATAGGAGAGCGGCTCTTAGCGGGAAAACGAACGGGCAGCCAGGCGCATCCCAGCCCCCCCAACAAGGCCAGCCAAGGTGAACTTGGCTGCTCAGCTCCTCGCTCCTCACCTGCTTGCCTAGCAAGAGCGCACCACACAGAGCAAAAACACCCTTCGCGACGCCTTCTGCTACGCCCTGCGAAGGGCAGAGGCACCAAACCTCACACGGCTCGACGGGGAGCATAAATCCCTCCGTGGCCGGGAGTATTCTTGCTGCGCTTCGGTGGGCCTGCACAGCCGACCCCAGCCCGGCCAGCACGCCGCGACGGCAGGCAGCCTGCGCCCCCGAGAGCAGCCCCCGCTGAGCACACGTGCCGGGCCCACGCCCAGCTGCGGACTGCCTGAGGAGGGCAGCGGACGGGCTGCCCTGCGCCTCGGCCCTCACCGCCGCCGGGGCCGGGGCCGGGGCCGCGACACCCCCCCGCGCCAGCCACCACCAGGCAACATGGCGGGGGGCGGGGCTTGCGCGCCTCCCCCGCCCGCCTCCCCGCCGCGGCTCCGGGGCGTGCTGGCCGCAGGCCACGCCCCCTGCAGATGGGGCGGGGTGAGGCGGGGCGTCGACCGGCCCTGAGCCGCCGCCGCCGTCGCCATGGGGACGGCGGGCGGTTGGGCGGCTTCGCGCGGGGCCGGTCGGTTCCGCCGGTGCACGGAGGGGTCGCGAGGGAGCTGGGCGGCCGCGGCGGCGAGGAGCGCGCAGCCCTTGGGCGTCGCTGCCTGGCGCGGAGCCGCGCGGCGGTGGGGGGGCGCAGCCCGGGCCGGCTTTCGCTCTCGTCTCTCCCTGAGGCAGGTCCCCGGGATGAGGAGCGCCGTCAAGGAGCCGCCCGCACCCCGCAGCCGCTGCTATGCTGCTCGCGGCAAGCACCGCGCCTCTGCCGGCCCCGGCCCCGGCCCCGGCCCCGGCCCCGGCCCCGGCCCCGGCCCCGGCCGCGCTCGCTTGTGCCCCCGAGCGGGAGGGCTGCGGCCGCAGCGCGCCGCGCTCTGAGGTGTATCCCACGTTGCTCGCCCTGCGGCTTGCCTGGGCCATAAGTGAGAAGGCTGTTGGATGCTTGTTGTCGTTGTTTTCCCTAGCTCGTATACCGAAGGTATTCGTGGGCATTTTCTGATGGCACTTTCCAGCGTTTGCAGTGCACGAAGCGATGTTAGATTGACACGGTACATGTCAAAGAATGACACGGTACATGTCAAAAGGACAACAGTTTGCCAGGGTCAGGGAAGGCAAAGTACTCTGTGAAACTTGGCAAGTAGATGATACAGGACAGTACAATATTGTCCTATCGCCCTACCCTACTGTCACCGAAATCGGCAGTAAAACTCCTTAACACCAAGGTAGTATTAAGAAGCAGGCATTCTCTTCATTACAGCGCCGGGTGCACGGGGGATCGCTCCGCCCAACGTGCACGCCCCGTGTTGCATTAGCCAAAGTTTATAGTGCTTTGTTACATATGTTACCAAAAGGCGATTTCGGTGACACATACATATGCCTTACATTTCCCGGAATGATTAGACATATTCATTCTATTTCCTGGAACTAATTATCATATTTACATAGTCATTACGCATGCGGGCTGAGTCTCCAGGGGGCTTCTATGGGGGTCTCTGGTGGTCCCTAGTGCTTGCTGAAGAGGTGCCTTTTCCATGAACTCTGAGCTCCTTTTCCAGATATGGTCTCGGCTTGGCTCATTCCTTTGCTTGACAAAGGTGTCTTGTTCCTAACCTTGCTTTCAGCTGGTTTCTGCTGGTTTCTGCTGGTGTCTTTGGGTGCATTCTTGTCTGAAGCTCCTGGTAGGAGGCAAGAGTGTTGCACCGACCCTCAGATCTAAAGTTAATCTAAATGGAACTATTTGTAGCAACACAGGATGGGAAGCTGCACATGGATTTGACAGTAGACTGAAACGGGTTCCTACAGTGGCAGGAGATCGTTTGCATTGTAATACTAATGACACTTTTGAGATTCGTAAACTTCACACCTACTGGCTATGCAGTCGAGGACGGACCTGCCCTAGCATGCCTAGAGCTTCAGAGTTACGCAGTATGAAACAGTCATCTGGTAGCTGCATCTAGCAACGTAGCCATGGTAAGGAGACACGAGGCTATGACAACGGTTTGGGATGTGCGTGTGTACGCGCCCTCAAAGCTAGTCACTTCGAAGACGATGTAAATTTTGGACCTGGCAACGTTTGCCGTTGTAAGGTGACATATGTTTCCGACCAAATCACCAAGCAGACTTACGGGTTAGCTTCTCATTTGACTGAACAGACGATGTCTTACTTTGCAGCGTTTAGTACTTCAGTAACACTTGCAGAAACCTTCCATCAGCTAGACAACTTTGTCAAACAAAACACCAAGGTTACTCAACATCTGTCTGAAACTGGAAAACGCTTCGTAGAGAGAGAAGTGGAAGTGATGTGTGATAATAATGAACTGGTTCCATTAGCAAAAGTAGAAACCAGTACTGGGACTAATGTTACATCCTATGCTCATGCTGTTAATCATCACTGTAGTGTTCCTTGTTGTAACCTTGATATGGATCTCTTCTCTTAAAAATCCAGTAGTACGCATGAATGAAATACCACCTCAAGTTAAATCACATACTAAACTATTGTAAATTACCACTTTCACATACATATATATGTATATATATATATACATATCTGTGTGTGTGTGTGTGTGTGTGTGTGTGTGTGTGTATCTCAATGTTTTGACCCTCACCGTGCACAGGCAAGAGGGCTGGTCACTCATACGGTGAGTGTATTAAGCTCACCGTGCAACAGCAGGAATCGTTAACTGTTGGTCTGAGCCAAGGAGCGGAAGGTGACCGACCAATACAGCCCTACGATGGAGGAAGGCTCAGAGGAGATGGGCAAGGGGGATGTGCCCATGAAGTTCTTGGGATCATGGAGGGTGTGACTGTCCACAGCTGTTGCACAGAAAGCTGACTTTATCTCAACACCAAGGGCACCGGGGCTGGCCTTTGTTTTAGATAAACAGCTATGTCGCAATAGTGAGCATTGTTAAGAGAATATTGAACTGAAGCTGTCTAGAATTAATTGCTTAGCATAACTTGCTTAGCATTAGTAGCTAAATTTGCTGAAGCCTTAGGCCTCAGGCTGTGAACTTGCTGTCAACTTTTACTTAGATAAGTAAAAGGGGGGCCCCAGAGCCGGTTCAAGCTGGAGAGATAAAGAAGCTACACTGACAGCAGGAGCAGCCAACCTTGAAGATAAGCAGCAGCCTGCCTAGGGACAATGGAGGGGCCCAGTGAAGAAGGGGAAGACCCCAGACCTAACTATTACTATTGGTCCAAACTATCGCTTAAGGGGTGGGGAATTTAGATTGTAAGGGTCTAATTGCCCAGGGATTTCTTTGTTCGGGGTCCCTCTTTGGAGGCACCAGCTCAAGCTGTAATTACCGCACGTGTATCATTAAATTTTATTTCTCTCCAATCTGACTTCGAACTTCTGCCTCAGCAGGAACCTAGGGTCGGACCCTGTTATGGAGGCCGGCGAGCCTGATTTTCCATAACAAGCATATTATAGAGAGCAGTAACGGGAATCACATCGGTATTGTGACTGAACTGTCCATTGCAATTGCTGCATTAGGCTCAGTGGAACTGAGACCCGTATTACCTGTCTTGTGATTGCAGTGCATTGCTGTATCACTCTGCCAAATCAAGAATCTAGTGTAACATCAACTCTCTTCAAAGAAGTAAATTTTGGTAGGAAGCATTCCACCCTCCATAGTCCATGCGTGGAATATTGAAAAGACCTTGGTCAGGGAGTCCCTCTGACCTCTGAAACCACCTCCTGCAGCCCATACGTGTCACGTCACGCACAGCATAAGGAACCAGGGACAGCAGTGGCTCGCTAAAACGGCCTGGCAAACTGCTGCTTTGCTCTCCCACTGTCCTCCGAGTCTAGGAGGATTTCTGCATTTACACTTTAAGGAAAGCTCTCTTGGTTTCCCCCGTTTCCTCCCCGGTTTCCTCATTCTCCAGCAATAGCCCTTCGCTGTGCGCGAAAAATGCTGGAAGGACTGGCGAAGGCCTAGCCAGTTCTGCGGGTGACATCTTAATTACGGCAACGAGTCGATCAGAGTGCCAAGAAGGATTTCAAGAGGCGCCGTCAAGGACAGAGCAGTCTGCCTCAAAAGGAGGCGGGAAAGGCACACTAAGTAGCCCATCACCACCGCTGCTCAAATCTTGCAGGCTTTATTCAGTGAACTCTGTTGTTTCCAGCAGAGTGCCACGCAGAGTCCTCTTCGGTGGGTACCGCATCACCGTGGACCCTCAGTCGATACACGCATGTGTATTCCGGGTGGCCCCAGTTGCTCAGCACCTCCAGCTTCACGTATTGTATGGAGTCAGAGCGCTCGTTCTGAAATGAGAAGAAAGCAGCTGTCTTTTCCTCTCTATCTTTTGACTACTTAGAGCTTCTCCCCTGCCAGCTACACTTCTCCTCCTCTTCCTCCTCTCCTACGCTTCTCCTGCCTCTTCCTCACCGTACCTTCAGCTGGAAAGTCTCAAAGGCATGTTCTGCAGCCATGTACGTGAACTCTCCTAGAAACAGCCCCTGCTCCTCGTTTTCTGCCTTCATCCCCTACACAAAGACGGGGGGGAGAAAACAAGAGAGTGAGGTACACAGTGGGAAGACGCAGCTTCCCTAGGGGAACTAACGAAGCGGCCAGAATGAGGCCTAGGTGGCAGTGTTGGGAAGAGCAACTTTGGGTGTGCAGGAAAGAGAATTGGCACCAAGGAGGAAAGAGCAAGTAGGGGCAAGCTTCATTATTTGGGAGGAGTCGTGGCAGAGCCAGTGTGCCAACTCCCGTAACTCAGGGCTCATTTAGTACCGCGTGGCCCCCGAAATGGGAAGCTTTGCTTCAAGTGCACACCACAAAGGAAAGGAGTGTAAAGGAAATGGAGTAACTCAAAGCAATTTGTTTCTTCTCCAGGCTCGGAGGAAGTCACAGGCCTGGGAGAAGCCTCCCGGCATTGCGGGACCTCTATTCACCCGCCCGCCGCTGCCCTTGCTGCAAGGCTTAGAAATGCTCCTCACAACCCCCCGACTCTAGAAACCGCTTACATAGACAGCAAAGTCCTTTGGAGCACTGGAGATGTTTTCTCCAGGGGACACTCTCACTGAAATATGTTCCAGAGTAACAGCTCGTGGAAAGATTGCTTTAGGCAGCTTGATGAAGACATGACCCTGACTCCCGGCGAAAGACCAGCAGTTTCCCGGCTGATTTGCAGGCTGAAAGAAGAACAATGCACACTGTTCGTGTGGCAAAGGGAAACTCTCAACAGTGCATTTGGTCCCCCCCGCCAGCTTGCTTGCTCTCTGTTTCTTGCTGGGCCTACCTCAAGGAGAACCTCAGGAGACTTCATGGAGTGCAGCAATGGCAGCCCAGCCCAGTAGAGTATTCCTTTGGTATTGCGGAAGGAGGCAGAAGTCTTGGAATGCACGATGGTAGCCCCTGAAACACGAATGCACCCATCAAGTCCTGCCTTCCCTCGAGGACTGCATCTGTTTCTAGGGCTGTGATCTATCCGGAGCATCTCAGGAACCACGCAGGCTGTGCACCTGGCCTCAGACAAGCAACAGAGACGCTCCCCTACGACAGTTATTTCAGTTCCTGACATGCATGAACGCCAGGCAGACTCAGAGAGAAAAGGACTTCTTGAACAACCGTCTTGTATGTGAACAGTCGCAGCCCTGCTACCTGCCTCCTTTCCCTCCACTCTTACTTCCATGGACTCCACATAGGGCTCCCCAAGGAGGAACCAAGGGATGCCCGCATAGCTGTGTCCTAATGAACACTGCCACCGTGATGCCTCTTTGCACTGCACTGTCAACTTGAAAAATGCTACTATGTCTTCCTAGATCTCCAGCAGTGATAGTCACCTCTGTCTTCCTTGCGTCAGCCCCCTGCAACACACAGCAGGGACTCGTTCAGCTGTGCTAATGGGCCGTGGAAAAGGAAAGCTAACATAGGCCTAAGCATAGACAGGAGGTGCCCTGGCTTGCTTCTTCCTGTGCCTTTAGAGCCGCACCTGATGCTTTGCGGGCAAAATCCGGCATCTGGACTTGGTTATATTCCAGCTTCTCCAGTGCTTCATCGATTAACTTCTGAGCATCCTGGCAAGGAACACAAAAGAGAGCAGGTATTAGCGGCAAGGAGGCACATGCCAGCTCCCCTACTGGGCCAGCTAAGGTGAACTTGGCTGTTGCACTCTGCCCTAAGGAGCTTGGCAATTCCCTGAAAAGCTCCCAGGTTTGCTCGGCTCTCATTGGCTAGTATCAGAATAGCGGGGCTGCTCACTCCAGCGCTCCGAAAGCTGAAGTTGCGGGAACGTCTTTCTTCCTCTTACAATGCACAGGGGCAGGCCATTGGCAGCGGCCTCTCTCTGGCTCGCCACCAGCTCCCTCCTTGCTTTGCAGGAGCTCCTCCTGGAGCTGAAGGACACCTTTTCTAGGGCAGAACACTTGTGCTGACAGTGCCTGCACAGGGGTCGTAGGAGGCCGAGCAAACGGCCGAGGAGAGAGCCTTCATGGCCCACAGCGCTTATGACCCAGCCCCTTTTCCAACTGCATTCCCCAGAGCAGGAGAGCAGGAACCCTGGCTGGAACAGCGGCTTGCCCCTGCGTCAGCAAAGCCAACGTGAACCCAAGGCTGCCAGGCGCCACTCAGGCAGCTGCGTTACAAGGTCTCCCGGAGAACTGGCTGCCACATCAGCAGCAGGTGGAAATAGGGGCTGCAGGGACTGTCCTTCCAGTTTGTTACCAGAGATGATACCTAGACTGAGAGGAAGAGGAGCTGAAGACAAGTGCAACTCCCTTTGCGGCCCTCTGCTGCCCTGCAAGGAGCGTGCAGCCACAGAAGAAGCAACTGCAGAGACCCATCCTACTTGTTGCAGCAGCACAAGCCTTTCTGCTGCCTCTGGCAGGGAACCCTACTAGCATACGTGCCGGGCTGCGGAAAAAAAATCTCTGACGAGAGCCTCCTGCAATGGCCCCTTACCTGTCCTGTCATGCCCGGGAGCTCAGTCTGCTTCAGGGCTTCGCCGAGAGCGCGCCGGGCAATGTCCTTTGTGCTCCATCGCAGAGCGTGAAGGACTTCCTGGAGCTCACGCAGCTGTCCTTGGAGGGTCTCGATTTCACCGAGTACTGCTCCTAACACCTCATCCGCTTGCCTGGAAGAAGTGCGCCACAGAGACAGAGACCACTGTTCTGGCGGGCTGCTGCTATGCCACGGGAATGGGAGAGAGGCAACAAAGCTCCCTGAGGTGACTGGCAGCATCAGGTGGCTGGACTCCCATCAGTGGCTGAGAGCTGCAGAAGCAGCTGCAGCATGGCGACTACCCCTATGCCCCTTGTCAAGCAGCAGAAAGGTGGAGCTTCCAACAGCCCAGCCCTAGCTAAGGGGCTCACGCAGGGCTTGCTCCAGGCCTCGAAGGCACCTCGACATAGAGCTGACCACCGGCGAGAAAGGCAAGGCGCAAAGGCAGACAGGGCAGTGGGGGAAGAGCTGTGGGAATTGTGTCACGTGAAGATGGTGTGAGACGGGACTGGAGCTCCTCTAGAGCATCATCTAGTCAAGAGGAAATCATTTTTACCTCTGCGTCTTCACGTGCACGCCAGAGAGAGGAAACTCCTCCTAGAGGGACAAGAAAGGCAACATTCAGTCCAAACACTAACAGGCCTACTGCAGAAATGAAGCTCTACGGCCTTTACAGCAACGGGAAGCAAACAGGCACAGACACCGTGCCTCCGGGGACTCCGCTACTCCCCTATCATGCACTGGGAAATGATCACGACAGACTGCCAGGCAAGAGAACACAATTCACACTGCCTAGTGTGGTATTCGAGAAGCATCTAGCCTTTGAAATTTCCTGCAATTCAACAGATCGATTCTTAAAAAGCCCTTCTACTATCAAGTTGCTTGCTTAATCAGACACACACACACCTATTTTTTAGGGGTTGCTACGTTGAACGGCTGGGCAAAGAATGAGCCAAACCAAAAGACTCAAGATCTCAAAAGCAACACAGTGCTTTGCAGAAACTTACAGACCCACACCTGCAGAACAGCGGAGCATGTTCAGCTCTCTGCTATGTCTGGTGCCCAGAGCAATTCACCTTCACCTGACAGACCTGGCAATGTGGCTCGTGGACCTTGCCCTAGCCCCCGAAAGAAAGGCACTTTTAACAAAGCCGCACTTGATGCCCTTGAGCTAAGGCTGGCAGAAGCAGCTTTCATTTGAGGCACTCAGAAGGTCACCTGCTGGCAGACAGCTTTAAAAGAGGAGAAGATGCAGGCCTTCGATGCTGCTCTGCTCGTCCAGATGCTTTCGCCATCAAGCAGCCCCACGTGGTAAACACCTGTCAGTCACAAACCAAAGCTCTATTTACACTTGGAACTTGCTCATGCCGGAAGAGTTGTGTGCAAGCAGGGCTCCAGTGCTTCAGGCATGCAAGCGCTTCTGAGGCTGCAGACTACTTGGGAAGGGTGGCAAGCCAACCCTGGGCATCTCCCGGGCTTTTTTAGCGCTTCGTGAGACCTTAACCAGCTGCCTCCCTCCACAGGGCTGCCTGCTCCACTCCGAGGGTCGGGCACACATGCCATCATTGTCTCTCCACTCTTCTTCTTGGCAAGAGAGAACGATGGAAGAGGGGCCTCCGAACAGATGAAGAGTCCTTCCCCGGGACATGCTCCTTTCTCCTGAAGGAAGCTTCTCCACTTCGTGGGGCGAACAGGGCAGGCTAGCCACTGCCTCTCCCCAGGCTTAGGAGAACTGGCTTCAGCTCTGGGCAAAAG
Organism: Apteryx mantelli; assembly: GCF_036417845.1. NCBI lineage: Eukaryota > Metazoa > Chordata > Aves > Apterygiformes > Apterygidae > Apteryx > Apteryx mantelli. The sequence goes on from NW_027118755.1 coordinate 20,466, forward strand.
CAAGGCACCCTCTTCCCATCCCCACTCCCCTTGCTCGGAGGCACGTGCAAGCGGGCCACCCCTCTCTCAGGGACCTCCTGCTCCTACTTGCGCTCCTCTGGCCACAGCCGTCTACGTGGACCCAGGCAGAAGGAAGCACTGCGTCTCTCGTAAAGAGCCACCGTTACTTGCAGCCTCTACAGACACTCACCAAAAAGGCAGCAAAACAGAGCAAGCAGCACCAGCAGAACCGTCTTCCGAGCCTTCATTTGCCTATGGAGGAGCACAGAGGAAAAGAAGGCTGAAGCTGGCTGCAGCTCTGCAGCTCCTAAGCACACTCCAGAGCAGCAGTAGCGACTGCAGCTCTTGCAGCTGCCATTCCTGACTTGGGAAGTGGCCTGCTCCCGCACGAGCTCCAGCCAGTGGTCGAGTTTTCACCCGCGGTGGCAATGGGGCATTCGGGAGGGCGAGCATTGGAACTGAGCAGCTAGGGATGGAGGATTAACTCCAGAACAGGAGAAGCAGTGCCAAGGAAAGCTAGGGCCGTGCTTCCTGCCTATGGCAGTAGAGGCGATTCTTTGGAGACGGAAGGCACATCATTCACACCTCTTTCTCCTGCCCACCATCCAATCGGTGCTTGCGCCCATACACTTCTCCCCCGACTCGCAAGAAAAGATTCTCCCTCAGCTTTACCTTGCAGTAGTGCCCACAACTTGGAGCACAAAGCGCTGAGGAAACATCACGCTCAGCAGCAGGAAATGCAAGATGAGCCCGAAAGCTCCTGAAAAACAGTCAAGATGCAAAAAGTGCAGTGAGCTCATGCAGAATTCTATGTTAAGGTTCTACTCGTCCTCTTGGTGTCAGCAGAGGGCAGGAGGCATTCTCCTCTTTCGGGCACTTGCTCCTGCTTCTGTCAGTTGCTCTGCAGCTGCAAGCAGCACAGGGCAAGGGAAATGAATTCCCTTCAGTCCAAAAATCACTAATTCATGAGGTCATTTTTCCCTGTTAGGGCTACAGAGGGTCGGCCTCTTAGTTCATGAGCAGAGCTGCCTGTCATGGTCCCTAGGACCTTGCGGCACAGCCTACGGCCAGGGCTTCTGGCAGCTCCTGCTCTGCCTCTGACCACCTCGTTCACCTTCCATGAAACGATCCGCATTGCGAATGTAAATAAGCAGAGGGAGCTGCACTTAAGAATCGTCTCAGCTTCCTTTTACCTGGACGCTGAAGCTGGCGTTGGTCCTGCCCGTAGACTCCAGGGCTCTGGAGAACAGGCCCTTGGCTCGCAGGTTGCCTACGAGAAAGAAAAGGGTCTGAGGCACACAGGGCACGCGCTATCTGCTGTTGCCTTCAGCCAGCTTTACACTGAGCTCGGAGGCTGTCCTTGTGCTCTTCCCCCGTCCATCCCCCACACACACCCCCACCCCAGGCTGATTAGGTGCAAAAGGCACTTGAGGAAAAGAGAGGAGGCTTCCGAAAACTCTCCAAAGCAGCACATCCGTACCAGCGTACGTCTTGGCCTCGGTTTCTGAACATAGGTGCAGAGACGCAGCTGCCAAGCACCCTGTTCGCTCAGCTGTGGCCCAAAAGCGCTCTGATCTCCTTGCCGTCACGACAGAGAGTGAGCAAGCGGCAGGGGCAGCCCGCAGCTGCCGCCCTGCTCTTGCTACCTCACACAGCGGCGATGGCTTGTGATGTCAACGGCGGTCGGTGACGTCACAGTAGAAAAGGCAGCGCCACATTTCCAGGCCAAGCTCAACCTGACAGGAAACAGGAGTTGCTCTCCTCTTCAGCAGAGAGGCAATCCTCGGAAATCACAATGTCTCCTACCAAGTATGAAACTCTTTGAAGTCCCAGCCAGGAGGCAGCGATTTGGCAGCCACCAGCAGCCTTGTCTAGTGCCTGCTTTGACACTTTTTGAGCCCCAGGGCCTTCAGAGCTAACTGAAGTGAGCAACCACGTACACTCAGCAGTTCTCTGCCAGGGGCTCAGCTTCACGGTGGCGGCTCTTTTCTTGTAGCCTGAGCAAGGCACGGTGCCATAAGAGAAGGGCTGGGCCTGCAGCTTGGCCTCTGCTTGCTGCTCTGGGCACCGGGCTCTTGACTGCAGAGGACAGGAGACATGCTTAGAGGAGGGCAAGGGAGCATATCTGACTCTAGCTTTGTTTGCTACCTCATGGCATCTCCAGGGACTGCAATCAGCCCCCAATTTCCCTATGGAAAACGAAGGCTATATTTTTTTCCCCCCAAAGTAACGATTCACGGAGTCAGCAAAGAGTTTTGGTGCCACGCCAGGACAGTCTGGCAAATTAAGTTGGAGGCAAGTCAACAGTGCTGGCTGCCAGTGCCCACCTGTGCTCACTAAGCAGTGCCAATGAAAGCTAGGGCCGTGCTTCCTGCCTATGGCAGTAGAGGCAATTCTCTGGAGACGGAAGGGACACCATTCACACCTGTTTCTCCTGACCACCATCCAGTCAGTACTTGTGCCAACACAGTTCTCCCCCCTCTCTCAAGAAAAAGATGCCTGTCGTGGGTCTGTCAACCGGAGAAGTGCTACTACGTGTTCCTACATCTCCAGCAGTGATAGTCACCTCTGTCTTCCTTGCATGAGCCCCCTGCAACACACAGCAGGGACTCATTCAACTAGCCCAGAAGGCTGTGGAAAAGGAAAGCTAACACAGCCACCCCCTACATTACACACTCTGTCAGTCACTGCGCCTTTCGAGCATGCGGCACCCCTCGACTTTTGACCCTGTCTCTCCTGCCACTGGGGACCTTCAAATGCACATCTCGTCCAGCTAGACAGCAGGCGCTCTGCAAGGCGCCCTGCCTTCGCTGCTTGGGTGCTCTAGCCGCACCTGACGATTTGTGGGCATAATCGGGCATCTGCACTTGCTTACCTTCCAGCTTCTCCAGCGCTTCGTTGGTTACCTTGTGCACGTCCTGGGAAGGAACACATAGGAGAGCGGCTCTTAGCGGGAAAACGAACGGGCAGCCAGGCGCATCCCAGCCCCCCCAACAAGGCCAGCCAAGGTGAACTTGGCTGCTCAGCTCCTCGCTCCTCACCTGCTTGCCTAGCAAGAGCGCACCACACAGAGCAAAAACACCCTTCGCGACGCCTTCTGCTACGCCCTGCGAAGGGCAGAGGCACCAAACCTCACACGGCTCGACGGGGAGCATAAATCCCTCCGTGGCCGGGAGTATTCTTGCTGCGCTTCGGTGGGCCTGCACAGCCGACCCCAGCCCGGCCAGCACGCCGCGACGGCAGGCAGCCTGCGCCCCCGAGAGCAGCCCCCGCTGAGCACACGTGCCGGGCCCACGCCCAGCTGCGGACTGCCTGAGGAGGGCAGCGGACGGGCTGCCCTGCGCCTCGGCCCTCACCGCCGCCGGGGCCGGGGCCGGGGCCGCGACACCCCCCCGCGCCAGCCACCACCAGGCAACATGGCGGGGGGCGGGGCTTGCGCGCCTCCCCCGCCCGCCTCCCCGCCGCGGCTCCGGGGCGTGCTGGCCGCAGGCCACGCCCCCTGCAGATGGGGCGGGGTGAGGCGGGGCGTCGACCGGCCCTGAGCCGCCGCCGCCGTCGCCATGGGGACGGCGGGCGGTTGGGCGGCTTCGCGCGGGGCCGGTCGGTTCCGCCGGTGCACGGAGGGGTCGCGAGGGAGCTGGGCGGCCGCGGCGGCGAGGAGCGCGCAGCCCTTGGGCGTCGCTGCCTGGCGCGGAGCCGCGCGGCGGTGGGGGGGCGCAGCCCGGGCCGGCTTTCGCTCTCGTCTCTCCCTGAGGCAGGTCCCCGGGATGAGGAGCGCCGTCAAGGAGCCGCCCGCACCCCGCAGCCGCTGCTATGCTGCTCGCGGCAAGCACCGCGCCTCTGCCGGCCCCGGCCCCGGCCCCGGCCCCGGCCCCGGCCCCGGCCGCGCTCGCTTGTGCCCCCGAGCGGGAGGGCTGCGGCCGCAGCGCGCCGCGCTCTGAGGTGTATCCCACGTTGCTCGCCCTGCGGCTTGCCTGGGCCATAAGTGAGAAGGCTGTTGGATGCTTGTTGTCGTTGTTTTCCCTAGCTCGTATACCGAAGGTATTCGTGGGCATTTTCTGATGGCACTTTCCAGCGTTTGCAGTGCACGAAGCGATGTTAGATTGACACGGTACATGTCAAAGAATGACACGGTACATGTCAAAAGGACAACAGTTTGCCAGGGTCAGGGAAGGCAAAGTACTCTGTGAAACTTGGCAAGTAGATGATACAGGACAGTACAATATTGTCCTATCGCCCTACCCTACTGTCACCGAAATCGGCAGTAAAACTCCTTAACACCAAGGTAGTATTAAGAAGCAGGCATTCTCTTCATTACAGCGCCGGGTGCACGGGGGATCGCTCCGCCCAACGTGCACGCCCCGTGTTGCATTAGCCAAAGTTTATAGTGCTTTGTTACATATGTTACCAAAAGGCGATTTCGGTGACACATACATATGCCTTACATTTCCCGGAATGATTAGACATATTCATTCTATTTCCTGGAACTAATTATCATATTTACATAGTCATTACGCATGCGGGCTGAGTCTCCAGGGGGCTTCTATGGGGGTCTCTGGTGGTCCCTAGTGCTTGCTGAAGAGGTGCCTTTTCCATGAACTCTGAGCTCCTTTTCCAGATATGGTCTCGGCTTGGCTCATTCCTTTGCTTGACAAAGGTGTCTTGTTCCTAACCTTGCTTTCAGCTGGTTTCTGCTGGTTTCTGCTGGTGTCTTTGGGTGCATTCTTGTCTGAAGCTCCTGGTAGGAGGCAAGAGTGTTGCACCGACCCTCAGATCTAAAGTTAATCTAAATGGAACTATTTGTAGCAACACAGGATGGGAAGCTGCCCATGGATTTGACAGTAGACTGAAACGGGTTCCTACAGTGGCAGGAGATCGTTTGCATTGTAATACTAATGACACTTTTGAGATTCGTAAACTTCACACCTACTGGCTATGCAGTCGAGGACGGACCTGCCCTAGCATGCCTAGAGCTTCAGAGTTACGCAGTATGAAACAGTCATCTGGTAGCTGCATCTAGCAACGTAGCCATGGTAAGGAGACACGAGGCTATGACAACGGTTTGGGATGTGCGTGTGTACGCGCCCTCAAAGCTAGTCACTTCGAAGACGATGTAAATTTTGGACCTGGCAACGTTTGCCGTTGTAAGGTGACATATGTTTCCGACCAAATCACCAAGCAGACTTACGGGTTAGCTTCTCATTTGACTGAACAGACGATGTCTTACTTTGCAGCGTTTAGTACTTCAGTAACACTTGCAGAAACCTTCCATCAGCTAGACAACTTTGTCAAACAAAACACCAAGGTTACTCAACATCTGTCTGAAACTGGAAAACGCTTCGTAGAGAGAGAAGTGGAAGTGATGTGTGATAATAATGAACTGGTTCCATTAGCAAAAGTAGAAACCAGTACTGGGACTAATGTTACATCCTATGCTCATGCTGTTAATCATCACTGTAGTGTTCCTTGTTGTAACCTTGATATGGATCTCTTCTCTTAAAAATCCAGTAGTACGCATGAATGAAATACCACCTCAAGTTAAATCACATACTAAACTATTGTAAATTACCACTTTCACATACATATATATGTATATATATATATACATATCTGTGTGTGTGTGTGTGTGTGTGTGTGTGTGTGTGTGTATCTCAATGTTTTGACCCTCACCGTGCACAGGCAAGAGGGCTGGTCACTCATACGGTGAGTGTATTAAGCTCACCGTGCAACAGCAGGAATCGTTAACTGTTGGTCTGAGCCAAGGAGCGGAAGGTGACCGACCAATACAGCCCTACGATGGAGGAAGGCTCAGAGGAGATGGGCAAGGGGGATGTGCCCATGAAGTTCTTGGGATCATGGAGGGTGTGACTGTCCACAGCTGTTGCACAGAAAGCTGACTTTATCTCAACACCAAGGGCACCGGGGCTGGCCTTTGTTTTAGATAAACAGCTATGTCGCAATAGTGAGCATTGTTAAGAGAATATTGAACTGAAGCTGTCTAGAATTAATTGCTTAGCATGACTTGCTTAGCATTAGTAGCTAAATTTGCTGAAGCCTTAGGCCTCAGGCTGTGAACTTGCTGTCAACTTTTACTTAGATAAGTAAAAGGGGGGCCCCAGAGCCGGTTCAAGCTGGAGAGATAAAGAAGCTACACTGACAGCAGGAGCAGCCAACCTTGAAGATAAGCAGCAGCCTGCCTAGGGACAATGGAGGGGCCCAGTGAAGAAGGGGAAGACCCCAGACCTAACTATTACTATTGGTCCAAACTATCGCTTAAGGGGTGGGGAATTTAGATTGTAAGGGTCTAATTGCCCAGGGATTTCTTTGTTCGGGGTCCCTCTTTGGAGGCACCAGCTCAAGCTGTAATTACCGCACGTGTATCATTAAATTTTATTTCTCTCCAATCTGACTTCGAACTTCTGCCTCAGCAGGAACCTAGGGTCGGACCCTGTTATGGAGGCCGGCGAGCCTGATTTTCCATAACAAGCATATTATAGAGAGCAGTAACGGGAATCACATCGGTATTGTGACTGAACTGTCCATTGCAATTGCTGCATTAGGCTCAGTGGAACTGAGACCCGTATTACCTGTCTTGTGATTGCAGTGCATTGCTGTATCACTCTGCCAAATCAAGAATCTAGTGTAACATCAACTCTCTTCAAAGAAGTAAATTTTGGTAGGAAGCATTCCACCCTCCATAGTCCATGCGTGGAATATTGAAAAGACCTTGGTCAGGGAGTCCCTCTGACCTCTGAAACCACCTCCTGCAGCCCATACGTGTCACGTCACGCACAGCATAAGGAACCAGGGACAGCAGTGGCTCGCTAAAACGGCCTGGCAAACTGCTGCTTTGCTCTCCCACTGTCCTCCGAGTCTAGGAGGATTTCTGCATTTACACTTTAAGGAAAGCTCTCTTGGTTTCCCCCGTTTCCTCCCCGGTTTCCTCATTCTCCAGCAATAGCCCTTCGCTGTGCGCGAAAAATGCTGGAAGGACTGGCGAAGGCCTAGCCAGTTCTGCGGGTGACATCTTAATTACGGCAACGAGTCGATCAGAGTGCCAAGAAGGATTTCAAGAGGCGCCGTCAAGGACAGAGCAGTCTGCCTCAAAAGGAGGCGGGAAAGGCACACTAAGTAGCCCATCACCACCGCTGCTCAAATCTTGCAGGCTTTATTCAGTGAACTCTGTTGTTTCCAGCAGAGTGCCACGCAGAGTCCTCTTCGGTGGGTACCGCATCACCGTGGACCCTCAGTCGATACACGCATGTGTATTCCGGGTGGCCCCAGTTGCTCAGCACCTCCAGCTTCACGTATTGTATGGAGTCAGAGCGCTCGTTCTGAAATGAGAAGAAAGCAGCTGTCTTTTCCTCTCTATCTTTTGACTACTTAGAGCTTCTCCCCTGCCAGCTACACTTCTCCTCCTCTTCCTCCTCTCCTACGCTTCTCCTGCCTCTTCCTCACCGTACCTTCAGCTGGAAAGTCTCAAAGGCATGTTCTGCAGCCATGTACGTGAACTCTCCTAGAAACAGCCCCTGCTCCTCGTTTTCTGCCTTCATCCCCTACACAAAGACGGGGGGGAGAAAACAAGAGAGTGAGGTACACAGTGGGAAGACGCAGCTTCCCTAGGGGAACTAACGAAGCGGCCAGAATGAGGCCTAGGTGGCAGTGTTGGGAAGAGCAACTTTGGGTGTGCAGGAAAGAGAATTGGCACCAAGGAGGAAAGAGCAAGTAGGGGCAAGCTTCATTATTTGGGAGGAGTCGTGGCAGAGCCAGTGTGCCAACTCCCGTAACTCAGGGCTCATTTAGTACCGCGTGGCCCCCGAAATGGGAAGCTTTGCTTCAAGTGCACACCACAAAGGAAAGGAGTGTAAAGGAAATGGAGTAACTCAAAGCAATTTGTTTCTTCTCCAGGCTCGGAGGAAGTCACAGGCCTGGGAGAAGCCTCCCGGCATTGCGGGACCTCTATTCACCCGCCCGCCGCTGCCCTTGCTGCAAGGCTTAGAAATGCTCCTCACAACCCCCCGACTCTAGAAACCGCTTACATAGACAGCAAAGTCCTTTGGAGCACTGGAGATGTTTTCTCCAGGGGACACTCTCACTGAAATATGTTCCAGAGTAACAGCTCGTGGAAAGATTGCTTTAGGCAGCTTGATGAAGACATGACCCTGACTCCCGGCGAAAGACCAGCAGTTTCCCAGCTGATTTGCAGGCTGAAAGAAGAACAATGCACACTGTTCGTGTGGCAAAGGGAAACTCTCAACAGTGCATTTGGTCCCCCCCGCCAGCTTGCTTGCTCTCTGTTTCTTGCTGGGCCTACCTCAAGGAGAACCTCAGGAGACTTCATGGAGTGCAGCAATGGCAGCCCAGCCCAGTAGAGTATTCCTTTGGTATTGCGGAAGGAGGCAGAAGTCTTGGAATGCACGATGGTAGCCCCTGAAACACGAATGCACCCATCAAGTCCTGCCTTCCCTCGAGGACTGCATCTGTTTCTAGGGCTGTGATCTATCCGGAGCATCTCAGGAACCACGCAGGCTGTGCACCTGGCCTCAGACAAGCAACAGAGACGCTCCCCTACGACAGTTATTTCAGTTCCTGACATGCATGAACGCCAGGCAGACTCAGAGAGAAAAGGACTTCTTGAACAACCGTCTTGTATGTGAACAGTCGCAGCCCTGCTACCTGCCTCCTTTCCCTCCACTCTTACTTCCATGGACTCCACATAGGGCTCCCCAAGGAGGAACCAAGGGATGCCCGCATAGCTGTGTCCTAATGAACACTGCCACCGTGATGCCTCTTTGCACTGCACTGTCAACTTGAAAAATGCTACTATGTCTTCCTAGATCTCCAGCAGTGATAGTCACCTCTGTCTTCCTTGCGTCAGCCCCCTGCAACACACAGCAGGGACTCGTTCAGCTGTGCTAATGGGCCGTGGAAAAGGAAAGCTAACATAGGCCTAAGCATAGACAGGAGGTGCCCTGGCTTGCTTCTTCCTGTGCCTTTAGAGCCGCACCTGATGCTTTGCGGGCAAAATCCGGCATCTGGACTTGGTTATATTCCAGCTTCTCCAGTGCTTCATCGATTAACTTCTGAGCATCCTGGCAAGGAACACAAAAGAGAGCAGGTATTAGCGGCAAGGAGGCACATGCCAGCTCCCCTACTGGGCCAGCTAAGGTGAACTTGGCTGTTGCACTCTGCCCTAAGGAGCTTGGCAATTCCCTGAAAAGCTCCCAGGTTTGCTCGGCTCTCATTGGCTAGTATCAGAATAGCGGGGCTGCTCACTCCAGCGCTCCGAAAGCTGAAGTTGCGGGAACGTCTTTCTTCCTCTTACAATGCACAGGGGCAGGCCATTGGCAGCGGCCTCTCTCTGGCTCGCCACCAGCTCCCTCCTTGCTTTGCAGGAGCTCCTCCTGGAGCTGAAGGACACCTTTTCTAGGGCAGAACACTTGTGCTGACAGTGCCTGCACAGGGGTCGTAGGAGGCCGAGCAAACGGCCGAGGAGAGAGCCTTCATGGCCCACAGCGCTTATGACCCAGCCCCTTTTCCAACTGCATTCCCCAGAGCAGGAGAGCAGGAACCCTGGCTGGAACAGCGGCTTGCCCCTGCGTCAGCAAAGCCAACGTGAACCCAAGGCTGCCAGGCGCCACTCAGGCAGCTGCGTTACAAGGTCTCCCGGAGAACTGGCTGCCACATCAGCAGCAGGTGGAAATAGGGGCTGCAGGGACTGTCCTTCCAGTTTGTTACCAGAGATGATACCTAGACTGAGAGGAAGAGGAGCTGAAGACAAGTGCAACTCCCTTTGCGGCCCTCTGCTGCCCTGCAAGGAGCGTGCAGCCACAGAAGAAGCAACTGCAGAGACCCATCCTACTTGTTGCAGCAGCACAAGCCTTTCTGCTGCCTCTGGCAGGGAACCCTACTAGCATACGTGCCGGGCTGCGGAAAAAAAATCTCTGACGAGAGCCTCCTGCAATGGCCCCTTACCTGTCCTGTCATGCCCGGGAGCTCAGTCTGCTTCAGGGCTTCGCCGAGAGCGCGCCGGGCAATGTCCTTTGTGCTCCATCGCAGAGCGTGAAGGACTTCCTGGAGCTCACGCAGCTGTCCTTGGAGGGTCTCGATTTCACCGAGTACTGCTCCTAACACCTCATCCGCTTGCCTGGAAGAAGTGCGCCACAGAGACAGAGACCACTGTTCTGGCGGGCTGCTGCTATGCCACGGGAATGGGAGAGAGGCAACAAAGCTCCCTGAGGTGACTGGCAGCATCAGGTGGCTGGACTCCCATCAGTGGCTGAGAGCTGCAGAAGCAGCTGCAGCATGGCGACTACCCCTATGCCCCTTGTCAAGCAGCAGAAAGGTGGAGCTTCCAACAGCCCAGCCCTAGCTAAGGGGCTCACGCAGGGCTTGCTCCAGGCCTCGAAGGCACCTCGACATAGAGCTGACCACCGGCGAGAAAGGCAAGGCGCAAAGGCAGACAGGGCAGTGGGGGAAGAGCTGTGGGAATTGTGTCACGTGAAGATGGTGTGAGACGGGACTGGAGCTCCTCTAGAGCATCATCTAGTCAAGAGGAAATCATTTTTACCTCTGCGTCTTCACGTGCACGCCAGAGAGAGGAAACTCCTCCTAGAGGGACAAGAAAGGCAACATTCAGTCCAAACACTAACAGGCCTACTGCAGAAATGAAGCTCTACGGCCTTTACAGCAACGGGAAGCAAACAGGCACAGACACCGTGCCTCCGGGGACTCCGCTACTCCCCTATCATGCACTGGGAAATGATCACGACAGACTGCCAGGCAAGAGAACACAATTCACACTGCCTAGTGTGGTATTCGAGAAGCATCTAGCCTTTGAAATTTCCTGCAATTCAACAGATCGATTCTTAAAAAGCCCTTCTACTATCAAGTTGCTTGCTTAATCAGACACACACACACCTATTTTTTAGGGGTTGCTACGTTGAACGGCTGGGCAAAGAATGAGCCAAACCAAAAGACTCAAGATCTCAAAAGCAACACAGTGCTTTGCAGAAACTTACAGACCCACACCTGCAGAACAGCGGAGCATGTTCAGCTCTCTGCTATGTCTGGTGCCCAGAGCAATTCACCTTCACCTGACAGACCTGGCAATGTGGCTCGTGGACCTTGCCCTAGCCCCCGAAAGAAAGGCACTTTTAACAAAGCCGCACTTGATGCCCTTGAGCTAAGGCTGGCAGAAGCAGCTTTCATTTGAGGCACTCAGAAGGTCACCTGCTGGCAGACAGCTTTAAAAGAGGAGAAGATGCAGGCCTTCGATGCTGCTCTGCTCGTCCAGATGCTTTCGCCATCAAGCAGCCCCACGTGGTAAACACCTGTCAGTCACAAACCAAAGCTCTATTTACACTTGGAACTTGCTCATGCCGGAAGAGTTGTGTGCAAGCAGGGCTCCAGTGCTTCAGGCATGCAAGCGCTTCTGAGGCTGCAGACTACTTGGGAAGGGTGGCAAGCCAACCCTGGGCATCTCCCGGGCTTTTTTAGCGCTTCGTGAGACCTTAACCAGCTGCCTCCCTCCACAGGGCTGCCTGCTCCACTCCGAGGGTCGGGCACACATGCCATCATTGTCTCTCCACTCTTCTTCTTGGCAAGAGAGAACGATGGAAGAGGGGCCTCCGAACAGATGAAGAGTCCTTCCCCGGGACATGCTCCTTTCTCCTGAAGGAAGCTTCTCCACTTCGTGGGGCGAACAGGGCAGGCTAGCCACTGCCTCTCCCCAGGCTTAGGAGAACTGGCTTCAGCTCTGGGCAAAAGCAAGGCACCCTCTTCCCATCCCCACTCCCCTTGCTCGGAGGCACGTGCAAGCGGGCCACCCCTCTCTCAGGGACCTCCTGCTCCTACTTGCGCTCCTCTGGCCACAGCCGTCTACGTGGACCCAGGCAGAAGGAAGCACTGCGTCTCTCGTAAAGAGCCACCGTTACTTGCAGCCTCTACAGACACTCACCAAAAAGGCAGCAAAACAGAGCAAGCAGCACCAGCAGAACCGTCTTCCGAGCCTTCATTTGCCTATGGAGGAGCACAGAGGAAAAGAAGGCTGAAGCTGGCTGCAGCTCTGCAGCTCCTAAGCACACTCCAGAGCAGCAGTAGCGACTGCAGCTCTTGCAGCTGCCATTCCTGACTTGGGAAGTGGCCTGCTCCCGCACGAGCTCCAGCCAGTGGTCGAGTTTTCACCCGCGGTGGCAATGGGGCATTCGGGAGGGCGAGCATTGGAACTGAGCAGCTAGGGATGGAGGATTAACTCCAGAACAGGAGAAGCAGTGCCAAGGAAAGCTAGGGCCGTGCTTCCTGCCTATGGCAGTAGAGGCGATTCTTTGGAGACGGAAGGCACATCATTCACACCTCTTTCTCCTGCCCACCATCCAATCGGTGCTTGCGCCCATACACTTCTCCCCCCACTCGCAAGAAAAGATTCTCCCTCAGCTTTACCTTGCAGTAGTGCCCACAACTTGGAGCACAAAGCGCTGAGGAAACATCACGCTCAGCAGCAGGAAATGCAAGATGAGCCCGAAAGCTCCTGAAAAACAGTCAAGATGCAAAAAGTGCAGTGAGCTCATGCAGAATTCTATGTTAAGGTTCTACTCGTCCTCTTGGTGTCGGCAGAGGGCAGGAGGCATTCTCCTCTTTCGGGCACTTGCTCCTGCTTCTGTCAGTTGCTCTGCAGCTGCAAGCAGCACAGGGCAAGGGAAATGAATTCCCTTCAGTCCAAAAATCACTAATTCATGAGGTCATTTTTCCCTGTTAGGGCTACAGAGGGTCGGCCTCTTAGTTCATGAGCAGAGCTGCCTGTCATGGTCCCTAGGACCTTGCGGCACAGCCTACGGCCAGGGCTTCTGGCAGCTCCTGCTCTGCCTCTGACCACCTCGTTCACCTTCCATGAAACGATCCGCATTGCGAATGTAAATAAGCAGAGGGAGCTGCACTTAAGAATCGTCTCAGCTTCCTTTTACCTGGACGCTGAAGCTGGCGTTGGTCCTGCCCGTAGACTCCAGGGCTCTGGAGAACAGGCCCTTGGCTCGCAGGTTGCCTACGAGAAAGAAAAGGGTCTGAGGCACACAGGGCACGCGCTATCTGCTGTTGCCTTCAGCCAGCTTTACACTGAGCTCGGAGGCTGTCCTTGTGCTCTTCCCCCGTCCATCCCCCACACACACCCCCACCCCAGGCTGATTAGGTGCAAAAGGCACTTGAGGAAAAGAGAGGAGGCTTCCGAAAACTCTCCAAAGCAGCACATCCGTACCAGCGTACGTCTTGGCCTCGGTTTCTGAACATAGGTGCAGAGACGCAGCTGCCAAGCACCCTGTTCGCTCAGCTGTGGCCCAAAAGCGCTCTGATCTCCTTGCCGTCACGACAGAGAGTGAGCAAGCGGCAGGGGCAGCCCGCAGCTGCCGCCCTGCTCTTGCTACCTCACACAGCGGCGATGGCTTGTGATGTCAACGGCGGTCGGTGACGTCACAGTAGAAAAGGCAGCGCCACATTTCCAGGCCAAGCTCAACCTGACAGGAAACAGGAGTTGCTCTCCTCTTCAGCAGAGAGGCAATCCTCGGAAATCACAATGTCTCCTACCAAGTATGAAACTCTTTGAAGTCCCAGCCAGGAGGCAGCGATTTGGCAGCCACCAGCAGCCTTGTCTAGTGCCTGCTTTGACACTTTTTGAGCCCCAGGGCCTTCAGAGCTAACTGAAGTGAGCAACCACGTACACTCAGCAGTTCTCTGCCAGGGGCTCAGCTTCACGGTGGCGGCTCTTTTCTTGTAGCCTGAGCAAGGCACGGTGCCATAAGAGAAGGGCTGGGCCTGCAGCTTGGCCTCTGCTTGCTGCTCTGGGCACCGGGCTCTTGACTGCAGAGGACAGGAGACATGCTTAGAGGAGGGCAAGGGAGCATATCTGACTCTAGCTTTGTTTGCTACCTCATGGCATCTCCAGGGACTGCAATCAGCCCCCAATTTCCCTATGGAAAACGAAGGCTATATTTTTTTCCCCCCAAAGTAACGATTCACGGAGTCAGCAAAGAGTTTTGGTGCCACGCCAGGACAGTCTGGCAAATTAAGTTTGAGGCAAGAAAACAGTGCTGGCTGCCAGTGCCCACCTGTGCTCACTAAGCAGTGCCAATGAAAGCTAGGGCCGTGCTTCCTGCCTATGGCAGTAGAGGCAATTCTCTGGAGACGGAAGGGACACCATTCACACCTGTTTCTCCTGACCACCATCCAGTCAGTACTTGTGCCAACACAGTTCTCCCCCCTCTCTCAAGAAAAAGATGCCTGTCGTGGGTCTGTCAACCGGAGAAGTGCTACTACGTGTTCCTACATCTCCAGCAGTGATAGTCACCTCTGTCTTCCTTGCATGAGCCCCCTGCAACACACAGCAGGGACTCATTCAACTAGCCCAGAAGGCTGTGGAAAAGGAAAGCTAACACAGCCACCCCCTACATTACACACTCTGTCAGTCACTGCGCCTTTCGAGCATGCGGCACCCCTCGACTTTTGACCCTGTCTCTCCTGCCACTGGGGACCTTCAAATGCACATCTCGTCCAGCTAGACAGCAGGCGCTCTGCAAGGCGCCCTGCCTTCGCTGCTTGGGTGCTCTAGCCGCACCTGACGATTTGTGGGCATAATCGGGCATCTGCACTTGCTTACCTTCCAGCTTCTCCAGCGCTTCGTTGGTTACCTTGTGCACGTCCTGGGAAGGAACACATAGGAGAGCGGCTCTTAGCGGGAAAACGAACGGGCAGCCAGGCGCATCCCAGCCCCCCCAACAAGGCCAGCCAAGGTGAACTTGGCTGCTCAGCTCCTCGCTCCTCACCTGCTTGCCTAGCAAGAGCGCACCACACAGAGCAAAAACGCCCTTTGCGACGCCTTCTGCTACGCCCTGCGAAGGGCAGAGGCACCAAACCTCACACGGCTCGACGGGGAGCATAAATCCCTCCGTGGCCGGGAGTATTCTTGCTGCGCTTCGGTGGCCTGCACAGCCGACCCCAGCCCGGCCAGCATGCCGCGACGGCAGGCAGCCTGCGCCCCCGAGAGCAGCCCCCGCTGAGCACACGTCCCGGGCCCACGCCCAGCTGCGGACTGCCTGAGGAGGGCAGCGGACAGGCTGCCCTGCGCCTCACCCCTCGCCGCCGCCGGGGCCAGGGCCAGGGCCGGGGCCGGGGCCGGGGCCGGGGCCGCGACACCCCCCCGCGCCAGCCACCACCAGGCAACATGGCGGGGGGCGGGGCTTGCGCGCCTCCCCGCCGCGGCTCCAGGGCGTGCTGGCCGCAGGCCACGCCCCCTGCGGGCGGGGCGGGGCGGCAACCGGCCCGGAGCCGCCGCCGCCGTCGCCATGGGGACGGCGGGCGGTTGGGGCGGCTTCGCGCGGGGCCGGTCGGTTCCGCCGGCGCGCGGAGGGGTCGCGAGGGAGCTGGGCGGCCGCGGCGGCGAGGAGCGCGCAGCCCTTGGGCGTCGCTGCCTGGCGCGGAGCCGCGCGGCGGTGGGGCGGGCGCAGCCCGGGCCGGCTTTCGCTCTCGTCTCTCCCTGAGGCAGGTCCCCGGGATGAGGAGCGCCGTCAAGGAGCCGCCCGCACCCCGCAGCCGCTGCTATGCTGCTCGCGGCAAGCACCGCGCCTCTGCCGGCCCCGGCCCCGGCCCCGGCCCCGGCCCCGGCCCCGGCCCCGGCCCCGGCCCCGGCCGCGCTCGCTTGTGCCCCCGAGCGGGAGGGCTGCGGCCGCAGCGCGCCGCGCTCTGAGGTGTATCCCGCGTTGCTCGCCCTGCGGCTTGCCTGCGCCATAAGTGAGAAGGCTGTTGGATGCTTGTTGTCGTTGTTTTCCCTAGCTCGTATACCGAAGGTATTCGTGGGCATTTTCTGATGGCACTTTCCAGCGTTTGCAGTGCACGAAGCGATGTTAGATTGACATGGTACATGTCAAAGAATGACACGGTACATGTCAAAAGGACAACAGTTTGCCAGGGTCAGGGAAGGCAAAGTACTCTGTGAAACTTGGCAAGTAGATGATACAGGACAGTACAATATTGTCCTATCGCCCTACCCTACTGTCACCGAAATCGGCAGTAAAACTCCTTAACACCAAGGTAGTATTAAGAAGCAGGCATTCTCTTCATTACAGCGCCGGGTGCACGGGGGATCGCTCCGCCCAACGTGCACGCCCCGTGTTGCATTAGCCAAAGTTTCTAGTGCTTTGTTACATATGTTACCAAACGGCGATTTCGGTGACACATACATATGCCTTACATTTCCCGGAATGATTAGACATATTCATTCTATTTCCTGGAACTAATTATCATATTTACATAGTCATTACGCATGCGGGCTGAGTCTCCAGGGGGCTTCTATGGGGGTCTCTGGTGGTCCCTAGTGCTTGCTGAAGAGGTGCCTTTTCCATGAACTCTGAGCTCCTTTTCCAGATATGGTCTCGGCTTGGCTCATTCCTTTGCTTGACAAAGGTGTCTTGTTCCTAACCTTGCTTTCAGCTGGTTTCTGCTGGTTTAGCTGTACTCCTGTCGGCCCCCTCCTTGACTTGTTTACCACTACTTGCCTTCCCCTTTTGTAATGGTCTAGGAATGCTCAAGGACAGTTCACATAGCCGTGGGATCCTCCCTTCATCATGAAGGCAGGATTGCTCACTGCTAAGAAATCATGCCCCTGTTCACTTAACCATTCTTCCACAACTGAGTTGTTCCTGTCTTTGAAAATTGAACAACTGCAGAAACAGTTACAGAAGGAAAAGGAGAAAAGACAAAATTTGGGAGAAAAGGTCGAGATGACGCTTATGCAGGTTCCACGCCTGCCCCCCAACATGGTACAGATTAGGAAACTAATAGTATCCCCTGAAGACTGGGATGGAAACATCTGGGCTGATCCCGATGACAGCGAGCCAGGAGAAGATGACCCTTTGTTCCCCTCAAATCCCCCGACTCTGAAGCTAGACCCATTGTTAAAACCCAAGGAAACAAGGGACCTCGGGGTGGTGCTCCATGACATACTATGCAAACCACTCCCTGGGATTCCTTACAATTGACAAATTTGCAAGAGAGAGAGAGCAGAAAAACAGCTGAAACTGAAACTGAATACTTGTGCCAAGTCTGCCTAAGTGGCAGCAACCGAATAACGCTGAGTGAGGATGAATAGCAAACAGCTATTGGGGTCCAGGAGTTTCCTTACATTTAGGACCTGACTCTGCAGATATACTCCATTCTATCACCAGTCGAGTAGCTTACTGGGCTGGAGGAATAGGCACAATGGAGCGAGGTGAACCTTCCATAATCCCCATTACAATTATAAGTGAGCTCTCCACAGCTGTCACAAAAGCTGCTTACATACAAGCCATGCACCAAGAGGACGCGGTGATATCCCAATATCTTCTATAGTAGATTCAGCAGTGTTAAAACCACTCATTAGAGGAGCCCCAGCAATTCTTAAACCCTATTTAATTATAAATTAGGATGAGATAAGAAGAGACACAGAATGCAGTGAAAGACTAGGTGATAACAACACCCCGCCACATACCCCCCCGCAGGCAACTCCCTACATGGGCAGTATTAATACACGGCATTGTTAACCACAGCCGTGAAATGGGCTGGGAAGATCCATCAGATGAGAACAGGAACCTGAAGTCCCATGGAGGAGATCGTAGGGTGAGACCAGTGATACCCCCATGGGGAACAGAAACTAAATCGAAGGGAAGTAAGCCTAAAGACCCACAAACAGAATCTCAAGAATGGAGAAATGGATTGTGGAGGAAAGCCTTAGCCCTAGGCATTCCCAGAGTCACGATTCAAGGTCAGTCTACTGGCATTATCTTGAGTCTGACTGAAGCATTCCAGAAACGAGATAATGGCGAAAGGAAGGAACGTACTTTGACTCCTCTGGCACCAGCTCCCAGAGAGAGAGAGAGAGACAATCCCTTCCTCCCCCTTAGGGAAGAATTGCAGGGCATGAAGCAAAAAGGCAAGTAATGCCCGGAAGGCAATTGGGTCTGCCTGTCCAGCAAGTGGAGGTTTATCAGTGGATAAGTGATAATGGCCCATATATCTTGATTCCAGTCGGTCCTCAGTGACAATTGGTGAAGTTTTTAATAGATAGGGGAGCACAAATTTCAATACTAACACAACAAAATGCCAAGAAGATGGGGATGGGTGTGCGATCCGGATGGCAAAGAGTTAAAATTACTGGTGTGAACAGAGCAAGTGTTGTGTGCCAAACTGCCAAGGTTAATTTATGGCTCCCAGGTGAGAGGCGCATGTTGACTACTGGCTTTGCAGTTAAAGATCACAATGAAAAAAATTTTTAGGTTTTGCTGCTTTAAATGGATGAACCTGGAGCCTGCCAGATGACAGTGCGTGGTCCTTCAGCTCAGACTTCGACTCCAACCCCAGTAGAAATAGGGAGGCTGCAGTGAGTGTACTTCACGCAGCCCCTGCACTCCCTGATTCAAAAATTACTAGCATACTGCAATATCCAATTTCTGCTGTGGCACAAAATGGAATTTCTGAAGCCACAGCTGACTTGGAGAAATGACAGATTATCTCCAGAACCCACGCCCCATGCCTGGCCCTGTCTGGCCAGTTCAGAAACCAGATGGGAAGTGGCATTTGACAACTGATTATCGGCGCCTGAGTGCTGATACAGCCCCACTAACAGCTGCTGTACCAAATATTGCAAACTTAACAGCTACTTTACAAGCAGCTGCATACCCATGGATGGCGGTGCTAGATGTGAAAGCTATGTTCTTTATGGTCCCCTTGCAGGAGGAGGATAAAGAGAAGTTTGCTTTCACTTGGGAGGGAATACAATATACCTTTAACAGACTCCCACAGGGGTATGAACATTCACACAGAATTGCTCATGCTGCACTTGCTAAGCTTTTACAGACAATCTCACTCTCTCCAGATGTGAAACTGTACCAATATATAGATAGGAAGCTACTGGTAACAGTAGTGCAAAACATAGAATTAGTGCATGATGGATTTTTCCTTCTTTTTGATGGGGTAACCTGTCCAGAAAACCCCACCGAGATGAGTCTATTCTACCTTTTTGTTTTGCAGCATCCAACAAGATGAGAAGAAGAACCTTTCCCCCCAGCATAAATACCTCTGCTGTTTAAAAGGATGAGAAAAAGCTATCCCCACAGATTTCAGAAATCAGACCCTATGCCATCAAATATGTAAGCCAACAATGGGTCCTAGTCAACCCTTCCCAGTCACTCAAGCGAGTAGAATTATGAATGCAAATTAATATCTCTGCTGTAAAGCCCACATGCTCACAATTCCTAAGCACATCCTATGCAGGATGGTCATCTTGGCTACATGGATAAATCCTCACCTCCCCAAAAAGAACACAGAGAGATGCAACCAGAATTTTAGGGACTGGACTGGGAGTCTTGAATAGCATAGATGCGGAAGTGCTCATAAATAAACTAAGCACCGCAATGGGTGATTGAAATAAATTGGAACACCCACTACGATCTTCCCTGTTAGCATTGAGTACTAATCAATGGCTCCTGTCCGACGTATTGCCTCAGTGGGAAAGGATTAATGAAAAGGACCACCAATTGATTGTGGATGCACTTGGTGTAGCCCAAGATAATGTTTCTCTAGCTCTTAGTTGTATCCAAGCTCAACTCTGGATGTAATCTATGGCAGCAGCAATTATCAGAGAAGGCAAAGAGGCACCTTACCCACTGAAATTCAAAAGGTAATTTGTGATAATGCAACTAAATTTGAAAAAGACTCCCAACCTTGGTGGCATTTAGTCCATTTTACTTATGACCCCATCAACAATAAGGCCACAGCCTTTGTCTTAACAATACGCAATGCTTCAGTATACACCATATACCCAATCATTGTGCTGGGATTGAATCATAATGGCACTATACTCTATGCGTTAGAACTTCGAGTATGGGCCTAACAAAACGGAAACAAATGGCAAACCGTTGATGTTAACGCATGTGTTGTACGGGAACAAGGATTTATTTGTGAGAGGAATACCACCAAAGCCCAAGACATTTGTCTTGACACAAAATGACCTTGTCATTTTGAAAGAGATCCAGATGAAACCCCTGAAATTGTACTTGCATATCTTGGAAAAGGACGTGTTTGTATGAGAACCCTTTGTGATTTTATACTTGGAGATAACATTACTGTAGATACAAGCAAGCACTCAAACATTTGTTTGTAACTTTACTGAAATTATGGGATGCAATTTTACTTATTCAGCTCCTGTTACGTCTCATCAGTTGTTACAATCTAATTATATATTAAATTGAGATTTATTGCCTACCCCCATCGGAATGAAACTTACACTGGCGAAAAAACTACTACAACACGATGACCTGTGTCAACTGCTGAAAGGCATCCAAAACAATGGACAAAGAACCCTAATCACTGTTTGTCATGATGCAGAAGAGAGGCACCATGTTCTGGAAAGAGTGAAAAAAGATGGAGAACATCATTGGTGGGAAACTCTTCTCGGATGGTCACCCACAGCAATGGGAAGTTTTAATCTCATGCTCCATCCAGTCGTGATTTTACTAACTCTAACGTTATGATGTCTATTGCTTATAATCAAATTGTATGCAAAGGTTTGCTACGCAATAAAACAACCTGAGTTCAACCACCCAAGACATACAAATTAGTACATAATTAATAGCAATACTTTATGCTAAAAACCCTTTGCTTGCTGTGGACCTGTAAGCACATAAATTATCAACACACTAGTTATGGCATAGAGGCTATAGGTGACCCTACCACCACTCTGTGAAGGATAAGATGAATTGACTATAGTCACAGGCTGGAATGTGACCGTGTGCTTCCCCCACCCCCCGACCTGACCTGCTAGGGCAGGGGAAGGGGCTCGTTTACGAATGTAGGCTGCTGCAGTGGCCGTTTGGGCTTGCTTTTCCCGCGCGCGGTTCTTTTCGCTGGTGGTGGCGGTGGTGTTTTCTCTTCTTTCTTTCACTTCCCCCACCCCCCGCCGTTTCTTTCTATTGTTCTTTTATTATCGGTCGGCCGGCCGGCCCCGTGCCCTCCCCCCCCAAACACCCTCTCCCCTTTCATCGTCTCCTGCTTGCTCCCTCGCGTTCCCTTCAATGCCCGGCCCCGGCCCCGGCCGTTCCTAAACCTCGTGGCCAGCACGTCGCTAGGGGCTGAGGAAGAATCCCTGACCCCAAGCTGATCGGCGTCCCGAGGCGGCAGCAGCAGGGGGGCCCCCAGGGCCCCTCCCTTCGCCTCTCTCCCCAGCAGCGCCCCTTCCCCCCCCCCCCGCCATCCGCGCAGGCGCACGGGGCCGCGGCGGGGCGGGGCGGCGCCGGCCCGCCGGAACCCGCCATCTTGGCCGGGCGCTGGGGGAAGCAGGTGCCGCACGCGCCCGTCGCCACACCGCAACAGCGCCCAACCCCCTCCCCCCCCCCCTCCCCGCGGCGACCGGACCTCGCTGGGAGTCCTGCTGCGCTCGCTCCTTCGCAAGGTGGGAGTCCCGCGGCCCCGCGGTAAGGGGAGGGTGCTCGTGCGCGAATCCGCACCGTTGCGGGCACTGTGTGTCTGTCTTTCTCTGTCCCCCGGCACTACCACCCCCCCCCCCCCCGGGGCCCCTCTGCCTCCCCTCCCATTCGTTGTCGCCTGCTCGCTCCCTTCGCTGGCCGGCCCCGACCGTTGCATTCCGAAGCTTCGGGAATGGCGCGTTGCTGGGGGCTGAGGAAGACTCTTGGAACCCCGCGCCGCCCCCCCCCCCCCGGCCGCCGCCGCCCAGGGACTCTCGGGCTTTTTCTCCGGGCGCTCAGGGAAGTAGATTCCGCGCCCGCGCGCGCCACCCTTTTCCGCCGACATCCCCCCCCCGCCCCCCCCCGCCCCGCACGGCCCGCCACACGGGGAAGGGCGTACCAGGCCGGCAACCTGCAGCTCCGAGGTGGGGGGGGGGGCCGCAGGGCAGAGGGTGCGGCATGACGAGGTCGACCCGGAGCCCGCACGCCGGAACCGTTAAAAACGGCCGTCCCCGTCCCGTCCCCGCCGTCCGGGCCTTGACGAGCACTCTGCGCCGCCCCGGGAGAGGGGCACCAGGTCTACCACCCCCCCCGAAGGGAGGGGAAGTTCCCGCGACACCAGGTCTACCCCGGGACCTGCGCATTCGGGCGGGCGCCCTCCCCAGGGAAAAGGCCGCCAGACCACCCGCCCCGGTATAGCGGCAACAGGACTACCTGCCAATGCCGGGGGAGGGCGGGGGGAAGGAAAAAAAAAGAAGTGGGCAGAGAGACACCAGGTCTACCCCCGGACCCACGCATTCGGGCTGGCCCTCGGCCCGGCGGATCAGTCGCCGCGAGCGGAGCGGGCGAGCGGGGCAGCACGTCTACCCCGCAGCCTGCCGCGTGGGCAGTTATGCGCCGGAGGTCGACCCGCTGCTGCTGCCCGCCTATCGGCAGCTGCTCGTGGGTCACCAGATCAACCCGCTCCCGAGCAGCGGAGGGAAAGGAGAGGAAAAAAAAAAAAAAAAAGACAGGAGCGATTGACTGAAAATCAAGATCAAGTGAGCTTTTGCCCTTCTGCTCCACGGGACGTTTCTGTCCTCCCTGAGCTCGCCTTAAGACACCTGCATTACGGTTTGACAGGTGTACCGCTCCAGTCAAACTCCCCACCTGACGCTGTCCCTGGAGTGGGTTGCACCCGGCATGCGCCACGTGCTTGGCGCCAGAAGCGAGAGCCCCTCGGGGGTCGCCCCCCTGCCTCACCGGGTAAGTGGAAAAAATGATCAGAGTAGTGGTATTTCACTGGCGGCCGGGCCGTGGTATGGGTCGCACGTGCGTGGGGCCTCCCACTTATTCTACACCTCTCGTGTCTCTTCACAGCGCCAGACTAGAGTCAAGCTCAACAGGGTCGTCTTTCCCCGCTGATTCCGCCAAGCCCGTTCCCTTGGCTGTGGTTTCGCTGGATAGTAGGTAGGGACAGTGGGAATCTCGTTCATCCATTCCTGTGCGTCACTAATTAGATGATGAGGCATTTGGCTATTATTGAACCATGGAACATTCCATGCCACCTTTTCCGAGTTGGCCTTGGTAGGCGGCTTGTCCACCCGAGTCAAATTTGGTGAAGCGTCATCTGGGGACTAGATCCCATGACACAATTATCCAGGCTCAACCACAAGGGAGCCGGGCAAGAGCAAAATTCAGCGGTACAGAAGACAGAGCAAGCCCCACGTCGTCTGTGTGAAGAATTTTACTGTTGCCTTCTGAAGACGGACTTTGTATATGCAAAGTCACAGTATATAAGTCAATCAAAAGAAATTACACATCCTTACCTTTACTTGTAAAGATGTGGAGTATGTCCACCGAGGACAGGAGCGCCCTTTGTGAAAAGAGTCTCGCTATCCTCCTCAAGAGGCTGGTGGAGAGTCCAAGGTCAGTGAGGAGACTCTCGTTGCCTTTATACCACTTCCCTCTAGCGCCAATCGGGAATCCCAAGAAATCCACCTCTCCCGCATTCGTCATTTCCTTCACTTGTTCTTCCAGATGTTGATATTTCCGGACTTTCTCTGCCGTGGCGTCACCTAGAGATGACAACCCACTTTCGTAGCAAACAGTTACATCCACTACTTTCGCCCGGTGCTCCTTAACTACAACCAAATCCGGCTGAAAGAGTTCATTGTTGTTATCCCTGAGGTTCGGTTTGATATACACCAACCACCCCAGTCTCTTGGCCTCTTCAGCCAGCATTCCACACAAGATGTTATGTCTGCGAATCCAGGCCTCCTGAACTGCCGGGCAGTATCCGATAATATGGGAACAAGTTTCCAACTCCGCAGGACAATGCCTGCACCCCTTTGGAACAGTTCTCCCAGCCCCCGTGCCAAATACTCCCTAGTGGGATAGACATTGGCCCGCAGCTGTATTGCTGTTAATAGCTTCCTGTGGGGAATACCCCGGTAATGAACGAGCCAATCATTACTGATGTTGTCATTTTCAAAGTTCTTTATACCGCGGCCTTGTGATCTTAGATTGGCCCAATTTTCTAACTCTCTTTTTCTCCACTTGCTAGGAACCGGATAGATGACTCTGGGTGATGACATCTCCCATTCGGATGAAGCCTCGCCGCCTCCCAGTACAACTGGAGTTGTCATCAGGAGTTCCTCTCCGATCGATGGAATCTTATCAGCCCTTCCTCCAGCGGCGATCCATACCTTGTTGTATTCCCTCTGGATCCCCTCTTCGAGAACAGTAGTTCTCGTGATGATATCAGAGGACTGGGCAACTCGATGCAACCAGCAAGCCTGTATATTTGGAATTTGGCTCGCCAGCCGCGCAATTCCTAAGCCGCCATCACTTGTGCTGGCATATAAGATGGTGTCACATGTGCTGGGAGGTAAGTGAAGCCAGCTCTTCACTGCCGATCTAATGGCAAGGTCCAGGGTCTGGAGGTATGAGGCATTCACACCAGAATGATCTGCTGCATACAGCACCCGTGGGACTGCATACCTGTTCAAGATTTCTGCTTTCTGTAGTGGTTTTAATGGGGCTGCCCTGATGTTTTTCACCCAGGTGTCAAGCTTTTCTTTCAACTCTGGCTTCGAGGGTCCAACCCATGGGTCTACTCCCAGGCCCAAATATTTCTCAGAGCTGCCGGGCTCAATTATATGGAGTTGAGCCCCTTCAGTTTCCCACGGGTCACAGCTGTTAACAGTATGAGTCTTTTGTGGGCCTTACCAAAAACCCGTGGCATTTCCTAGCTTGCACCTTCAGCCCTGTAGCATGACAGAATTCTTCCACCACTTGGATATTCTTCTGCATGCCCTCCCATGAGTCGCTGAGTAGGACCAGATCATCTGTGAATGCTAATGATGATATTGAGCTGCTACCATATTTAAATCCTTCTTTGATCTCTTCTAGTTTACATAATAATGGGTCTACTGCTAAATTGACTAGTAATGAGGACATCAGATCACCTTGCTTTACCCCGGTGAGGATCTTAATCTTTTCAGAACAGGTTTCCCCTATCTCAAGCCTAGTTGCACAGTTGTTATATGAGTCGGTGATGATGTCAATTATATGATCATTGACGCCCTTCTGTCGGAGGACCTCCAGGATATGGTGTCGATTGACCGAATCGAAGGCTTTCGCCAGGTCCACAAAGACGACTGCCAGTGTCTTGTGATCTTTCTTGGCATGCCTGATGAGCACTTCCAGGAGCTTTAAATTTTCTGCACAGCCTGGGGCTGAGATAAACCCTCTTTGGCGGTTGTTAATTGGACAGGCTCGCTGCAGTCGTGCTGTTAGGATCCGTGAGAATAATCTTAAGATTACCGATGCGATGGTAATAGGCCGCTAATTGTTTATGTCATCAATTTTACTCGGATCCGCGGATTTTGGTATTAGGATTGTTCTGCATTCTTTGATCCCATCAGGGATCCTTCCAGCCAGCAGCCACAGGTTGAACAATTCAGCCAATTGGCTCCCCTGAGGGTCCTTTTTAATAACGTCCCTCAGGGACAGGCTGTGTGGTCTGGGAGCGGAGTTCTTATTCATTTCCGCGATGTTCTTCAGGACCTCCTTTGAGGAGATCATTTCTTTGAATGCAGAGTTTTCCGCTATTCCAGCACTCCGGAAAGCACCCAATCCAGCAAATGGGGATCCCTCTTCCCATTTCCTCTGAAACGAGCCATATAGCTCGCTCATTGGAAGGGGGCACTTCAGTGCCTCAATGTTATCCAGAATGATACCAGCGAGCTTCTTGCAATCTGTCTCAAAGAGCCACTGGTATCGCAGGTATAATCCCCTTCTCACTGCCCTGTTCTTTATCCATCTCCTTTCCTTCT
The DNA here is from genome assembly GCF_036417845.1 of Apteryx mantelli. NCBI lineage: Eukaryota > Metazoa > Chordata > Aves > Apterygiformes > Apterygidae > Apteryx > Apteryx mantelli. The sequence goes on from NW_027118755.1 coordinate 46,264, forward strand.
TCACAGGTGCGAGTTTTACTTGGTGCTTTCTTCTTTGTTTCAATTTTGTTGCGGCGATCTTTCCTGCCAGCTGTGTCAGCCACTCTAGTGCTGACGCTTCAATGACTCTCCGGGCATCCTCTCCATCCTCTACAATCCTCTTGTATGCAACCATTTGGCTTGTTGGTAAGGAACCTGCCCGTATCCTCTCTGTTATAATCTTTCTATATTCCATTCTTATCCTCGCATTCCTTTTCTTCTCTGCCGGGGGCTCCCCACCGCGCTCTATTGCTGCTCTTCTAGGCGTTGCCGCAGTCTTGGCACTAGCCGCAAGCTGCCGTCTTTTGTCACTGATCTGCTTTGCCGTTTTTGTGGGCAAATGCTCCCCGATCAGTTTGTTGACGAAGCGCTCGGTCTTAAACTTCTCTTCCAATTTTAGCAGTAGAGCCGTCTCTTCCTCTGTCCAGCAGCTCTTGTGCATTCCTCGCAGGCTCTTTTCCTTCGGTCGAGTTGCTTCAATCCACTCCAGATTTCTAGTTAGTGGGTGCATAAGTCTTTTATGCTGTGATATGCCGCTCTTGGTTTTAAATTTTCGATTACATTCCCCACAGTGCCATATTCCAGGTTCCTCCGGGGCTTCTTCCTGATTCTGAGTATCTGGAGCTCCCTGGCATTTCGGGAAGTGGCAGGCAATACTGTGGTGTTTGATATTTGTCCTCCCACAATGGGAACACTGAAAGAGGATTCGTTGCCGACCATAGGCTCTCTTGAGATGATTGACTAGAGCTGCAACTTTCCCCATCCTGATACCACAGCAAGGACATGCTGGATGTTGATCTAGGATCTTCACGACTGGTGTTCCCACATCAGTCATTCCCCCCATTGCATCAAGGATGGGATTTATAGTATTTATTGGTAGAATTGCAGGGCCGGAGGGAGTTCTTGGTTCCATGTCTATCACATCTTCCTCTGGCGCTTTTTCAGCCCCAATCATTGGTGATGATTCAACAGGTTCCAAGGCCTCATAAACCTCTGGCAGTTCTTTAGTGCAATTCAAGGTCGGGTCGGGACAAGTCCCTTCCCAACCGGTCACGTCCGAGTTATAAAAGGTCAAATTCTGGGTTAGGTGGACCACCTCCTCTGGTGTTATTCTCGCAGGGCATGCCCTTGCCATTTCCTGGAGGATTTCCCCTGTCTGGGTGGCCACTGAGACATAGTTCACAACCGAAAATTTTATCAGGTTGTCCAACATGACTGCGGGGGTTCGGGATATCACCAGATGAACCAGCCCCCAAGTTCACCTGATATGCCTTATGTTATAGGTAAACGTGACAAATTGACAACCACTCGGGCCGGGTTGCATAAATCCCAATTTAATAGAATAATTGAGCAAGTCACAAGTAAGCAAAACAGCGCTGGGCGGCCGGGGAGTCTCCTGCTCCACCAACGGCGCGTGCACCCCCCCCCTCACAGTCTCCTTGTATGAGATTCCAGTTCCGGGTATACGGGGCGCTTCCCGTAACTTCTGCGGTTGCGCCGGCTGTTGCTAGGGGGTCTTCTTCAGCCCTCTGGTGGTCGTGGGGATGAAGGCTGGAGTCTTCCTCTGCATTGTGCGCCATATTAGGCTATCTAAACTAACATTGCCGCTTCGCTAGCTCAACTCAGTTTTCTCAGGCGGAGTGCATGCCCCCCACCACAGGCTGTAGGATGTTCCCACAGATGTTCCCAAGGCTGTTTCTTGCTGATGTAACAAATTAGCACATACCACAATACAAGATGTTCCCAAGGCTGTTTCTCACTTTGATGCAACAAATTAGCACATATCACAATTCCCCCTTTTTGTTTTGGTCCCTTTTAATTTGTTCATCAAATCGAGCAACAGCCTCCTGTGCCAGGGAGAGCATAGGGTTATGCTTACTCTCATCTTCCTTTAGTTGTTCATATTGACTTTTTATCAACAGTAGGTGGGCAGCTTCGAGTCTGCTTTTTGCTAAGTTAATTATTTTATTTACTATACACGGCCCAAAGGTCAACACAAGTACTAGTAAAGCTAATGGACCCGCGATTGTAGACAATAAGGTTGTTAGCCAGGGAGAACGACTGAACCATGATTCATACCACCCTTGCTGGGCTTCTCTTTCCTTTTTACGCCTTTCAAGGCCTTCTCTCAGTTTCGCCATAGTATCCCTGACAACTCCTGTATGATCCGCGTAAAAACAACATTCTTCTCCTAGGGCTGCACACAATCTCCCCTGTTGCAAAAATAAGAGGTCCATCCCTCTCCTGTTCTGTAACACTACTTCTGATAGCGATGTCAACGACTTTTCTAAGGCTGTAATGGATTTTTCTATTTGTTCCAAGTCCTCATCCACTGCCGCCCGTAGGGTGCTAAGGCTCTGCTGTTGCATCACTAAGGAGGAGATTCCGGTTCCCGCTCCCACTGCCCCGAGGCCCAGTAAGGTGGCTATAGTAATTGGGGTGATTGGTTCCCTCTTTACTCAGACCGGGTGAGGGGTGTCCCAATGATCATACATCACATTTTCTGGATGGTACAAGATCCTTGGAACTACTTCCACTTGTATACAATATTCTGGGGACCCACTGAGTACCTTTAGGGAGACACAGGAAGTTAGGCCCGTTTTTGAGCATATCCATCTAGTTGCTTTGGTGGGAATAATCCATCCATTTTCGGAGGTGTAGGTTTGCAATGTTATAGACCCACACAGCTTTCTTTTTGGTTTTGGTACTTTGCCAATACACATTCCCATTCCCGTAACTTGTTCCATGGTCAACCCCTTCTTCTTATCTTCCCATTGACAATGTGAGTCGGAATCACTGCTTAAAGTATATGTCATATTTACTCCTATTGCTTCATAAAAAGGGGGTCTTATGTCGTAGCATAACCGGCAATGGGTAGTTATACTAGGGGTTGTAGCATTTAATACTTTGTAGGTTGCTTGCGCAACCTTCCACAGAGGATTGTATACCCCCTCTGTGGCTTTACTTTCTGAGATCACAACAGTATCTTTCGGGGTGGGGTGGTTCATAGGAATACTTGTCGAATTCATGATCACACTCGTGGGTTTGATTCTTGATTCCACCCCTTTAACAACTAGATTCGGCCCTATTGCTTGAGGAGTAGGTCGCACACTTTCTTTCTTTATGAAAATTAATCCACCTCTATCGGTCCCGGACTCCCGGAACCGGACTCCCCAGGTCTTTCCCAAAAACCATCCCAGATCCTCCGGACGAGTGATATTTATCACTAAATGTTTACAAGTTCCCGGGGGGGTATAGTGGGGATTTCCCCGATACCCCAGCTGGAAATCCTCCTTAGGGGGGGTACACCCAGAAGGCCCCCATTTTACTGATAAAAACTTATCTGACCCTGCTCCTGGAGTCCAGTCAGAGGCTATAGTTTCACATCCCCAATAAGCACAATAATAAGAGTTTGGGTAGTTAGAGTATCCTCGCCCAGGATTAGAACTAGGACAAAAGTAAAACAGTTTCCCGAACTCTCTTCGACTCGAACATGGCTCAATGGGTACCAGTTCACACAAGGTAGGTGTGAATGTAGGGTTCCTGGGTACACTTCGCACTTGGATCACTTTTTGATCTTCCCACCTTATTAATGACCATTTAAAGGGTTGGTGTACGTTATGTTCCCCTTTGATTCGTCTTCCTAATAAGCCCAGCACAATCATCTTCCAGAGGAGTAGTGGACCCATGGTTTGGTTAACGGATATTTACGAACTCCTAATACCTTGGAAGGACGACCCGTGATGCCAAGTGTCTCTGGGACTTTAAAGAGTCTGGGTCTTATAACTTTAGGTATTCCTGCTTAGGAGGTGGCTTGTCGGCCTCGATCCCCACAGTTTCTATACGTCTCTGTCTCCTCTGCCTACTCTTTTGCTCAGAGCAGCAGGGTGTACCGTCTTCTCGACAGCAGCCGTATTCTTCAGGGGAACCTCCTTTATGTGCCTTTCTGATTTGAAAGGCTTCCCAGTTTTTCGAGAGAGACACCCAACATACGGCACGGTCCACCTACAATTGGTGTTTTTAACGTTGGCCTTTTAACAAAGGCTTCCCACCATTCTACCGATCTTTTCTTAAGATCTTTTAATGTCCAATAAGTCAATGTTGTCGTAACAAGGGTGGCAAATGCCGCTAGGGAGATACCTGTACTAACAATGAGTCCACTACTTCCCTTTACAAACCCTACATGCATAACACACAAAGGGATAACAAATACAATGTGGGGTTATAACAAATACTATGTTAGGTTTTACAAAATGTGGTCTCACTTATCGAGGATTCCAGGTTTCTTCTTAAAGGTTACTTTTAAATTGTCTGGGTTTCCAAAGGCTTCCCACGATAATTCTGAGATCGGCCCTTTAATTCTGCTGGCATGTGTCCATCCTCACTCTGCGGTGCGAATAGCAGTGTCTGTGGTAAGCAAGACAAGAAAAGGTCCCTCCCAGTGGGGAGTCAAGGACGAGTCTTTCCAGGTTTTAATTAAAACCTTGTCTCCAGGGTTAACTCGGTGAATGGCTACATCTAGTGGAGGTCTCTGTACTGTTAGTCCTTTCTTTATCAGTTCTTGTCTTCTCTTCATAAGCTCTATAATATATATCTGTAATAATCTCTCTTCTGCTTTAGGATGTTCTTTTGGTATTTCTAAATCTTATGGCATCCCATATAACATTTCAAAAGGGGAGACTCCTGTGTCAGTTCTGGGCCGAGTTCGTATATCCAGCAAGGCTAAGGGTAAACACTTGATCTTAAATCTTGTACCAATCTATAAGTACCGTCTGATTTCTTTACGGGTAGTATGGGGGTATTATGGGGAGACATACAAGGCTCCAATAACTTTTGATTTATTAGCCTCTGGATTATTGGTCGGAGTCCTTGCCTCCCTTCCTGTGACATTGGATATTGCTTGACTCTAACAGGGATTTCTGGATTCCGTATACTCACTTCAAAGGGAGCAATATCTAGTTTCCCTACTGATTCTGGGGTATACCAAACTTCAGGGTTGATTTTGGCCTCATCCTCAATATAAGGGTGCGTAATTTTATAACTAATTCTTGATTCTCTACTTCTAAATTGACTCCTAATTCAGCCATCATATCTCGGCCCAGTAAATTATGTTCAGCTTCGGGAACTAATAAAAAGGATCCAACACTTAATCGAGAGTCTGATTCTATTTCCACATTTTTAATTACTGGGACCTTAAAGGGTTCTCCCTTAGCTCCTATCACTTGTAATTTCTCTGGGGATGGTTTACACCCCCAGGGTACCGTTTGGACAGTAGATCTTTCTGCCCCAGAATCCACAAGGAATTCTACTTCTTGTCGCTGGGGACCTAATTTCAATTTTATCAAGGGCTCGGTTCCTTTATGAGTCCCCAGCAGATAGAGCCCCTGACCCCCCCAATCTTCTTGGAACATTTGCTCATCCTGCATTCGCTTCTTACAATTCCTCTTCAGATGCCCTTTTTTCTGGCAATAAAAACACTCAACCTGCCTCAAGTCCCTCGTCACAACTTCTCTGGGTTGTCCTTCTTGGTGAAGTGGCTTTCTTTTAGGTCTGTTATACGACCTAGAGGGTTGTGCTTGGATTCCTCTCTGCCCTTCTCAGACTGCTGCCACCAGAATCTTTGCCTGCCGCCGATGGGTTTCCTCTTCCCTCCGCACATGCACTTTCTGAGCTTCCCTCAGCAATTTGTCCAGCCCCCATCCTGCCAATCATCTAACTTCTCTAGCTTTCTTCTGATATCTGGAAAGGCCTTTGCTACAAACTGTGTTTTCAATAGAGCCTGTCCCACAGGGGTACTGGGGTCTACCCCGGAATAAAGTTGCAGATTTTTTCTAAGTCTTTCGAGCCATTCTGTTGGTGTCTCATCCTTCTTTTGTTGTTCCATGAAGGCCTTATTAATATTTTGCCCCCTGGGAACAGATTCCCTGATTCCCTGAACTATTATGGTTCTCAGATCGGACATATGTGTCCGATGCTCAGCATTCTGATTGTCCCAGTCCGGCCATTGGGTGGGCCATTTAATATCTGCTGCGGGACCTTGTTGGTGTTGTTGATCCCAAATCCGCATCCCAGCCCTACGGATCATTTCCCTTTCTTCCACTGTAAATAATATGCTTAAGATGGATTGTAATTCCTCCCATGTATAAAGGCTAGGACCTAAAAACTGATCTAATTTTTCAGCCACCCCTAAAGGGTCTTCTAATAAATTCCCCATTTCTTTCTTAAAATCCCGTACGTCCCCTGAACTCAGGGGCATAGACACAAATCCCATCCCCGGCTGCGGTCCTCCCATGGGGAGTTCTCGCAAGGGGTACAGCTGATCAGATCGCCCACCTCCCCTCGTTTGACTCCTCGTGACCCTTCGGGTTTCTTCTGGGGAACTAGGAGGGTCTAGATCCCGGTCTGGGGTTGTTGGAGAGGGGCTACGAGGAGGGGCTGGTGTTGGGTTTTGAGCCGGAGCTGAGGGAATACAGGGGGGAGGAGAAACGGGAAGTTCCTCCAGTATTTTGCTTTTCTTCCTCGGACCTTTCTCTTTCAGGGTAAATATCATGGTCCGGGTATCTGGTCTTATCCATAAACTAGCATACTCACTTTCTTCTAAACTAAAGGGCTCCTTTGAATTCACATATATATTTAGGGCCTGACATATCCAATTTTCAAAAGACCCGTATATTGGCCAATAAAGGTGGTCTCTTCTAATCTGCTTCCCACCCCATACTTGCATACAGTAATATACCATTTTTTCTCGACTTTTGCCTTTTCTGGAGGGCCAATGGTTCCAATACTTAATCATTAATCCTAAAGGGCTATCGGGCGGTATATCCGGTAACCGTACCGTAAAGCCCTCTATGGGATCAGAAGACTTGCTCTTTTTCTGTCCCATCTTCTGGAACACCCACCCCAGTCACTTTCTCTCTCCTCGGGGGACCGCACTCACACCACCCGAGTCTTTAACTGCTAGGACGGTTGTCCCTTCGCAGTGGGCGGCCCAGTCGGCCGACGGGTGCCCCTTTTCGGTCCCCCGCTACACAATCACCCTCCTGGAAGGTCCGCACTCACTCCGTCCCCTGGGGACGTCTCACTCAGACGTGCTCCGGGTATCCCACCCCAACCGAACGGAACCGCATACCAATACTCACTCAGTCCTGAGTCTTCGTTCGGATCTTCGTGCACAAAGTTTACGGGGTACTGCAGTTCTTTTGCTTACTTGTCCTGATTTAGGGTTCGGAAATACAGGTTGTGGTAGGGGAACTACCCACTCAGGGGCCATCCAAAGATGGGGCGCCTCCCCTGAGTCAGAGTCCTGAAACCAGGGAGACCTGCATCCGAGTCACGGCACCAAAATTTTTATAAGTAAACGTGACAAATTGACAACCACTCGGGCCGGGTTGCATAAATCCCAATTTAAGAGAATAATTGAGCAAGTCACAAGTAAGCAAAACAGCGCTGGGCGGCCGGGGAGTCTCCTGCTCCACCAACGGCGCGTGCACCCCCCCCCTCACAGTCTCCTTGTATGAGATTCCAGTTCCGGGTATACGGGGCGCTTCCCGTAACTTCTGCGGTTGCGCCGGCTGTTGCTAGGGGGTCTTCTTCAGCCCTCTGGTGGTCGTGGGGATGAAGGCTGGAGTCTTCCTCTGCATTGTGCGCCATATTAGGCTATCTAAACTAAGATTACCGCTTCACTAGCTCAACTCCATTTTCTCAGGCGGGGTACATGCCCCCCACCACAGGCTGTAGGATGTTCCCACAGATGTTCCCAAGGCTGTTTCTCATTTTGATGCAACAAATTAGCACATATCACATACCCCGGTGAGGATCTTAATCTTTTCAGAGCAGGTTTCCCCTATCTCAAGCCTGGTTGCACAGTTGTTATATGAGTCGGCAATGATGTCAATTATATGATCATCAAGGCCCTTCTGTCGGAGGACCTCCAGGATGTGATGATGATTGACCGAATCAAAGGTTTTTGCCAGGTCCGCAAAGACAACCACCAGCGTCTTGTGATCTTTCTTGGCGTGCCTGATGAGCACTTGCAGGAGCTTTAAATTTTCTGCACAGCCTGGGGCAGCAATAAACCCTCTTTGGCGGCTGTTAATTGGACAGGCTCGCCGCAGCAGTGCTGTTGAGATCCGTGAGAACAGTCTTAAGATTACGACCCGATGGTAATAGGCCGCCAATTATTCATGTCCTCGATCTTACTCGGATCCGCGGATTTTGGTATTAAAGTTGTTCTACATTCTTTGATCCCATCTGGGATCCTTCCAGCCAGCAGCCATAGGTTGAACAATTCAGCCAATTGGCTCCCCTGAGGGTCCTTTTTAATAATGTCCCTCAGGAAGAGACCATCTGGTCCGGGTGCGGAGTTCTTATTCATTTCCGCGATGTTCTTCAGGACCTCCTTTGAGGAGATCATTCTCTTGAATGCAGAATTTTCCGCAGTACCAGCACTCCGGAAAGCACCCAATCCAGCAAATGGGGATCCCTCTTCCCATTTCCTCTGAAACGAGCCATATAGCTCGCTCATTGGAAGGGGGCACTTCAGTGCCTCGATGTTATCCAGAATGATACCAGCGAGCTTCTTGTGATCTATCTCAAAGAGCCGCTGGTATCGCAGGTATAATCCCCTTCTCACTGCCCTGTTCTTTATCCATCTCCTTTCCTTCTTCACAGGTGCGGGTTTTACTTGGTGCTTTCTTCTTTGTTTCAATTTTGTTGCGGCGATCTGCCCCGCCAGCTGTGTCAGCCACTCTTCTGCCGACACTTCGATGATTCTCCGGGCCTCCTCTCCATCCTCTACGATCCTCTTGTATGCAACCATTTGGCTTGTTGGTAAGGAACCTGCTCGTATCCTTTCTGTTATAATCTTTCTATATTCCATTCTTATCCTCGCATTCCTTTCCTTCTCTGCCGGGGGCTCCCCACCGCGCTCTATTGCTGCTCTTCTTGGCGGTGCCGCAGTCTTGGCACTAGCCGCAAGCTGCCGTCTTTTGTCACTGATCTGCTTCGCCGTTTTTGTGGGCAAATGCTCCCCGATCAGTTTGTTGACGAAGCGCGCGGTCTTAAACTTCTCTTCCAATTTTAGCAGTAGAGCCGTCTCTTCCTCTGTCCAGCAGCTCTTGTGCATTCCTCGCAGGCTCTTTTCCTTCGGTCGAGTTGCTTCAATCCGCTCCAGATTTCTAGTTAGTGGGTGCATAAGTCTTTTATGCTGAGATATGCCGCTCTTGGTTTTAAATTTTCGATTACATTCCCCACAGTGCCAAATTCCAGGTTCCTCCGGGGCTTCTTCCTGATTCTGAGTATCTGGAGCTCCCTGGCATTTCGGGAAGTGGCAGGCAATACTGTGGTGTTTGATATTTGTCCTCCCACAATCGGAACGCTGAAAGAGGATTCGTTGCTGACCGTGGGCTCTCTTGAGATGATTGACTAGCTGCAACTTTCCCCATCCTGATACCACAGCAAGGACATACTGGATGTTGATCTGGGATCTTCACGACTGGTGTTCCCACATCAGTCATTCCCCCCATTGCATCAAGGATGGGATTTAGAGTATTTATTGGTAGAATTGCAGGGCCAGAGGGAGTTCTTGGTTCCATGTCTATCACATCTTCCTCTGGCGCTTTTTCAGCCCCGATCATTGGTGATGATTCAACAGGTTCCAAGGCCTCATAAACCTCTGGCAGTTCTTTAGTGCAATTCAAGGTCGGGTTGGGACAAGTCCCTTCCCAACCAGTCACGTCCGAGTTATAAAAGGTCAAATTCTGGGTTAGGTGGACCACCTCCTCTGGTGTTATTCTCGCAGGGCATGCCCTTGCCATTTCCTGGAGGATTTCCCCTGTCTGGGTGGCCACTGAGACATAGTTCACAACCGAAAATTTTATCAGGTTGTCCAGCATGACTGCAGGGGTTCGGGATATCACCAGATGAACCAGCCCCCAAGTTCACCTGATATGCCTTATGTTAGCCCTCAGGCCAAGGGCTTTGGACTCACGACTATTTTACTAGTTCTTGGTCGAATAAATTTTGATTAACCTGAAATTACTATTGAGTGGTCGGTGACTCCAGTCGATAGGGAGGAAGTAACTATAGCACCGAATAACACACTGGGGCAGAGGTCAACTCAGTTACCCACGAATGGGCATCCAGCGGGACCACGAGGAGGTGTGACCTCTGCAGCTAAGCCCAGTTAGTAACTGTGGCCCCCTTTTTTTTTTTTTTTGGCTATTATTGAACCATGAAATATTTCATGGCACCTTTTCCGGGTTGGGATTGGTAGGCAGCCCGTCCGCCCGAGTCAAATTTCGGTGAGCATCAGTTGGGGACCAGATCTCAAGTCCCAGCTATCCAGGCTCGACCACATGGGAGCCGGGCAAGAGCAAAATTCAGCGGTACAGAAGACAGAGCAAGCTCCAAGTCGTCTGTGTGAAGAATTTTACTGTTGCCTTCCGAAGAAGGACTTTGTATATACAAAGTCATAGTGTGTAAAGTCATATTATAGTTACACATCCTTGCCTTTGCTGGCAAAGATGTGAAGTATGTCCACAGAGGACAGGAGTGCCTTTTGTGAAAGGAGTCTCGCTGTCCTTTTTAAGCGGCTGGTCGAGAGTCCCAGGTCGGCAAGGAAGCTCTCATTGCCTTTGTACCACTTCCCTCTAGCGCCGATTGGAAATCCTACAAACTCCACATCTTCGGTGTTGGTCATCTCTTGCACTTGTTCTTTTAGATGTCAATATTTTCGGACTTTCTCTGCCGTGGCGTCGTCTAGAGATGATAGTCCACTTTCATAGCGAATAGTTACATCCACTACTTTGGCCCGATATTCCTTAACAAAGATCAAATCTGGCTTGAAGAGTTCATTGTTCTTATCTCTGAAGTTTGGTTCGTTATAAACTAACCACCCCAGTCTCTTGGCCTCCTCAGCCAGCATTCCGCATATGATGTTATGTCTGCGGATCCGGGCTTCTTGAACCACCGGGCAGTATCCGATTATGTGCGAACAAGTTTCCCATTCTAAAGGACAATGCCTGCACCCCTTTGGAACTCCTTCTCCCAGCCCACGCGCCAAATACTCACTCGTGGTGTAGACATTGGCCCGTAGCTGTATCGCTGTTAAAAGTTTTCTGTGGAGAATATTGCGATAGTGAACAAGCCAATCATTACTAATGTTATCATTTTCAAAGTTCTTTATACCGCGGCCTTGTGATCTAAGATTGGCCCAGTTTTCTAACTCTCTTTTTCTCCACTTACTAGGAATCGGATATATGGTTTTGGGTGATGACATTTCCCATTCAGATGAAGCCTCGCCGCCTCCCAGTGTCACCGGAATTGTCATCGGGGGTTCTTCTCCGATTGATGGGATTTTATCGGCCTTTCCTCCCGCGGCAATCCAGACTCTGTCATATTCTTTCTGGATCCCCTCTTCAAGAACGATAGATCTTGTGAGGTAATCGGAGGATTGGGCAACCTTTGCAATCGGCGAGCTTGTATGCTTGGGATTTGACTCGCCAGCCGTGCAATTCCTAACCTGCCATCGCTTGTGTTGGTATAAAGGATGGCGTCACATGTGCTGGGAGGTAAGTGAAGCCAGCTCTTCACTGCTGATCTAATTGTTAGGTCTAGGGCTTGGAGGTATGAGGCATTCACTCCAGCATGATCTGCCGCGTATATCACCCGTGGGATTGCATATCTTTTCAAGATTTCTACCTTCTGCATTGGTTTTAATGGGGCTGTCTCGATGTTTTTCACCCATGTGGCAAGCTTTTCCTTCAGCTCCGGCTTAGAGAGTCCAATCCATGGATCGACTCCCAGGCCCAAATATTTCTCGGAGCTGCCAGGCTCAATTAGATGGAGATGTGCTCCTTCAATTTCCCACGGGTCACAGTTGTTAACTGTATAAGAATCTTTTGTGGGCCTTATCATGAACCCGTGGCATTTCTTAGCTTGTACCTTCAGCCCTGTGGTATGACAAAATTCTTCTACCACCTGGATATTCTTCTTCATGCCTTCCCATGAGTCGCTGAGTAGGACCAGATCATCTGCAAATGCCAATGATGATATTGAGCTGTTACCATATTTAAATCCTTCTTTGGTCTCTTCCAGTTTACATAATAGTGGGTCTATTGCTAAATTGAATAGTAATGGGGACATCGGATCGCCTTGCTTTACCCTGGTGAGGATCTTAATCTTTTCAGAGCAGGTTTCTCCTATTTCAAGCCTGGTTGCACAGTTGTTATATGAATCAGCGATGATGTTCATTATATGTTCATCAACACCCTTCTGACTGAGGACCTTTAGGATATGGTGGTGGTTGACCGAGTCGAAAGCTTTCGCTAGGTCCACGAAGACGACAGCCGGCGTCTTGCGATCTTTCTTTGCGTGCTTAATTAGTACTTGCAGGAGCTTTAGATTTTCCGCACAGCCTGGGGCTGAGATAAACCCTCTTTGGCGGTTGTTAATTGGACAGGCTCGCCGCAGCCGTGCTGTTAGGATCCGTGAGAATAATCTTAAGATTACCGACCCGATGGTAATGGGCTGCCAGTTGTTGATGTCATCGATTTTATTTGGATCCGCGGATTTTGGAATTAAGATCGTTCTGCATTCTTTGATCCCATCAGGGATCCTTCCAGCTAGCAGCCATAGATTGAATAATTCAGCCAATTGGCTCCCCTGAGGGTCCTTTTTAATAACATCCCTCAGGGACAGGCCGTGTGGTCCGGGAGCGGAGTTCTTATTCATTTCTGTGATGTTTTTCATGACCTCTTTTGGAGAGATCATTTCTCTGAATGCAGTGTTTTCTGCAATTCCAGCACTTCGGAAAGCACCCAAGCCAGCAAATGGGGATCCCACTTCCCATTTCCTTTGAAACAAGCTATACAGCTCATTCATTGGAAGGGGGCACTTCAGTGCCTCGATGTTGTCCAGAATAATACCAACGAGCTTCTTTCGGTCTATTTCAAAAAGCCGTTGGTATCTAAGATATAGTCCCCTTCTCACCGCCCTGTTCTTCATCCATCTCCGTTCATTCTTCGCAGGTGCGGCTTTTGCTTGGTACTTTCTTCTTTGTTTTAGTTTTGTTGCGGCGATCTTTCCTGCCAGCTGTGATAGCCATTCTCCTGCTGACGCTTCGATGATTGTCTGTGCATCCTTGCTATCCTCTAGTATCTTCTTGTATGCAACCATATGGTTTTTCAATAAGGAACCTGCTCGTATTCTCTCTGATATAATCTTTCTATATTCCGTTTTTATCTTTGCATTCTTTACCTTCTCATCCAGGGGTTCCCCATCGCGCTCTATTGCTGCTCTTCTAGGCGGTGTCGCTGTCTTGACACTTGCCGCGAGCTGCCGTCTTTTATCACTGATCTGCTTCGCTGTTTTCGTGGGCAAATGCTCACCAATCAGTTTATTGACGAAGCGCTCGTTCTTAAACTTCATTTCCAATTCCAGCAGTAGAGCCGTCTCTTCTTCTGTCCAGCAGCTCTTATGCATTCCTCTCAGGCTCTTTTCCTTTGGTTGAGATGCTTCGATCCGCTCTAGATTCCTAGTTTGTGGGTGCATATGTCTTTTATGCTGAGATATGCCGCTCTTGGTTTTGAATATTCGCTTGCATTCCCCACATTGCCATGTTCCAGGTTCCTCCGGGGTTACTTCCTGATTCTGTGTGTCAGTAGCTCCTTGGCATTTTGGGACGTGGCAGGCAATACTATGATGTTTGATATTTGTTCTCCCACAACGGGAACACTGGAAGAGGATTCTTCGCCTACCATGGGCTCTCTTCAGATGGTTGACTAGCGCCGCCGTTTTTCCCATCCTGATACCACAGCAAGGACAAGCTGGATGTTGCATAGGGATCTTCACGATTGGTGTTCCCACATCAGTCGTTTCTCCCGTTGTATCAGGGGTTGGATTTTCAGTATTTATTTGTGGAATTGCTGGGCCAGAGGGAGTTCTTGGTTCCCTGTCTATCTCATCTTCCTCTGGTGCTTTTACAACCCCGATCATTGGTGATGATTCGACAGGTTTCAAGGCCTCATAGACCTCTGGCAGTTCTTCAATGCAATTAAAGACAGTCACAGTTACTCCCGCCGTTTACCCGCGTTTCATGGAATTTCTTCCCTTTGACCTTCAGAGCACTGGGCAGAAATCACATCGCATCCACACCCGCTGTGGGCCTTCGCGATGCTTTGTTTTAATTAAACAGTCGGATTCCCCTGGTCCGCACCAGTTCTAAGTCGGCTGCTAGGCACCGGCTGAGGCGGGGCGCTGGCCCAGGGACCCCGGTGTTAGAGAATATTGAACTGAAGCTGTCTAGAATTAATTGCTTAGCATAACTTGCTTAGCATTAGTAGCTAAATTTGCTGAAGCCTTAGGCCTCAGGCTGTGAACTTGCTGTGAACTTTTCCTTAGATAAGTAAAAGGGGGCCCCAGAGCCAGTTCAAGCTGGAAGGATAAAGAAGTTACACGGACAGCAGGAGTAGCCAACCTTGAAGATAAGAAGCAGCCTGCCTAGAGACAATGAAGGGGCCCAGTGAAGAAGGGGAAGACCCCAGACCTAACTATTACTATTGGTCCAAACTGTCACTTAAGGGGTGGGGAATTTAGATTGTAAGGGTCTAATTGCCCAGGGATTTCTTTGTTCGGGGTCCCTCTTTGGAGGCACCCAGCTCGAGCTGTAATTACCTCACGTGTATCATTAAATTTTATTTTTCTTCAGTCTGACTTCGAACTTCTGCCTCAGCAGGAACCTAGGGTCGGACCCTGTTATGGAGGCTGGCGAGCCTGATTTTCTATAACAGGGAGTTCCTGTCCAGTCGATGGAATCTTATCAGCCCTTCCTCCAGCGGCGATCCAGACCTTGTTGTATTCCCTCTGGATCCCCTCTTCGAGAACAATAGTTCTCGTGATGTTATCAGAGGACTGGGCAACTCGATGCAACCAGCGAGCCTGCATATTTGGAATTTGGCTCGCCAGCCACGCAATTCCTAACCTGCCATCACTTGTGCTGGCATATAAGATGGCGTCACATGTGCTGGGAGGTAAGTGAAGCCAGCTCTTCACTGCCGATCTAATGGCAAGGTCCAGGGCCTGGAGGTATGATGCGTTCACTCCCGCGTGATCTGCCGCATAGAGCACCCGTGGGACTGCATACCTTTTCAAGATTTCTACCCTCTGCAGTGGTTTTAATGGGGCTGCCCCGATGTTCTTCACCCAAGTGTCAAGTTTCTCTTTCAGCTCTGGTTTCGAGAGTCCAACCCACGGGTCTACTCCGAGGCCCAAGTACTTCTTGGAGCTGCCGGGCTCAATTAGATGGAGTTGAGCCCCTTCGATTTCCCACGGGTCACAGTTGTTAACAGTATAAGAGTCTTTTGTGGGCCTTATTAAAAACCTGTGGCATCATTTTCCAGCTTGCACCTTCAGCCCTGTAGCGAGACAAAACTCCTCCACCACCTGCAAACTCTTCTGCATGACCTCCCACAAGTCACCCAGCAGGACCAGATCATCTGCGAATGCCAATGATGATACCAAGCTGCTACCATATTTAAACCCTTCCTTGATCTCTTCCAACTTAACATAACAATGTATCTACTGCTAGGTTGAGCAACAGTGGGGACATTGGATCGCCTTGCTTCATCCCGGTGAGGATCTTAACCTTCTCCGAGCAGGTTTCCCCTACCTCAAGCCTCGTCGCACAGTCAGCGATGATGTCAATTATATGATCATCAAGGCCCTTCTGTCGGAGGACCTCCAGGATGTGATGATGATTGACCGAATCAAAGGTTTTCGCCAGGTCCGCAAAGACAACCACCAGCGTCTTGTGATCTTTCTTGGCGTGCCTGATGAGCACTTGCAGGAGCTTTAAATTTTCTGCACAGCCTGGGGCAGCAATAAACCCTCTTTGGCGGCTGTTAATTGGACAGGCTCGCCGCAGCAGTGCTGTTGAGATCCGTGAGAACAGTCTTAAGATTACGACCCGATGGTAATAGGCCGCCAATTATTCATGTCCTCGATCTTACTCGGATCCGCGGATTTTGGTATTAAAGTTGTTCTACATTCTTTGATCCCATCTGGGATCCTTCCAGCCAGCAGCCATAGGTTGAACAATTCAGCCAATTGGCTCCCCTGAGGGTCCTTTTTAATAATGTCCCTCAGGAAGAGACCATCTGGTCCGGGTGCGGAGTTCTTATTCATTTCCGCGATGTTCTTCATGACCTCCTTTGAGGAGATCATTTCTTTGAATGCAGAGTTTTCCGCTATTCCAGCACTCCGGAAAGCACCCAAGCCAGGAAATGGGGATCCCTCTTCCCATTTCCTCTGAAACGAGCCATATAGCTCGCTCATTGGAAGGGGGCACTGCAGTGCCTCGATGTTATCCAGAATGATACCAGCGAGCTTCTTGCGATCTATCTCAAAGAGCCGCTGGTATCGCAGGTATAATCCCCTTCTCACTGCCCTGTTCTTTATCCATCTCCTTTCCTTCTTCACAGGTGCGGGTTTTACTTGGTGCTTTCTTCTTTGTTTCAATTTTGTTGCGGCGATCTGCCCCGCCAGCTGTGTCAGCCACTCTTCTGCCGACACTTCGATGATTCTCCGGGCCTCCTCTCCATCCTCTACGATCCTCTTGTATGCAACCATTTGGCTTGTTGGTAAGGAACCTGCTCGTATCCTTTCTGTTATAATCTTTCTATATTCCATTCTTATCCTCGCATTCCTTTCCTTCTCTGCCGGGGGCTCCCCACCGCGCTCTATTGCTGCTCTTCTTGGCGGTGCCGCAGTCTTGGCACTAGCCGCAAGCTGCCGTCTTTTGTCACTGATCTGCTTCGCCGTTTTTGTGGGCAAATGCTCCCTGATCGCTTTGTTGACGAAGCGCTCGGTCTTAAACTTCTCTTCCAATTTTAGCAGTAGAGCCGTCTCTTCCTCTGTCCAGCAGCTCTTGTGCATTCCTCGCAGGCTCTTTTCCTTCGGTCGAGTTGCTTCAATCCGCTCCAGATTTCTAGTTAGTGGGTGCATAAGTCTTTTATGCTGTGATATGCCGCTCTTGGTTTTAAATTTTCGATTACATTCCCCACAGTGCCAAATTCCAGGTTCCTCCGGGGCTTCTTCCTGATTCTGAGTATCTGGAGCTCCCTGGCATTTCGGGAAGTGGCAGGCAATACTGTGGTGTTTGATATTTGTCCTCCCACAATGGAAACACTGAAAGAGGATTCGTTGCCGACCGTGGGCTCTCTTGAGATGACTGATTAGAGCCGCAACTTTCCCCATCCTGATACCACAGCAAGGACATGCTGGATGTTGATCTGCGATCTTCACGACTGGTGTTCCCACATCAGTCATTTCCCCCCATTGCATCAAGGATGGGATTTATAGTATTTATTGGTAGAATTGCAGGGCCGGAGGGAGTTCTTGGTTCCATGTCTATCACATCTTCCTCTGGCGCTTTTTCAGCCCCGATCATTGGTGTTGATTCAACAGGTTCCAAGGCCTCATAAACCTCTGGCAGTTCTTTAGTGCAATTCAAGGTCGGGTTGGGACAAGTCCCTTCCCAACCAGTCACGTCCGAGTTATAAAAGGTCAAATTCTGGGTTAGGTGGACCACCTCCTCTGGTGTTATTCTCGCAGGGCATGCCCTTGCCATTTCCTGGAGGATTTCCCCTGTCTGGGTGGCCACTGAGACATAGTTCACAACCGAAAATTTTATCAGGTTGTCCAGCATGACTGCAGGGGTTCGGGATATCACCAGATGAACCAGCCCCCAAGTTCACCTGATATGCCTTATGTTAGCCCTCAGGCCAAGGGCTTTGGACTCACGACTATTTTACTAGTTCTTGGTCGAATAAATTTTGATTAACCTGAAATTACTATTGAGTGGTCGGTGACTCCAGTCGATAGGGAGGAAGTAACTATAGCACCGAATAACACACTGGGGCAGAGGTCAACTCAGTTACCCACGAATGGGCATCCAGCGGGACCACGAGGAGGTGTGACCTCTGCAGCTAAGCCCAGTTAGTAACTGTGGCCCCCTTTTTTTTTTTTTTTTGGCTATTATTGAACCATGAAATATTTCATGGCACCTTTTCCGGGTTGGGATTGGTAGGCAGCCCGTCCGCCCGAGTCAAATTTCGGTGAGCGTCAGTTGGGGACCAGATCTCAAGTCCCAGCTATCCAGGCTCGACCACATGGGAGCCGGGCAAGAGCAAAATTCAGCGGTACAGAAGACAGAGCAAGCTCCAAGTCGTCTGTGTGAAGAATTTTACTGTTGCCTTCCGAAGAAGGACTTTGTATATACAAAGTCATAGTGTGTAAAGTCATATTATAGTTACACATCCTTGCCTTTGCTGGCAAAGATGTGAAGTATGTCCACAGAGGACAGGAGTGCCTTTTGTGAAAGGAGTCTCGCTGTCCTTTTTAAGCGGCTGGTCGAGAGTCCCAGGTCGGCAAGGAAGCTCTCATTGCCTTTGTACCACTTCCCTCTAGCGCCGATTGGAAATCCTACAAACTCCACATCTTCGGTGTTGGTCATCTCTTGCACTTGTTCTTTTAGATGTCAATATTTTCGGACTTTCTCTGCCGTGGCGTCGTCTAGAGATGATAGTCCACTTTCATAGCGAATAGTTACATCCACTACTTTGGCCCGATATTCCTTAACAAAGATCAAATCTGGCTTGAAGAGTTCATTGTTCTTATCTCTGAAGTTTGGTTCGTTATAAACTAACCACCCCAGTCTCTTGGCCTCCTCAGCCAGCATTCCGCATATGATGTTATGTCTGCGGATCCGGGCTTCTTGAACCACCGGGCAGTATCCGATTATGTGCGAACAAGTTTCCCATTCTAAAGGACAATGCCTGCACCCCTTTGGAACTCCTTCTCCCAGCCCACGCGCCAAATACTCACTCGTGGTGTAGACATTGGCCCGTAGCTGTATCGCTGTTAAAAGTTTTCTGTGGAGAATATTGCGATAGTGAACAAGCCAATCATTACTAATGTTATCATTTTCAAAGTTCTTTATACCGCGGCCTTGTGATCTAAGATTGGCCCAGTTTTCTAACTCTCTTTTTCTCCACTTACTAGGAATCGGATATATGGTTTTGGGTGATGACATTTCCCATTCAGATGAAGCCTCGCCGCCTCCCAGTGTCACCGGAATTGTCATCGGGGGTTCTTCTCCGATTGATGGGATTTTATCGGCCTTTCCTCCCGCGGCAATCCAGACTCTGTCATATTCTTTCTGGATCCCCTCTTCAAGAACGATAGATCTTGTGAGGTAATCGGAGGATTGGGCAACCTTTGCAATCGGCGAGCTTGTATGCTTGGGATTTGACTCGCCAGCCGTGCAATTCCTAACCTGCCATCGCTTGTGTTGGTATAAAGGATGGCGTCACATGTGCTGGGAGGTAAGTGAAGCCAGCTCTTCACTGCTGATCTAATTGTTAGGTCTAGGGCTTGGAGGTATGAGGCATTCACTCCAGCATGATCTGCCGCGTATATCACCCGTGGGATTGCATATCTTTTCAAGATTTCTACCTTCTGCATTGGTTTTAATGGGGCTGTCTCGATGTTTTTCACCCATGTGGCAAGCTTTTCCTTCAGCTCCGGCTTAGAGAGTCCAATCCATGGATCGACTCCCAGGCCCAAATATTTCTCGGAGCTGCCAGGCTCAATTAGATGGAGATGTGCTCCTTCAATTTCCCACGGGTCACAGTTGTTAACTGTATAAGAATCTTTTGTGGGCCTTATCATGAACCCGTGGCATTTCTTAGCTTGTACCTTCAGCCCTGTGGTATGACAAAATTCTTCTACCACCTGGATATTCTTCTTCATGCCTTCCCATGAGTCGCTGAGTAGGACCAGATCATCTGCAAATGCCAATGATGATATTGAGCTGTTACCATATTTAAATCCTTCTTTGGTCTCTTCCAGTTTACATAATAGTGGGTCTATTGCTAAATTGAATAGTAATGGGGACATCGGATCGCCTTGCTTTACCCTGGTGAGGATCTTAATCTTTTCAGAGCAGGTTTCTCCTATTTCAAGCCTGGTTGCACAGTTGTTATATGAATCAGCGATGATGTTCATTATATGTTCATCAACACCCTTCTGACTGAGGACCTTTAGGATATGGTGGTGGTTGACCGAGTCGAAAGCTTTCGCTAGGTCCACGAAGACGACAGCCGGCGTCTTGCGATCTTTCTTTGCGTGCTTAATTAGTACTTGCAGGAGCTTTAGATTTTCCGCACAGCCTGGGGCTGAGATAAACCCTCTTTGGCGGTTGTTAATTGGACAGGCTCGCCGCAGCCGTGCTGTTAGGATCCGTGAGAATAATCTTAAGATTACCGACCCGATGGTAATGGGCTGCCAGTTGTTGATGTCATCGATTTTATTTGGATCCGCGGATTTTGGAATTAAGATCGTTCTGCATTCTTTGATCCCATCAGGGATCCTTCCAGCTAGCAGCCATAGATTGAATAATTCAGCCAATTGGCTCCCCTGAGGGTCCTTTTTAATAACATCCCTCAGGGACAGGCCGTGTGGTCCGGGAGCGGAGTTCTTATTCATTTCTGTGATGTTTTTCATGACCTCTTTTGGAGAGATCATTTCTCTGAATGCAGTGTTTTCCGCAATTCCAGCACTTCGGAAAGCACCCAAGCCAGCAAATGGGGATCCCACTTCCCATTTCCTTTGAAACAAGCTATACAGCTCATTCATTGGAAGGGGGCACTTCAGTGCCTCGATGTTGTCCAGAATAATACCAACGAGCTTCTTTCGGTCTATTTCAAAAAGCCGTTGGTATCTAAGATATAGTCCCCTTCTCACCGCCCTGTTCTTCATCCATCTCCGTTCATTCTTCGCAGGTGCGGCTTTTGCTTGGTACTTTCTTCTTTGTTTTAGTTTTGTTGCGGCGATCTTTCCTGCCAGCTGTGATAGCCATTCTCCTGCTGACGCTTCGATGATTGTCTGTGCATCCTTGCTATCCTCTAGTATCTTCTTGTATGCAACCATATGGTTTTTCAATAAGGAACCTGCTTGTATTCTCTCTGATATAATCTTTCTATATTCCGTTTTTATCTTTGCATTCTTTACCTTCTCATCCAGGGGTTCCCCATCGCGCTCTATTGCTGCTCTTCTAGGCGGTGTCGCTGTCTTGACACTTGCCGCAAGCTGCCGTCTTTTATCACTGATCTGCTTCGCTGTTTTCGTGGGCAAATGCTCACCAATCAGTTTATTGACGAAGCGCTCGTTCTTAAACTTCATTTCCAATTCCAGCAGTAGAGCCGTCTCTTCTTCTGTCCAGCAGCTCTTATGCATTCCTCTCAGGCTCTTTTCCTTTGGTTGAGATGCTTCGATCCGCTCTAGATTCCTAGTTTGTGGGTGCATATGTCTTTTATGCTGAGATATGCCGCTCTTGGTTTTGAATATTCGCTTGCATTCCCCACATTGCCATGTTCCAGGTTCCTCCGGGGTTACTTCCTGATTCTGTGTGTCAGTAGCTCCTTGGCATTTTGGGACGTGGCAGGCAATACTATGATGTTTGATATTTGTTCTCCCACAACGGGAACACTGGAAGAGGATTCTTCGCCTACCATGGGCTCTCTTCAGATGGTTGACTAGCGCCGCCGTTTTTCCCATCCTGATACCACAGCAAGGACAAGCTGGATGTTGCATAGGGATCTTCACGATTGGTGTTCCCACATCAGTCGTTTCTCCCGTTGTATCAGGGGTTGGATTTTCAGTATTTATTTGTGGAATTGCTGGGCCAGAGGGAGTTCTTGGTTCCCTGTCTATCTCATCTTCCTCTGGTGCTTTTACAACCCCGATCATTGGTGATGATTCGACAGGTTTCAAGGCCTCATAGACCTCTGGCAGTTCTTCAATGCAATTAAAGACAGTCACAGTTACTCCCGCCATTTACCCGCGCTTCATGGAATTTCTTCCCTTTGACCTTCAGAGCACTGGGCAGAAATCACATCGCGTCAACACCCGCTGTGGGCCTTCGCGATGCTTTGTTTTAATTAAACAGATTCCCTTGGTCTGCACCAGTTCTAAGTCGGCTGCTAGGCGCCAGCTGAGGCAGGGCGCTGGCCCGGGGACCCCGGTGTTAGAGAATATTGAACTGAAGCTGTCTAGAATTAATTGCTTAGCATGACTTGCTTAGCATTAGTAGCTAAATTTGCTGAAGCCTTAGGCCTCAGGCTGTGAACTTGCTGTGAACTTTTACCTAGATAAGTAAAAGGGGGCCCCAGAGCCAGTTCAAGCTGGAGAGATAAAGAAGTTACACTGACAGCAGGAGTAGCCAACCTTGAAGATAAGCAGCAGCCTTCCTAGGGACAATGGAGGGGCCCAGTGAAGAAGGGGAAGACCCCAGACCTAACTATTACTATTGGTCCAAACTATCGCTTAAGGGGTGGGGAATTTAGATTGTAAGGGTCTAATTGCCCAGGGATTTCTTTGTTCGGGGTCCTTCTTTGGAGGCACCCAGCTCGAGCTGTAATTACTGCACGTGTATCATTAAATTTTATTTTTCTTCAATCTGACTTCGAACTTCTGCCTCAGCAGGAACCTAGGGTCGGACCCTGTTATGGAGGCCGGTGAGCCTGATTTTCCATAACACCCGGCTCCCCCCCCATCGCCGGCAGCCACGCGTGCGCAGGGGCACCCCCAGCCCCCGCTGACGGGTGGGGGGGGGCAGCAGCGGCTGCTGGGGCTCAGGGAGGAGGGAGGGAGGGGGCGGGCGGTGCCCGCTGCAGCTGGGGCGATCCATGGGAAGGGCCCGGCGCGCATCCAAAGTCGCCGCCGCTGCCCCGCGCCCGCCCGGGGGACAGGTGGGGCTCACGGCGCCTCGTCCAGCCCTTTTGGATTGCTTGGAGAGCTTCTTCCTCTCCCTGGCTTCTTGCATGCTTTGTTTGCTTAGGTCGGTTTTTGCTTGCTCCTTTTTGGTGTCGTGTTGTTTTTTGTTTTGTTGTTGTTTCTTTCCTTGTTTGTGTTTTTTTTTTTTTTTTAATGGGTGTTAGAGGAATGCAGGGCCAGGCCACCCAGCCCCCCAGCACACCACCTGCCTAAAACTCCTAAAGTCACAAGGATCACGAGACCTCATTCTTACGGTCCACAGTTGTACTGAAGAGCAAGAATAAGCAAGCTTCTGGCTTCCCTCAGCTTGCCTTAGGACATCCATGTTACTGGTTGACAGCTGTACCACCCCATTCACTGGTGCCCCGGCCACAGCATGGGCTGCATTTCCACAGGGCCTCCTGCTTCCTCTGCACCTCCTATGTCTCTTTGCAGTGGCAAACTAGAGTCAAGCTCAACAGGCTCGCTCTTCTTTCCTTGCTGATTCCACCAGGCCTTTTCCCCTAGTCAGGGATTAGCTGGAGACAACCAAGGCCCTGAGTGCACTAAGAGGCCTTCACTGGAAGCCTTCATTGCTCTGACCAGCCTCATCTGGGGCCTCCACCCACCCACTCTGCTCAGGGGCTCTATTAAGGCTCGGCACATCACAGGCTTGCAGGTTGTGTTGACTTCCCCTGTGCCCAGAGCATCTTTGCTCCCCAGCTCACTGAACCCTTTCATGAGCACTAAGCAAGGGTAAGGGGGCTCATCAGTCCAGTGACCCTAATGCTCCCTGCTTCCTCAGAGCCCTTCCCAACACATATCAGCTGCTCAGCTGTCATCTCCTGGCTCTCCAGGATGGCCCTAGACTGGGTTACTCCCTTCATGCAGCAGAAGAACCTTATTCTGCAGACCCTGAGGACCTCTTTGTGGCTTGTCAGTGTGCAGCTGTGGCTGAGCTAACCTTGCTGGAGCTCTGGCAGGGGACTCACTCAGCTGCTGACTGACACTACAAGTGAGGAAGTTGGCTGGGACAGCAGGGTGGGAAGAATGGCCAGGGAGGATCCTCCCCAGAGCCTGAGGCAGCTCTCAGACCTGCCTCTCTCTGTGGACAGCCACCTCATGGAATGCCTGAGAGTGCAGTGGGACCCTTGGGGGAGCCCAGCCATGCTTTTCCTCACCTCCTCCCCCTTAGCACTCCTTACTGCACCAGCAAATCTCCTGCTCTCTCCTGCTCCTACTGATGCCAAGGGAGGATGGTTGCAGGTGTACGCCCTAGAGCCTCACCTCACCCCACCCCTTATCATTGCCCTCCCTCATGGGCACACAATCCAAACCACTGCTTTGGTGGACTTGGGGGTTTGCCACACTCTTGTGGCCTCTGAATTTGTCCAGAGTGCCCACAGCCTCACCCAGCCATAGCTGATCCCAAATATGGTCAGTGCAGTAGATAGGATGAGTCCCCGAGGGGTGGGGGGGGTGGGGAGGGGACCGTTGCCCATGAATCCATTCTTCTGACCACAACTACGACACCTGGACATTCTGAGATGGTAGTCCTTCCCCATCTGGCATACAGCCTTCTCTCCAGTCATCTTCAGCTTGCCCTGGTTACAGAAGCACAACCATAGACTTTACAGAAAATGGGAATCCTTTCACTTCCCTGCAGGCAGACATTACTCAAAGGCCTGTATATTTGGGATTGGACTTGCCAGCTGCGCAACCCCCAAGGTACCATCCCTAGCACTGGCATAAAAGGAGCCACAAGTGCTGGAAGGTAAGTGAAACCAGTTCTTCACTGCTGTTCTTATGGCCAAGTCAAGGGAAAGGAACTATATGGCCTTTGTATCAAAGTGATCCATTGAAGACACCAGTTGAGGGATCATGCATTTAAAATCTCCACCTTCTGTGGTGGTTTCCATGCCCCCTCCCCCCTCCCTTCCCCTCTTCATATTTACCAGCCAGGAGTGAAGTTTCTCTTGCAACTCCAATTTAGATAGGTCAACCCAAGGGTTCACCCAGAGGCCCAAATGCTTCTCGGAGTTGCCCAGTTCTATCATGTTCAGCTTCAAACTGCTCACTACCCATGGGTCACCATCACTGATAGTAGGCAAGTCTTTTGTGGTCCTAGTGTAAAACCCATGGAACTTTTCACCTTGCATCCTCAGCCCTGTTAGTTTACCGAGTTCCTCTACCACTCTGATGTTTCCTTGCATCCCATCCCAGGAGTCACTTAATAAAGCTAGATCATCTGTGAAGGCCAAAGTTGGAACCTTGTTGCTGTTGTGCCAAAACCCTCTTCCCAGCTCTTCTAATCAGTATGACAATGGGTCTATTAACAGATTGAACAGCACTGAGGCAATGGCATCTCTGTTTTACTCTGGTGAGGATCTTAATACCATCTGACTGACTTTCCTTCACCTCCAGCTGAGTCCAGCTGATGATGCCTATTCCATGTTCATCAACACCTTTCTGTTTCAGGGCCTGAGGAATATGCTGATGACTCACCAAGTCAAGAGCTTTCACTAGATCCATGAAGACAACTCTCAGAGGCTTGTATTCCCTTTTGGCATTTTTAATCAGTATCTGAAGCACCTTGAAATGTTCAAACACCTGGGGGCTGACATAAAGCCCCTTTGACAGCTGTTAATCAGAGATGCCTTTGTCAGCCCTGCTGTTAAGATTCTTAAAATAGCCTCACATTAATCAACCTGATGGTAATGGGTCATCAGTTCTTAATATCTAGATGTTCTACTGGGTCAGCAGATTTTGGCATTAACATAGTTCTGCATTCCTTGACCCCCTCTGGGATCTTGCTGGACACCAGCCAAAGATTATAGTTTTCTGCCAGCCTGATGCCTTGTGAGTCTTCTCTGATGAGATCCCTCAGACTTAGGCAGTCCAATACAGGTGCAGAGCTCTTATTCATTTCACAGAATCACAGAATGGTTGAGGTTGGAAGGGACCTCTGGAGATCATCTAGTCCAATCCCCCTGCTCAAGCAGGGTCACCATGCAGCATGTTACACAGGATCGCGTCGAGGTGGCTTTTGAATATCTCCAGAGAAGAAGACTCCACAACCTCTCGGGGCAACCTGTTCCAGTGCTCTGTCACCCTCACGGTCAAGAAGTTTTTCCTCATGTTCAGATGGAACTGTCTGTGCTTCGGTTTGTGCCTGTTGCCTCACATCCTGTCACTGGGCACCACTGACAAGAGTCTGGTCCCATCCTCTTGACACCCTCCCTTAAGATATTTGTACACATTAATAAGATCTCCTCTCAGCCTTCTCTTCTCCAGGCTAAACAGGCCCAGCTCTCTCAGTCTTTCCTCATAAGAGAGATGTTCCAGTCCCCTAATCATCTTCGTAGCCCTTCACTGGACTTGCTCCAGTAGTGCCACATCCCTCCTGCGCTGGGGAGCCCAGAACTGGAGACAGTACTGCAGGTGTGGCCTCAGCAGGGCTGAGGAGAGGAGGAGGATCCCCTCCCTCGACCTGCTGGCAACACTCTTCCTGATGCACCCCAGGATACCATTGGCCTTCTTGGCCACAAGGGCACATTTCTGGCTCATGCTTAACCTGGTGTCCACCAGCACTCCCAGGTCCTTCTCGGCAGAGCTGCTTTCCAGCAGGTCAATTCCCAACCTGAACTGGTGCATGGGGTTATTCCTCCCTCAGTGCAAGACTCTGCACTTGCCTTTGTTGAACTTCATGAGGTTCCTCTCTGTCCAGCTTAGGAACGTCGAGTCGAGTTCTGCCTGGATGTCTGACTCCTGCGTCCGACCCATGCCTCCAACAGCCTCCCATTAGTGACCCCTCCTCATGGTTCCCAGGGCTCCCCATGCAGCTTGTAGGGTAAGTAAGGCCTTTATTAAACCTATCCTGTTTAGCCCCTTATGAACCTTGAGTGTCTCTTTCCACCAGTATCCGACCCTCTCTTGCCTGCCTTGCGGTCACATTGTGATATCCAGGAAGCCTTAATGCAATCTCAGTGGATATGGATGCCCATATCAATGTAACAGCACTGATGTCCATGGAAGCATTCACAGGTGACTGGCAGGATGCTATTCCAGGCACTGAGGTCTTGTTGCACTGTGCCATTGTGAGAATGGAAAAACTTCACCATGTGAAGATGCTCCCTTACAGGCACTTATGTGCAGCAGGAGTCAGGGGCTGTAAACACCTTTGGCATCCTGAGGGCATTGATGGTTATCAAGCTGAATTACACTCAGGTGCTAGGACATCTGAAGCAACACTGCATTCCTACTTCTAGAGCTGATTTGAGTTTCTGAATCATTCTAAGAAGTTCCCGTTTGCCTTCATGCGTATCATATCCATTCGTACCACAGACTAGCAACAAGCGCCTGTATATAACTAAAATATTCACACATAAATGGTCTCATGTATGTTATCAGAGGTTGTATGCTAAAGTTTTGAATGAGAAACTACAGGAAATGCTTAGATATCACCAGAGTAATCCTAAAACCTTTTCATAGCCTTAAGCATCTTAGCTATCCTGTGCACAGAAGAGCCCTGAGAACAATGGTTCCAGTACAAGTGTTCAGGTAATGGACTGAATCATGGGTATGAGATCTTATATCAGCTTCATCTCTGAAGCATACATATTCTGAAAATGCTCCCTGAATGCATGTGTCTACTATTGCATTATCGGGTGCTATTTTAGGTATTTGAGGTCTTAAAAAAAGTCATCACAGTTTGTTATCTCCATCTTTAGAAGTTAAAAATACATAAATAAATAAATAAAATAAGGACTGTAAAGGGGGCAAAAGATGTTAAGTCAGAGACAGAGGTGAACTGTGTAGTTGTATCAGGTCCAATGAAGCCATGATACCTACTCAACCTATTATACTTGGGAATTTCAAAAGGATGTAACAAACTTGTTGGAAATTTTCCCTTTAAAACTGCTAGTCTTTCTGAGAAGTAGGTGTTGTAATCTTGCATATTTCTTTTTTTTTTTTTGGATTCTACACCTTCCTCGTGCTTATGAGAGCTTGCTGTACAAATAATCATTACCAATATTAACAGGATGTGGCTAGAAGAAGAGGAAAACTAACTGTTATTTTATCAGTGATCAGTTCAACTCCCCACAGCATCATTAGATTTCTGTGTCCCTGAGACGCTATGCCTTGATGTTTTCAGAACTGAAGTCCCATAAGATTCAGAGGCTTGATCCCAAGAGGAGTTATGAGAGAGACAGAAATTTTCCTTTGCTGGAAATAAATGTGATTGTTTCAGTGGCAGAGAGTACTGTATAAAGGTTTTCTGACTCCACTGAACAGCTCTTCAGAACTCATCCTCTTTGAAAGCAGTGTATTATCTGTGATCCACTATAGTACTATAGTTCTTTCAGCTTTGGGAGAGATGCAGTTTATTCAGCTAGGAATTGGAATGAAGAAACCATATTAGAGGACCCTTCGTTGATTTTAAAAAGGAAAACCTGCAGGATTTCAGAGCAGTCTTCATGTAAACATTAGGTAACCAACCTTCGCTCCTCCCTTCCTCCCTTCCTTCCTTCCTGCCTGCCTGCCTGTCTTTCTTCCTCATAATTTTCTTTTCTTGCTATTCTCAAACATGCCATTCCTCTCAGTGAGCTGGTACACAGGTGGCAGTTCCAGCATCAGTATTGACCGCATAGGTTACAACAGTTCCAGTATTTGTTGAAACAGCTGGGGTGGGAAATCAAGGAATTCTTTCATGTCCCTTTCCAGACTCAGTATCTGATCTCTTCCATTTATGAGGCAGCATCAGCTGATGATGCACCTTATGGACGAGGAGGCTGTGAAATGGATGCAGCAGCTCAGAACAGAAAGATAGGAAGTTACTGCTAAGTTATTCTCTCTTTCCCTGCAGGGATGGATAACCAGACAGAGGTGAGGAAGTTCATCCTCCTTGGCCTGACCAGCCTTCAAGGGCTACAGAAATTCCTGTTCATGCTGTTCTTACTGCTGTACCTGTTTAGCCTGCTGGGGAATATGGCAATCATGATTGTAGTGGCATGTGAACCCCGGCTACACACCCCCATGTACTTTTTCCTCTGCAACCTCTCCTGCCTAGATATTTTCTTCTCCACAGTTACCGTGCCCAAGATGCTGGCTGGGCTCCTCTCGGGGCACCAGGGCATTTCTTACACTGGCTGCCTAAGCCAGCTCCACTTCTTCTACTTCCTGGGCACCAGCGAAGCTTTCCTCCTGGCTGTCATGGCCTATGACCGCTTTGTGGCCATCTGCAACCCCCTGCGCTACACCCTGATCATGAGCCCATGGGCCTGCCTGCAGCTGGCTGTAGGCACTTGGACTACTGGCTTCCTTCATGCTCTGATGCACACAGTCATGACCTCCCGACTCCGTTTCTGTGGCCCCAACCACATCCAACACTACTCCTGCGACATCAAGCCTGTGGTGAAACTGGCCTGCAATAGCAGCCAGCTCAACGTGAACCTTCTCAACATCATCACAGGGAGTCTTGCGATAGCCCCCTTTGTCTTCATACTCTTTTCTTACCTATACATTTTTTCCTTCCTCCGGCTGAAAGTCCAGTCCAAGGAGGGCAGGAAGAAAGCCTTCTCCACTTGCATCTCCCATCTCACAGTAGTGGCCTTACTCTATGTCCCTGTTATTTTTAACTATGTGCCACCTTCCTCAGGGAGTTCAGCCAGCTGGACAATGATAGCCACGCTTATGTGTAATGTTGTCACACCAGTCCTCAATCCTTTGATCTACACCCTGAGGAACGTGGAGGTGAAGCGTGCCCTAAAGAGAAGACTTTTCTCCAGAGAGTTACTAGCACAGAAAATGTTCTGCCTTGCAGCTTGTGTGGGGTAGTAGGCAATGGACAATGCAATGAGAGGAGCTTTTGGCTCAAGACTGTGTTGTGCAGAAATCTGCTTTTCACTGCCAACAGCCTGGGTCCCTTCAGAAATACCCTACATACTGGATATGGTCTCATCTCTCCTATCTTGGGCATTAGCAGTGCTAAAAGATGAACATATGTTGGTGGAATAGCCATTCCCATTCATCTAGCTGGAAAAGAGAAGCAGCTCCAGAGAGTGGTACTTGAATAAAAACACCTTTATTCGAGTGATTTACCTGCAAAGTCACTTGATTTTTCTTTTTTTTTCTTTTTCTTTTCAGCAGCTGAATCCCACCCCCAGTCAGAGCTGTCAAGAGAAGTGAAGGCATGATTCATCTTATCCTAAAGCCGATAGACGGGGGGGGGGATTCATTTCTTTCCATGGGATTCAGTTGGCCACATACAGACGTGTATGTCATGCCACTTGAAATACTCTGGGTATCTCAGCTGGTGTCTCTCTGCTGCTCCAGAAAGGCATAGGTCTCTCATAGGTGCTATGCCAGATCTACCAGCCCTGTATGGATGTCAGATGTCCTAGGGCCTCTAAGATGGTACTAGACACCTTTGCTTAGGCAACTTCATTTGCCAATAACTCACATAATACATTGTGTCTCTTAATATGGATGTTCTGTACAGCAGGGCAATAATACGGGAACAATCTTTGCTCTCCACCAAACAATGCCTGCTGATCTCTTTTAGGGTCTCCCCTGTTCCTCTAGCCAGGAATTCCCTGGTAGCATTTACACTGGCTCATAGTTGCAACACAGTTAGAAGCTTCCTGTGGGGAACGCCTCTATAACTTTACTGCCCAGCATTACTGAGAGTGTCATTTCCAAAGCTTGAAATACCACAACCTGGACAATGTAGCTTGGTCCATTTCACAAATTCCTCCTTCCTCCAATTCTGTAGACTTGGAAAGATAACTTCTGGAGAGGGATCTCCCATTCTAAGACCCCCTCGCCCTCTTCATGTGTGACTGGAATCACTTTGATCACTGTTTTATCTAAAACTGATGGTCTCCCATGTTTGCTACACTCAGCTGCCACCCACAGTCTCTTAGAATCTTTATCAGTACCTTCCTTTAGCTCTACAGCTCAGATAATGCTATATTGGGAGTGGGTAATTCTAGGCAGCCTACCAGCCTGCACATCTGGGATCAAACCAGCCAGCCGAGTGATCCCCAAGCCACTGTCTTTAGTATTTGGGTAGAACATAGACTCACAGGTACAGGCAGGAAGATGTAACCAGCCTTTAGCTGCTGACTGAATACTCAAGTCAAGCCTGTGGAGGTACACCATGGTCCATGAGACAGATTGACTTTGTGATTGTTTAACCCTTCAAGATATTGACCTTCTGCAGTGGTTTTAATGGTGCCTTTCCAATCCACCTTAACCAGGACTCAAGTTTTTTCTTGCAGCTCGAGGCTTCATATCCCATTTGTGAGTGCTGTAAGATCTAGGTGGAGAGACAAGGGTGAGGGGATTGGGCCCAGAAACCGGAGTCAGACCTCAGGTGGTAATGGCTCTTGTGTCTGTGGTGCCAGTAACTGGGGCAAGAGAGGGTCCTAGCATCAGTCACCGGAGCAGGACCATGGGTTGTTGGGCCAGTGTACTTGAAAATCAGCTACTGTGGAGGGCCAGGGTGAGTGGAGTGAGGGTCTCGGTGTCAGCAGCTGGAGTGGGGATCACAGGTCATAGTGCCCATGTACCTTGGCAATAGCTGCAGGGGGAGGGGGACAGAGTGCTTGTATTTTCCCTTAATCTGCTCTGTGTGTGTGTGTGTGTGTGTGTCTGGGATACACACTCAGCCTCACTACTGGTTGAATTTGCAAAGAGGAGAGCAGCAGCTGTGCTTGTGATGGAGAAGCCTCCCCTCAGTGCACCAGGCTGGGCTCCAGTGCCCTGAAAGGAATCCTTGGATCCCAGAGCCCTCTGGAGGCAGCATCTTTATAACATCCCGCAACAAAATTACAATTTTGTAAGGGGGTGGGGCACAGAAAGTTGACTTTTGCATTGGAGATACCATTATGTCAATCAGATACCATTATGTCAATATCTAAAGAACCACATGGCCAAGACAGTTACTACTTGAAGCAGCATTGTTCACTCATGCAAGCTTCATAATAAAATCCTTTGCCTATTTGCTAATCCTAATCACAAAGACCTTGCCAACAGGCAATAAGATTTTGCACCCAGTAGAAGACTAAAAAATATAATTCTGAGCCAAAAACATTGATTTTTTTGTTCTCCACTCAGGAAACTGGCCAGCGTCTTGGGCGTGACAGTGGAACATTGGCAGATTTCCCAAGCAGAAGTACATGGGTTATGAAAGTGCTAATCAGCCACAAACAGCAAAATGATGAGGATGTTCCCAGACATGGTCACAATGTAAATCATGAGGAAGACTAGAAAGAGTGGTATTGACATTTGTAAAGGTTTCCAAATGCCAGTAGGATGATTTTCCTGACCTGTTTATAATGTCCTCATTCATTTTTTGTTACGAATTGCACCAAGAAAAATGAATAACAGATTAAAAACCAGGAAAAAAGCCTTAATGGGAGCAGTTCTACATGTATTCTGTGTTTGAAACACACTGCAGTGTGTTTCATTCCGTGAAGATCAAAACTAAAGAGGAAAAATTTCTGCCCTCTTTTAAGACTCATTTTAAAAGAGGTATTTGATGGAGGTGACGGAAGGCTGTGAATTGCCCTCAAGGTGTTTCTGCTTTTGCACTTACTGCAGGAAGGGTTTTTATGATTCAGGTTCAGAAGAGAAGACCCTCACTCCAGCAGGAGTCAGGAGACTGACTCCTAAAGGATCCATCTCCCTTACCTTCAGACATCTCCAATATGGACCTCCACAGCTGGTGTTGTTGTTTCAGGTTCATTTTACAAATGAAAGAGGACTTGCCGCCTGCCTAGACCCACTTTTCTTATGACACCTGAGATGCCATACACTATCTCCAGGGGCTGGTAAGTACAACAGAAGGCAGACCCTTGGCTTGTGGAGCAGAAAGTGGAGGTCAGACAGAAAACCTGGGGGCCTCCCTGATGGTACAAGATTCCTGTGTGTGGACAAATAATTTGAGCCATAGATTTCCATGTACTGTAACAGGAGCTTTGGAGGGATAGCTCACATGTGCACGCATATCCTGTAGACACAGAAATGCAGATAGGTGAACCTGGTTGTAAAGCCCACCCCTACCTCAGGAGATGAATCACACCTGAGATATGACCAATTCTATCCATTACCTGCACAAAGGCAATGCAAGTTTTGGTATAGGTATCTATACGCTAGAAATCTGATTTTGGGTGGATGAATCTCCCATCTAAGACTGCAGAAAATAAATACCGTCTTCTTTTTGAGCATTTAGCTACCACGTAACTTACATTACAGCAGTGTTAACACTTCGGTGTTCTACACACAAAACAGTAGAAGAAGATGTTATTGATTTGTATTCTATTTGATATTGCATTTGTAATCTTAGAATCATAGAATAATTGGAAGAGACCCCCAGAGGTCATCTAGTCTAAACCCCTCCTCAAAGCAGGTCTAAGAAGATGAAATTGTTAGGGATTTGTCTGGTTAAGTCTTGAACACCTCCGAGGATGGAGGTTCCATGACCTTTCTGGGGAACATCTTCCAGTATTTGACCACTCCCATGGTAAATAATAATAACAATAATAACAAATTAAATAAAAACATTTGTCTAATAGGAATTTCCCATGTTCCAACATGGGTCCCTTACCTCTTGTGCTATCACTGTGCAGATCTGAGATGAGCCTGGCTTTGTCTTCTCTGTATCTGCTGATCAGGTAGTTGTAGAGAGGGAAAAAGGTGTCGCATTAGCCTTCTCCTCCTAAGGCTGACCAAGCCCAGTTTCCTCACCATCTCCTTGTACATCATGTGCTCAAGTCCCCTGAGCATCTTGAGAGCCTCCACTGGACTTGCTCCAGTATGTCAATGTCCTTCATGTACTGGGGAGTCCAAAACTGGACACAACGCTCTAGAGGTATTCTCACAAGTACTAAAGAGAGGGTAAGGATCACTTCCCTCTGGGCCTGCTGGCTGCACTCTTACTAATACACCCAAGGTGTGGTTGGCCTTCTTTTGCTGCAGTGACACACTGCAGACTCATTTTCAAGCTCTTGTTTTTCAGAATCCCCAGATCTTTCTGTGCAGACCTGCTTACTTGATAGTTGGACACAGCCTGCACTGTTGCATGGGGTTATTCCACCCAGATTCGAGCCATAGTATTTGCTTTTCCTTCATTTCAGGAGGTTCCTGTTAGCCCATTTCTCCAGCCTGTCAAGGCCCTCTGAATAGCAGCCATACCCTCCAGTGTATCAGGTCCAACAAAGCATCTCTCCTAGTCAGTTCATCAGTCACCTTCACCAAGAAATTATCTTTTGTGAATTCCAGAAATCTGCACAATTCCTTGTGCCCAGCTGTGCTGCCCTTCCAGCAGACATCAGGGTGGTTCGAATCACCCATGAGTATACCAGGGGCTGTGACTGTGAGGCTTTCTCCTGCTGTAGTGACGAGCAAGTAAATAGTTAACAAGACTGAAGAAGTTTGTCAACTGATATGTTAAAGGACTGATATGCACAAGGCTGTGGAATAGAAGAATAGACAGGACTAAAGAAGTGTGCCACCTGATAAGTCCAGGGAATCAAAACTGCATGGACCCCCAGGGAGGGAAGAAGCGATATGGAGGTATTGTGGTCTTGCCTCGCTAGTTGGGTCTTTCCAAGCAGAAAAACAAACAGTCCTGTGATTGTGGAACTCACAAAGGTCAGCAAAAGCAGTGTTTGCCTAGAGCCCCAGCCATATAAAAAGAGACTTGGAAGCTAAGAGAGTTTGAGCAGGGGACAGGAACGTGACCTGATCATCCTCTCCAGCTGGACCATGAGTGTCCCTCCCCCCCCCCCCCTTTTCCTGGGACACTGAGTTAAGGTAACTCCTGGAGGTTGAGAGTCCTCTCAATAGGAGAGTGAATAAGCTAGCTTTCAAGTTGGGATAAGCAGTGTTTCCAATTAATAACACAGTAACTGATGGTTTGGGGTTATCCTTTCTAAATTAGTAATAGCATTATTTTAATGGATGTTACTAATCCAAGAGGTTGTGTGAGGAAGTAAACATATTTTTTATTATGCTACTGTCTCAGTTGTTACTGTTGAACCTTCATAGTGTGACATATAGGATTATGTTATGACTGTGTCTCCTACCACAGCACCTATGTGAGTTGGTCCAGAGTTTCCCACGTCCCTGGCTCTGCACTCTATGAGCAGTTTCCTGGCTGCCATGGACTTGATTGGTGCCGAGAGCCCTACAACACTCCCCTGGAAGACAAAAAACAAGGAGCATAATTGCACGCTACCTGGTCCAAGTATGACACCT
This sequence comes from Apteryx mantelli, assembly GCF_036417845.1. Taxonomy (NCBI): domain Eukaryota; kingdom Metazoa; phylum Chordata; class Aves; order Apterygiformes; family Apterygidae; genus Apteryx; species Apteryx mantelli. Next base: position 81,358 of record NW_027118755.1, read on the forward strand.
ATACACCATGGCTCTGTTCTCACCACACACAGCCTCAGAACCAAGATCCCTGCACCACCAGAGCTCTGCCAAGCCCCACAGCCTGCCGCCCTGAATCACCCAGGCCCCAGGACTGTAACTCTCCCTCTGCCTCAGTCTCTGCCCTACTCCCTCCAAAACACTATGACTGACTTTACAGATGTCTTTGAGAAGAAGGCGGAAGAAATGCTACCACTCTGTGACACATAAGACTGCACATTGACCTGATCCCAAGAAAGGAGATGCCTTGCCACCCTGAATTAGCAGCCCATCAAAGGATACCTTGAGGACAATCTGGCACAGTGATTTATCTACCTCTCCTAGTGGCTCCTCATGCCAGAGGAGGGGAGGAAGACTACGGCCCTATATAGATTACAAGAGGCTTAACAATATCATGGGGAAGAACTGGCACCCCCTGCTCCTCACCCCAGAGCTAGTAACAATCCTCAGAGGTCTCTGCTTGCTTTTGAATTTCGTTCAGTTTCTGCCAGTTAGCAGCTGCTCAGGTCTCATGCCATCTAGGGTCAGGAAAAGTGAGTGGCCTTTTCTAATCATTCCATAGATAAAGCCTATTCAATCAGTGTATCTGCTGCTAAGTCTGTATCGTTCTGACTATGGCAATTAATGTGATAATGTAGCTCGAGCAAATGGCCCAGACCAGCTGAGCTGTGGTTCAATCTCAGGATATGGGAAGCAATACACACACTCCTAAACTTGTAAATTACACATCTACAGTTTAATTGTAAAAAAAAAATAAAAAATGCTACTATGTAACTTAAATGACTACCACAGTATAAGCACTTTATAAGATACACTCAGTAAATGGCACTAATTGTGAAGCTACAAACATTTATACATTCGACACACAATAGTAATTTGATGGTACTGATCAGCCTGTTCCTACTGTCTATGTACTAAAAACATGTGACCTGAGAGTATTCACACGTTGCAGCTTTCTGGCATGGGTGTGGAAGCTCCACCACAATGTCTTGCAGCAGTTTGGAAGTCAACCAGGAGGGCTGAGCAGCAGTCAACTACCTTCCAGTCCTCTCCCACACAGATTTTGCAGTTGGAGGTTTTATTATCAGTGAGTCTTTCTGGAGCATTTGTTCCTTTGTCACAGGTGGGACGTCTCCAGCTGCAGCTACTCTGTTTCTGGCTGGCTGTCATTCTCACTGTGGCTCTTTTGGCCATTGCTGAGTGACAATGTTTCTACTTGTGTGCAAATCACCAATCACAGGCAATATGATCTTGCATGTACTGAAATTCAAGGTCATCTCCCACAGCTTCCTGTGCTGAGCTTGGACCTGACTCATCACCTTGCCTGGTCTGATGATTATTGGACTGCTGACAGAACCCACTGCTATCCCTAACTGAGACCTGCTTGGGTGCTGTGGGTCTGTGCCCTGTTGGTGCAGGTGCCATCCATGCTATGGCCACCCTGGGCTCCCAGCTCACCTTTGCTTGTGGAGCAGCCCTGCTTGCTGCTTTCTGACATCTTCTTAGAAAGGAACCCGTGACTTTAGTAACTCTCCCAAGTAGTCACTCAGGTGTTGGAGGGACTGTCACAGGATGTGTGCCTGTGTCTGTAAGAACTTGAATATCTCAGTAATGGTCTCTGTGCTTCAGTTTAAAAGCTCCAGTTCCCACTGTTCTGAGTGATTGCACTTAGGCTGAAACAAGAACTTATGCATTTGGAAAGGAACACAGGACTGCAACTCTAAAAGAAAGAAAGACAGCCAAGATTTTTCTTATGCTTCTCTATGGGGGGAAGTCTGGCTTAATTACTTGGGAGAAGAATATCTGGCTGAATTCACTACTCGTAACACCATTTACACAACATCTTGAGTTTGCATTTGCTACAGTCTGGCCTGAAAGCTCTGTATTGACAGTCTCTTAATCCAGATCAACAAGTGCTCGCTGCATAAGAAGTAACAAAGAGAAGAGATTCCAGAACTCCAAAGCAGGGCAGAATTAATAAGAGTACTGAATTATTTTTCACGCTCTTCCCAGAGAAGACTCATATGTAGCTAGGTGCATTTGTAGAGAGAATTTCAAATATTCTTTGGGTGCTGTTTTCACAGGAATTTTTATAAAGGAAAACTGATACAGTGTATTTTTTTCAATTTTACTATTCCACCTGTCAGCCCAATGTAATTCAGCCTACCACCACCAGCATGATTGCAAATATCCCACTTTATTAATAGAATACTGACTCTTAGCTGGCTTCACTATACATGTATCACTACTTTGATCTTCTAGTGAAGACAGGGCTGAATTCAACTTGTATTGCAAATCAAGCAGGTTTTTCAAGAACATTCAGTCCTGTGGTTTGGGTTTCTATTATTATTATTATTATTATTATTATTATTAATAATGATAATAATTGTCTTGTGTTATTTCTCAGTGATGGATTACCCATCACTGCCTTTTGTAAACTACTCCAGCTGACAATTAGTCTATTGAAAATACTCTGTAACCACTGCTGCCTCACTGACCAGGTAAATACCTTTGCTACATCAAAAAGCCTCCTGGTCTCCCTGAAGACAATTAGAGGCTTTGATCAAGCTATCCCTATACTTTTTTTTTTCTTGATAAATAAATAAATAAATAAAGTATATATATTAAAAAAAAATAAGTAAGTAAATAGATTTATTACCTTAAGTCTTACTAGCAGGTATGTCCTATCAAAAAGGAAAGCTTACTATAAGAAATGTAACTCTTTATTTTATAACTTCGGGCTTTTATGTGGAAAAGAATAAGGGTTTCTTATGTAGTAGGCTACAAAACAACACTGAGAACTAAACCTTGCTCCTGAATTAATAGCCTTTGCTATAGAGTTATGGAGTTCACTAACACAAGACAGCTCTATGACCAAAAATGTATCAGGGTTCCAAGAAGGACTCAGCATGTCCAGGGTAAAGGAAAGTAAAAAGGCTGGGCTTTAAGAGCCAATATAAATGTGCTGGTTACTTCAGCTAACGATCTTAGTGTCTTTTCACAGTTAGTGGATCTACAGAGAGGTATAAATTGGGAGGCATAAATCCCACTCAGCAGGTCTCTCCATCCCTTTATTTTCTAATTTCTGGTAGCAATATGGGAGGATCAAAATAGATCTCAAGGACTAACACCCTCACCCCACCCCCTGGGGGAAAAAAAAAAAAAAGAAAGAAAGAGGATGTTTCTGTGAAAAATTTCCTTCCCTCTGTCATGACCAAAAGCATGGCAGAAGTGACACTGAAGCAGACCACAGTGAGAGAGTTCATCCTTCGGGGACTGCCCTCCAGCTTAGAGGCACAAATGATCCTCTCTGTGCTGTTTCTGCCCCTCCACCTCATGACTCTGCCTGGCAACCTCCTTGTAATGCTGTCCGTTGACCATGACTGATACTTTCTCATAGCCACATGCCTCTTCCTCAGCAATCCTTTTTCCCCCAGATCCACCATTCGTCTGTTACAGAGCCTGAAATGTTGGGTGACCTCTTCTGTGCAGAGAAGATCATCTCTTTGGAAGGATGTGTGGCCCAGATGTTCTTCCTTCATCTCTGTCTGTACAGAGACCTGCCTCCTCACTGCAACAGCCTATGACTGCTGCAGGGCCATCTGCAACCCCATGCACTATCATCTCACACTCATGCGAGAGTACGCCTACAGCTGGCTGGGGATGTGTGCGTGGGGACAGGGATCCCCTGTGGCCTGACTGGAATTCTGATCAAGCTGCCCTACTTCACAGAATTTGACAGCTTGGTCTGTGATGTGCAGCCAGTGATCAAGGCGGCTTGCATGAATGCCTACATTATTGAGATGCTGAAAATCTCCAGCTCTAGGCTTGCTTCATGGTCCCACTGGCCTCTTATGGCATCCTCCTAGTCTTGCTAAAGAAACATCTGTGCAAAGGTGTGCACAAGGCCCTCAGTGCTTCTGCCATCGGGCTCATGGTTGTAATGCTCTTCCTGGGATACTGCATCTTCATTTACTCCTGCCCTTGCACCAGCTTCACTGAGGACACTGTGATATCAGTCTTCCTAACACAGCTGTCACCTCCTGCTAAATCCCACAATCTGCATCCTGGGAAATGAGTACATGAGGTGGGCACTCCGCAAGCTAATTGGGAGAAAAGTAGCCACAGAGGAGAAATAAAAGCTAGAGCAAAAGCAGCTGCACTTTCCAGGGTCAGCTGCTGTTTTTTCAGCTTTATCAGCAATAGGCAAATTTCATTGTGACAAATCGGCTTCTAACCTCTTTCTGTGCAGATAATCCTGGTACCTCAGTGTGTAACTTTTAGGCCATGCTTATCAGCCTGAGTTTGAACTCTCTTGCCTCACCAAGAAACATAAAAAAGGGCTTTCTTCCAAGATTAAGTTACCATACAAAAGACATCACTTTCTACCCCCTTTTTTTTTTTTTTTGGAAGTGTATTCAGAGCAATGTGCAAGTTCTCATTTTGAGATAAGATGATAGAAAGCTGAGGCTTGGTTAATTCCTTTGTTTGATTTCCCCTTTTTTCCCCACACTGTTCTCAAGCTGTTCTAAGCATCCATAGTTCTTACTGACAGAGCAGCTAAAGATGCAAATGAAGAACCGGAGAAAATAATCCTGCCCATACTTGACTTTTTGTCACTATTGCAAGGAGATAAGAAACATAATGCTTGAATGCCATTCATTAGGCATATTGTTTATTAATATTTCTCTCTTTTTAAGGAAAATCCCTTAAGATGAACGCCTGAAGCAGCAATCCTTTGTCAGTTCTCCATCGGCGCTTTTGATCACTCAGTTTGCACTAGTTGCAGTGTGCAGATTTTTAGCATGGCAGCTCTTCTTCAGAGGTCTTCTTCCACACTGAGTTTGTGATCCCTTTCCTAAGTCCAAGTCATTTGGGCAGAGCTCATGGGCTGTATTCTGCTCTCCCAGTGCGTAAACTTGGTGTTAGTTCACCAAGAACAGCTTTAAGAAGGCAAAGCAAGTTATGTGGCATGGGTGAACATTTGTTCTTTGTCTCCAGAGGCCATTGAAATGGACTTTGAACAGTTGTGTGAGCTACTATAGCCACACAGGTTTTCTGAGTGACTAACTGGACCCACAGCTCTACTCCCAAGGGACTTATTAAATCTCTTCCAAAGCTTATGCTGTCAGCCCTCCAGGGTATTCTCTGGGTATGTATCTTCAGCTTTTGTCTTCTCTGCACCCTTAGCACTGAGGTGAAATCAAACAATGACACTGGCTCTCATCCACAACAAGTTCTTTGAGGGACGCTTTAAGCTCATTTATCAGAGGACAAGTTTTGAAATAGAAATGCCAAGGATATTCTAGATTGCTATGCTCTAAGGACCCAGCTCCTTTGGGCTCTTCATCTCAGCAGCCTAAGTGTATTTTGCAGGAACACTTCTTCCATTCAAAGGAAAATGATCCCTTCACCCTATGTACTACTAGAAGAAGTTAATGCTTTAGCAAACACAAGACTACACATTCGGTTTCCTCTTCTGGCCTCTGTAGTTAGCCTGAATTTGAGAGTTTCAAACTTGTCCTCATTCAGGTAAGGATTTCATGGATGTACGGGTTTTGTGCAGACAGCTATTTTTAGCCCAAACCCTACTGCCTCTCTTTCCCTGTATGCAGCAGGACAGATCTTTTCTTTCCTCAGGATGTTGCTAAATAAGCAGGTGAAGGCAGGTTTGAGCTCTTTGCCCATTTTCAGCAGGGTGTCTGAATCAAATGATACTTTTAGCTCAGATACATCTACTTATCTATTTTCCATATGGCTTCACAAATGTGTTAGCACGACTTTGGGTACAGCTTATGATTTGGAACAAGGAGCGAGGAGAGACAGACACTCCCAAGTCTCCACTGCCATCAGGGAAAAGAGCAGATAGACACATGCTATGTCGATAGATGATGGTACTGTAGCATCAGCTGAGGAAGCTCACAGTCCTTGTCCTCTGGGCCATAGGCAAACTGCTCTCTGGGGCAAAAGCGTGACACATATTCCTCCTGTGACAAATTGCCAAGGACCATAGTGGGGTTTTGCTTGCATGCTTTTAGACTGAGGTAGCTGACCAATGTTAGTGCTTAGCTCTTGCAAAACAGCCTCCTTCATCAAGAGACATAAGAAAACAAAGAATACTGCCCTCACAACCAGCGGCCTTCTTTTGCTATCCACAGGAAATCAGCGGGAAGAGAACCTGTCTGATGGGCAAATGGCTAAAGTTCAGCAGCCTCCCACTGCTCCTAATTTGTGGTAGGCTAAAGAAAATACCGAGAGAGAGTGGGGCATTATATCCTCCCACAGCCAGATCTTTATGCAGTGCTGCACATTTAGAGGGCTCCTGAGAACCTCTTGGGTTATGCTGAAGGAGGTAAGGGTTTTTTTGTCTCTTGATCAAGAACAAAGCTCCAGCACAGATGCTTTTTACAGTGTGCAAAGGTACTTTGGAGGCCAGACTAGCTTCTGCCTGCTCCCAGCCCTTCTCAGCTGTATTTCTTGTAGCACATTAAAGCACTTTGCATGTGAGTGAGAGATTTCCCTTGCTCTGGTACTGCTGTAAGTCTACACCACCTCACCCGAGAGCTGGAGCAATTCATGAGCCAGCTGTGCTGACCCCATACTTTCAAAGAGCTCTCAGTCTACTTACACGTTCACAGTCTACTTGTACTTATGTCCTCACATCCAGCCAGCCCACAGGGCATTCCATGGCAGAGGGGGGATTCTGTGTGCCAGGCTGGGGCCCTGCTCTGGCATCTCCGATTCAGTCCTGGCAGGGCTCTTCAGTGTTGGCTCAGCTCTCCGTTCTGATTCCCAGTGCTGCAGCACTTCAGGGGTGCAGAGGCAGCCACAAGGGCACTGCTGTGTGTGAGGTTTGACGGAGATGTTTAGCTGAGAATGCCATAGTCTGGTTGAGCTGCTGAGGATCACAGCCTCCAGCCCTCTCCTGGAGTTCTTTGTAAGTAGGGCTCTAGGAAGGGTGTTAATTTCTCCCTTTGAAACAATTTGGGTTGCTTGGAGTGGTCCATGTTTGACAAACAAAATCCTACTGTAGGATGGCATACAGCAGCTGATGGGGATGAATGCTGCTACGGTGGTCCTTTGCCTTTTTCAAAGCACGGTCTTCGGTCGCCAGTGCACAGGTTTTGATTTTCTCCAGGATCACCACACTGAAAGTGTTAAGTGCTCATCTGAGTGGTGGCAAACAAAGCACTACAGCAGATGAGGGCCCTTGCGGTTAAGCTACATTTCCACATTTAAGGTTAATTCCTTCTCATTTCTGCAATTCAGAGGTTTCAGGTTTGTGAACCAGAGAAGAGGACCAGGTTCACCTAATTATCATTGTTAATTTGATCCAGCACTGATTTCCAATTGTTTATGTACAGGTTCTGTGTGTCAGCGTTAGTGGCTAAGATGCCAGTTCTACATGTCCACAGTGATTCTTTCCTTCTGCTCCAAGGACAGCTGTGGCAGAAACCTCCAGTGGCTCCTTCTAGCTGTGAATGTGGCTGCATTTAGAGCCTCTTGATAGGAACGGGAAACATTAGATTTCCCATGTACTAAGAAGGTGGCATTAAGCTTGAGCTCTGCAAGAAAGAGGTGTTTTAATCTGGAGTGCATATTTATGACAAAGTCCTGCTTTCTGGGAACACACTTTCCTTCCTCTTTCTTTCCTTCCCATATATTTCGTTCCTTTGTCCATGTGAGATTCCCAGGCCATCCAGAACATCCACTGAAATACCAGAAAGAGCGGTCTTGGGAAACTGTGCTTTAAAAAGCCAAATGCCCCTACCTTGCTTCAGATGGAGAAGGGGGCCAAACCTCAACAAGATGAAAAGTCCTCTGAGCTTGTCACGCAGCCTGGATACCTGTTTTCAAGCTTGGGACAATTCATTTTCCTGAAACAAACTCAATGAAGCGGTGTTGGCTTCCAATAGCTCATTGGGCCAGATGTTCAACACCCACAATCCCATGAGCTCTGATGAGAGATATCAGTGATCCCTTATGGGCATAGCTCCAAAACATCTTCTGGTCCTTGCTCCCTTTGGCATTGATGGCCTTTGTGGTGGCTCTGAGCTAGTGCTCTCAGGGTTGGCTGTGTCCAGCTGCAGCCCTGCAGCTGGTGCACCGGGATGTCACAGCTGTCATTGTTGTCATATTCAGCAGGGACACATCAGTTCACTGCTGAAAGGCTGCAGAAAGGCTGCTGAAGGAGCTAGAGTGGGGTGCTGTGAGGTGGAGGAGGGAGCAGTGGGTCTTGGGGAGAGAATGTAATGATGCTGCAAGTGGCCTGGGAGAAGTTTGCTTTGCAGTCCTGCCACACACACACGCCTTTATTTTCCTTCAGGTAGAAAAGGAATTCCCACAAGAAAATCCCTCCAGGACTCCATGAGGAGTCCTCACGGTTGAGACCACAGACCAGACAGTATGAGTATGAGTATGGAAACTGAGTATGACAAGAAGGGAAGAAAGCCTTCCAAATGAAGCCTCACGTTCAATCACAGAATGGTAACTTGACCATTGCCTCTCTGGTTTTTTTTTCTGTGGAAGCCAGTGAGAGTAGGATGCTGAATGAAGACTCTGTGCCAATGTCTGGAAGGTCACAGAAGGAGGAAAGTCCCCAAGCCTTTCCCTTTCTGGCTTGGTGTTTCTTCTCTACTGACCACTGCAGGGGAAGGCTTTGGGGAACAGCTGGTTGTGTGTGGGTGGATATGGGCACTGGGGAGCTCCAAACTCCTTATGGTATAGGGAAAGAGTCAGGGGAGGCAGCTGGGAGAGCATGAAAGGGAGGGCTGTGCAGATGGATGAAGTTAGCTGCTTGTTAGTGACTTGATCTGGGAATCTGTTGCATAACTCTCTGCTTGTCTATCTTCTTTCCCATTGATGTAGCATCCTGGACAATGAAGGAGGCAAGGGGATTATGAAAGGAGGCGTATGTGCCAATCCCATGGGACCAGACGTGATGGCTCTGCATGTGCTGGACAGCTGGCTGATGTCATTGCAAGCCCACCCTCAATCATCTTGGAAAGACAAGAGTGATCAGGAAGGTTCCTGATGCTTGCTAAAAGGCCCATGTCATCCCCATTTGAAAGAAGGGCATCAAGGGAGATCCAGGGAACTATAGGCCTGCCAGCCTTACCTCAGTTGCTGGGAAGGTTTTGGAGCAAATGTTCATGGAAGTCATTCCTAAACACAGGAAGGACAAGAATGAGATTAGTGAGCCAGTATGGATGACCAAGGCGATTGTCCCAGTCGCTCACCTTACTTTGACTTTTTTCACTCCAGGTCTCCCTCACTTTACAGCACTGTCTCCATGCCCATTGGGTGTTGCCTGAAAAACAAAGCTATGGGCTTCTGCAGTTTGCTGATGTCTGAGCTCCCCAACAAGCCATTTGGCTTCTTTCAAAGCCCTGCTAATGCTTCTCAGTCACCTAAGATGTTCCAGTCCCAAACTTCCTTGTGTCCTCAAATTCATACTATATTCCAGCAGTGAACTGCACATCCTTCTTCTTAAACATGACCACCGCATGCTCTGTGTTCTCCATCCTGCCTGTATCAGCCACATTCCTACATGCACACAGCTCTTTTCCTGCACTCCTATCCCAGCCCTACACAGTGGCAAACACTGCCTCTCAGCTGTGACCCATTGGCCTTTCGGAAGAAGCCTTGGGCTTCCTGGCATTTTCTGGTGCTTATTACAACTTCTCTGGCTTCCTCCAGAGATCTTAGGAGGGGACAGTTTGCTATTGGTTCTACTAAGTTTCTTTATGACAATCTTTTTTGAAATGTTTGCATTTTCATGATTTCTGTGCATGCGTGTGTGTGGGGGGGGAGTGGAGGATGGTGCACGAGGGGAAGGGTAGTCAGAGAAAAGCACCAAATATACTAAAACAGGCACTGACTGGGCTGCCAAGAAGAACCATCTGAGATATCCACAGGCCTGAGGCTTCAGGGCAAGACTTCTCTCCACAGAAGTAGGTCCAGCCTCTGACACTCTCTAGAGAGGGAAATCAGCAGTGTCCATGCCATCTGAGGACTCAAGGGGTGAGTTCTGGTGAGACCACCTTTCACCTGGCCCATTCTAGATGTGTACTTCAGGATGGGGAACCATGCCTTGTATTGGTCATGCTGATAACATTGGCATTGTCTACCCAAGGTGCTGCACTACCATTCACAGGGACCTTGACAGGCTGTAGAGATATGCGGAGAAGAACCTCGTGAAGTTCAACAAAGGCAAGTGCAGGGTCCTGCCCCTAGGGAGGAAGAACCCCATGCACCAGGACAGGTTGGGGCTGGACCTGCTGGAAAGCAGCTCTTTGGAGAAGGACCTGGGAGTGCTGGTGGACTGTGAGCCAGCAATGTGCCTGGTGGCAAAGGCAGCAATGCTATCCTGAGCATCATAGCAGCAGGTAACGTTGCCAGCAGGTGGAGGGAGGTGATCCTCCCCCTCTACTCAGCCCTGCTGAGGCCACAGCTGGAGTACTGTGTCCCGTTCTGGGCTCCCCTATACAAGAGAGACATAGGGCAACTGGAACAACTCCAGCAAAGGGCTACTAAAATGATTAGGAGACTGGAGCATCCCTCATATGAGGAAAGACTGAGAGAGCTGGGCCTGTTTAGCCTGGAGAAGAGAAGGCTGAGAGGGGAATCTTATCAGTGTGTATTAGTATCTGAAGGTAGGGTGTCAAGAGGATGGGGCCAGACTCTTTTCAGTGGTGCCCAGCAACAGGACGCGAGGCAACGGGCACAACCTGAAACACAGACAGTTCCATCTGAACATGAGGAAAAAATCTTTTATTGTTAGGGTGACAGAGCACTGGAAGAGGTTGCCCAGAGAGGTTGTGGAGTCTCCTTCTCTGGAGATATTCAAAACCCGCCTGGACAGAATCCTGTGCAACATGCTGTAGGTGACCCTTCTTGAGCAGGGGGGTTGGACTAGACGATCTCCAGAGGTCCCTTCCAACCTCAACCATTCTGTGATTCTGGGAAGCTTTACACATTTTCTCGACCAAGAATGGAAGAATCACACCCTGCACTTGGAAAGGGGTGAAGTTGTGGGATACATGGTTTACTTTAGAAGGCATTCAGTATGCTTGCAATACAAAAAAGGTTGTGAAGGCGAATGGGCATGAAAGAAACATCCAATGGAGCTCCATGGAAGGAGGATGGAGCTGCACATAATATGAGGTGATACAAATCAGATCAGCATGTAGAGAAGACTTCTGCAGAGAAGACTTTTTGAGAGAGTACTGTAACTTTAGTCAACTTAAAAATAAAGGGTAGACAGTGTGATAAAGTGATGAGGAAGTGTCCTGGGGAAAAGGAGCTTGGTGGAGAGGAGGTTGTAGAGGTTTGAGGTAGTCCTTTCAGGATCTAAGCAGGATGAAGTTTGGAGTCAAAGGAAAATTCAGAAGCTCTCAAGGAAGTCTTGGAATTAGGGCTACTACCACTACATGAACAGCACAGTGTTCTAATAGAATTCTTTTTTTTTTTTCTTCTTCTTCTTCTTCTTGACGATGATGATAAACTAAAATACTTTAATTTTATTCCTGACAGTCTCTTATTTCACAAGTTAGCTGCAACTTCTCAATATTTAACCTCTTTCTTACATAAGGTTTTCAGAACAGCATTTCCCCTCTCCCCCCCAAATCTTTGTGTCATGTACACTGGCACAACACTATGGCACTCCAAGTGACTTACCCCCACCAACACACAGCAGCACAAGTCACAGGCATATTCTTACAACGCTTCTACAGGCAGGGCTCTGAGGGCTCAGACTTTCTGAGGATAACCGTGCCAAGAGAAGGTGAGGTAGCTCAGAGTGGCTTCCCATTGGCTTATTTTAGATCTTTTTTGTGGTTGGAATTCATCCTGCCTAATTTTAAGAGTGGGATTAGGTCAACCAAATTTAATGATTTCTATTTATGTGGCTATTTATCAGATACCTCCTCCATGTGCCACTGTTTTGAGAAACTGCATCTGTGAGCTGCAACTCCCTCCAGCAGAACATTTCCAGGAACCAAATCTCTCACTTCCTGCTTGATGATGGCATTAGCCAACTGTCTATAATACAAATGTGGGCCCCAGATGAACTCCACTCCAAGCCTTACAGAAACATTTGGATTCAGAGAGTGCAGAGGTGCCTAAGGGAGGTCTTCGCGTCACTCAAATGTGCTTCCTAGCCTGGGATTTTCAGCTTTATATATGTTGAATAGAGGGACGTGGTCATCTGCTGAGGGGGAAGTGGAAAGCCCTGCTTAGAAACCTGGCTACTGCCTGGTGCAGGTTCAGTGGATCTCCCTCCAGAATCAGAAAGCTTGGTTCAGTGACAAAGCCCGAGGAAAGCGGGAGGGTACCTGCCTGCCCCATCCTTGCTCCAGCAGGTAGCACCTCGAATATGACAGGAAGCAAACTGGAGAGGACACCACCCTACCTGAACACTCCACAGCCCCAAGCCCTCTAGGACGGTGAGCAAAGAAGAGCTGACCTGCTGGCAGCCCTCTCTGACACAACCCAAGTGGCCTCATCGATTGGGGAAAACAAACATTCAAGTTGTGAGCCAGCTCAGGTGGCCAGCATAGCTACTGAGGAGGGACCAGCAGCAGGCACTGCATATGGGTGTGGATCAGCATCTGCAAGATAGTGTCCACTACAGCGTGAACATTGGCACCCCTACACTCCCACGATGGGGAGCAGAGAAGCACTGACCCACCAGAGGGCTCCCGGAACGCCTCAGCAGACTGTGTGTGTGGGTATAGATCGGCATGCAAGAGAGGTTACGTCTCTGGCCTCAGCACCTGCACTGCCACATTCCCTGTGACAGGGAACCAGTCAAACTCCCTGAAGCCTTTGGTAGCTGGTGGAGGTGCACAGGGCACCACCAACCATCTGCATTCAAATGGCACAAACCAGAACTGGCATTGGGCCTTCCCATGCTGCAGTGTCCAGCTTAACCCTCTTGCAAGTGGGCAACAGCTGCTGGAACCTGCCACTGGCTCTGTGTCTCCATGGTTCCTGATACCTGGCAGAGACTTGTGGAGCTGCCAGAGAGCTACTGGGAGACTCCTGCACTGAATGGGAAAGAAAAAAGGTTTTCAAAAGAACCAGTTTAGGAGCTGCTCCTACCTGCCCTTGGGAGCTGCCCTACCCTTTTCTCATGAGCCAGCCACATGTGCTGGAGGTGCCTGGGAGTGCTGCTTTGGAACACAGCAGTTGATCACCCTCTGGCCTATGGACGTACAGCTACATCCAAGGGGTCTGGAGAGCTGAAGAACAGCAGCCCTTCCCACCAGCGAGGAGCTCAAAAGTGGCTTCTACCCATTGTATCTCATCCTCCACCATGTACCGTGATAAAGAGCCTGGCTCTGTCTTCTTGGTGACCTCTTGGTAAGCATTCAAAGGCTGCTGTTAGGTTCCCCTGAAGCCTTCCCTTCTCCAGGCTGAACAATCCCAGCCTCCTCAGCCTCTCCTCATAGCATAAGTGCTTCAGCCCTAGACCATCTGGGTAGCCCTCCACTGAACTCGTCCAAGTTTCTCCACATCTCCCCCTGTATGGAGGGGTGTGTGTAGCAAGTACTGAATAGAGGTGGATAATCACTTCCCTTGGTCTCCTGGCTGTGTTTCTGTTAATACAGCCCTGCATGCTGTTGGCCTTCTTTGCTGCCGCAGTACACTGCGGACTCACGTTCAGCTCGGCCAGGATCCCCCGTCCCTTTTCTGCAGAGTAGCCCCCCAGACAGGCAGTCTCATGCCTGTATTGTAGGAGGCATTCTTCCTTCCTGAGGTCAGGACTTTGCATTTGTCCTTCCTGAAGTATGCTTTAACACACCTAACACCAGACTCAGCACTACATTCAGCAGAAAATGTAAGCACCTCTAGGCACACAGCATTTTTCAGGCGCCAAAGAGAAGTACTTCTTCCTGTAAATCTCCATTCATCTTTCTTTTATTGATTTCAGTAAGGAAAAAAAAAAAATCATGTCTAGTGATGTAATTAACCTACTTAACCCTTAATGGTTTTTAAATACTTCTGGATTTTATTGGATCTTAAAAGGATCTTAGGCATACTAGAATGTATGGATATGTTTAATTTGTCACTATGGATCATTCCCTGTTTTGCTCTGGAGTCCAGTTTTCCTGACCATCCACACTGCAAGGGTTCTAGACTGTGCTGGGAATGATTTTGTCACTTCACTACTTCTCTCTCCAGAGATGATTTGGTGTTAGGTGAGTGCAGAGACCAAGCAGCTGGCCAGATGGGATTTTGTTTCGTCTCTTTATCCAACTCAGTCCTCCACCAATGCTCCAGAAGGCATCATAACTCAATTACGCTCATGCCGTGACTTACTGAGCCTGAACATTCAACCATTTTTTTTCAGCCTACTTATCCACCCATTTAGATGGTAAGGACCTTCTGTGGGTACAAGAATATTGTGGCAGATGGTGTTAAAAGCCTTACTAAAGTCAAGGTAGTTGACATCTACTGTTCTTCTCTCATCCAGAAATCCAGTCATTTCAGCATAGAATGCAATCACAGAATCACAGAATGGTTGAGGCTGGAAGCAGGGTCACCTAGAACACATTGTACAGGATTGACTCCAGATGGGTTTTGAATATCTCCAGAGAAGGAGACTCCACAACCTCTCTGGGAAACCTGGTCCAGTGCTCTGTTGCCCTCACAGTGAGGAAGTTTCTCCTCATATTGAGATGGAACTGTCTGTGTTTCAGTTTGTGCCCGTTGCCTCGCATCCTGTCACTGGGCACTACTGAAAAGAATCTGGCTCCATCCTCTCTACACCCTCCCTTTAGATACCCGTATACATTGATAAGATACCCTCTCAGCCTTCTCTTCTCCAGGCTAAACAGGCCCAGCTCTGTCAGCCTTTCCTCATGAGAGATGCTCCAGTCCCCTAATCATCTTTGGAGCCCTTCACTGGACTCTCTCCAGTAGTGCCATGTCTCTCTTGTATTGGGCAGCCCAGAACTGGACACAGTACTCTAGATGTGAATGAGGTTGGTTGAGCATGATCTACCTCAGGTAAATCCATGCTTTCTGTTCCCAGTCACTTTCTCCTTTGTGTACTCTCAAATGTGATTGAGCAGGACATGTTCTATGACAAACTCCTCACCAAAGTGTGGTTAAAGAGGCTTTAGTTCCCTTGATCATTCTTTTGGGCCTTTTTGAAGATGAATGACACATGCTCTTTTGGCCACTTGTCAGGTACTCCCCCCAATCTCCATGACCTTTCAAAGGTGATACAGAGCATCCTCACTATGATTTCGGCCTATTCTCTCAGCACCCTTGGAAGCAACCTCTTGTTCCCATGGACTCTTCAGGGCTAAGTTCACTCAGTCAGCCTCTGACTTGATCATCATCAACTGCTGGTTATTTTTTTCCTCTCTTCCTTGCTTGCCTCTGCACCCAACCTCTAACACCCCAAATGCGACTAAGTCCCTTTAGAACTGAGTAGTCCTCATGACTGTTCCAAAGGTGGACCCGTACAACTGGATATGACTTCCCACAGCCTTCTGGAGTCAGGTAGGCCAGCTTACCATTCAAAATCCTGAAGCTGCATAAACCAGCAGGCTGCTATGAAGATGGCCTCCTGGACCTGGGTAGACCTGCTCACCACTCTGAGGAAAGTCTCCCAGAGCTGGGGAGATCTGCTCACTACACTGAAATCCTGGAGCCAGGTGTGACACACCACTAGAGGGGCATCCGGGTTTCACTTGGATTCCAGGGTTAGTTGTGCTGAACTCGAGAGATCATCATTTGTCAAGTGTGAGAATTTATTAAAGATAAGAGGCTATAACAAAGATAAAAGTATAGTAAAGTTGAAACTATAACAGAACTAAAAATATATATACATATGAGCTTTACAGTTCAATCATGGATGCATGATACAATGATGACTCTCACCTTTTCCTCGAGGGCCACCCCTCCGGTATAGTTTTCCCCAGATTCTCTAACAATGGGTGCACAGTACAGTGACTGCTCTCACACCTTATGGGCACTCTTCTGGTCTAATTTTCCCCGGTTTCTCCTCACCACGCTGTTGACATCAGGGGTATTCCCATTGATGGGTGGGTCCTCAGGTCCACAGGTCAGCTGACAGTGGGTCCCAGTCCACAACAAACATATGTGGCTTCCTCTCTTTTATAGCCAGTGTCGCGGGCAGGGGAGGTTATTAGTATTCTATTCTTACCACTCCAACGGTTTCTTGTCAGAGGTTCTCTTAACTCCAGAAGAGTAACCTTGAGAGACGTCCCAACTCAAGAGGAGATTCAGCGCCGTGCAGCCTGCTGCCGTGCAGGAGAGCTCAACGGGCTTTAGCCTGCAGTGCTATTTATGGGCATAGAGTTTGACTAACGGTCATACAATATTTGGTGTGGAGATGTACTTTTTTTGCTGACCTCATGCCGTGTTGGGGAAAATATACCCTTTTTTGCTGATCTCATGCCCATTTCTGGCCTCACCAGTTGCAACCAGAATCACCTAGTTCCTCCTGGTCAGCCCTGGGTGCTGTCAGTTATTTGCGGTCAGCTGGGGCCTGAGATGGATGGGGTGGGGGGGCAGAATAGTTGTGCTCCACCACACTTTGGGCCTCAGATGGGGCGGGGGGAGATAGTTGCGCTCCACCACAGCCAGTCAAAACAGTGCCAGCCAACAGGTATACAAAAGTAGTATATTAATAACAGTGTGCATATCAACAGGTAGCCTCCTGCTCAGCCCACAACACTGCTCAGTGGGTAACAATGCGCCCATTAACAGGTCGTTCTGAGGGGAATGGCTCCACAGCACTGAGATGTTTATGGTGTGGGTCTGCCCTGTCACTTCTCCTTTGTCTGGACTTGTCAATCATGGGGTCGCTAGAAGGTGTGCATCCAGGCTGCAGCAACCCCACAGTGTTGTGGCTCCAGTCATGGTGCACCTGGGGTTCATTGACTCTTGGGGAACACTCCAGAGCAAACCCCTCTTCTAGGGGCTGCACCATCCAGAGTCCCATGCTTGCTTGTGTGGCGCCTGTCACCCGGTAGATTTGATGACTATTTCTAATTGCCAGAGCTCTGTAGACTAGCTGACTGCTCCAGAAAACCAAGCTGGGTAGACTTTCTGGCTGCCCTGAAGATGGCCTCCTGAAGCTGGGTAGATCAGCTGACCGTTCCAAAGTCCTGGAGCTGGATAGACCAATTGGCTGCTCTGCAGGCAGCCTCCCAGAGCCACTTAGACTGCCTGCCTGCTCCAACGAAAGCCTCCTAGACCTGGATAGAGTGTCTGGCTGCTGCAAGGCAAACGCAGCAGGCTGGCCACTCCCAGGGAATTCCCCAACCATTTTTTGTTTCCTTGGAGGATTTTATTTTCTCTCTTCCCCTTTTTCTTGCTTTCTTTGCTTTGCTTTCTATTTTGTTTTCTTTTCCTTTTCTTTTTTTTTTTCCTGTTTTCTCCTTGGTTTCATTTTGCCTCCCCCCAGCCCTCCCCTTTCTCCTGCCCCAAGCTCCCTGGGAGACCCACTTATTACTTCACAAACAAAACAACACACTGTCCTACAGAAGGGAAAGGTGCTGTTTATTAATCTACATTCTTTCTCTAATTGTTCAGTGTTTTGTTTTGTTTTATTTTATTTTATTTTAATTTTCTCTGTTGCTGTTCCTTCACTTTGGGGCCCAGATGTTGCTTGGGGCTGAGGAAGAATCCCCTACCTCAGGCTGCCTGGCACCCCGAGGCAGCAGGGGCCCAGGCAAGCCCTCACCACCCCACAGCCCTTCTCTCACTGCACAGGAGGAAGGCAGCTGTGGCTGCATGGGGCTGATCAGGTGTGGCTCACCAGGATCTGTGAGCTTTCCAGGGAAGGAGATTCCATCCATGTCATCTGTCTCTGTCTCCCCTATACACCCTCCAGCCATCAAGCACTCTGGGAGACACGCTTATTACCAAGCCCAGAAGGTGTGGGAAGGGAAGAAAAGATAAAAGAGAGTGGTACTTGACCCCAGTGCCTCCCCCTTGCTCAGCATTCTCCCAAACCACCACAGGAGTAGGGTAGCACCAGGCCCAGGGGTGGGGCAGGCAGTTTGGCATCAAGACAAGTTCTACCCAGCTCATGAGTCTTAAGCATCAGGGGCCAGGCCTGCCCACCTGCTGAAACTGTGTGGAAATGGCTGGCTGGCTGCCACCTGCACTCGTCCATCTGCCATGGCAGAGCCAGTAGAGCAACACCAGGTCTACCCCACACCCTGCAGAGTGTGAGGGGCATGCTGGAGCTGGACCCAGTGACCATCACACTAGGGGAGGCTGAGGGTGGCAGCTGACTTTTCAAGCTCTCAGGTCAACTAGCTCCTGAGCAGGGGAGGTAAAGAATAAAAACAAGATGGGAGCTGGACCCCTCCTGACGCAAGAAGGGACCTCCTGCTTGCACCCTCCCCCTCCACCGCTGCAGCCCTCACCACCACAGATGGCAGGGAGGGCTGGCACTGCAGGAATTGAGGGGAAGGCCACCCAGCTACCCAGCATGTGGTGGGGGCCAAACCCCCACCCTGCCTCGGATGACCAGCAAAATCTTGTGTCAAGGACCAACTCTGCTATATATAAAACCCCAGCCCAGAATCAGGTCATCTGTGAATGATTTAGAAGTGGATTCTCCACTAACATGTGGATCACAATGAGTGAAAGGTCATGCCACATTTGTCTGCACTCCAGTCCCAACAATGAGCAGCACGTCACACTGAGAAGTGACTATCCTTCCTTGCTCAGCACTAATTAGACCACACCTAGATACAGCATCCAGTTTTGTGCCTTCAATAAAAGAAAGACATCAATACACCAGAGTGAGTTCAGCAGAAGGCCACCAAGACAGTAAGGAGCTGGAGCACCTGCCCTCTGAGAAGACGTTAGGAAGATGGGCTTATTGAGCCTGGAGAAGGGAAGGCTTCAGGGGCATGTCATAGCATTCCTCCATTGCAAACTTACCATGAATAAAGAGCCAGGCTCCTCACAGTGATGCATGGCAGAAGAATGAGAGACAATGGACATAAGATCAACCAAAAGCAGTTCCAGCTACGCATAAGGAAAAAGAAAAATCACTGAGGCACCTCCACTCTGTGGTATCACTATGTATAGGGGGATTCTGACTTGGAGGTATTCAGTCATAATCCCACAGATGGCAGCCTCACTCCAGTGGCTACTCGGCCAAGCACATACAGCAACTGTCTGAAGGACTGTGAGGACCCACATTCATGGTCTGTACGCATACTGAAAATCAAGATCAAGTGAGCTTTTGCCCTTCTGCTCCACAGGAGGTTTCTGTCCTCCCTGAGCTCACCTTAGGATACCTGCATTATGGTTTGACGCCCCAGTGAAACTCGCCACCTGACACTGTCCCACAAGCACGTAACACCACTCGCAGGCATCAGCGGCAGGAGTTGGGCACTATGTGCCAGAAGTGAGAGCACCCTGCCTCATTGCGTAAGCAAAAAGTGATAGGAGTAGTGGTGTTTCACTGATGGCCAGGGCGTGGTTCTCACATGCAGAGCTCCCACTGTTCTACACCTCTCATGTCTCTTCACAGTGCCAGACTAGAGTCAAGCTTAACGGAGTCTTCTTTCCCCACTGCTTTCACCAAGCCAGTTCCCTTGGCTGTGGTGCCGCCTGAGAATGTCAAGGCCCTGAGTGCATTAATAGAACCTTAGGTGCCCTGACTAGGCTTACCTGCAGCATCCACCAATTCCCTCTGACCAGGGGCTCAATTTCACTTCAGGCTGGGGTTCTATGATTGTGCCTGAGCTAGGTATTAAGTATGTCTGCTCCTGTATGTGGTGCTACAGGACTTGGCAGTGTTGGTGAGGCCATTGCCTGGCCTGTGTTGTGGCCCTCCTTGACTCCTGGCTTGCCTTCCCTTAGGGTAAAGCTCCACTCTTGCTGCTCCCTGAGAGTTAGCTCAGGCCACCTCGGCCCTGAACCGAGTACCATGATACCTGGCCCTAGAGTTGCATTGGGACCGGTCCCCCACAGTGGTCCTGCAGCCCCGCAGTGACTTCTGAGTCCTCCAGGAGGCTGTGCTCAGCATGCAGAGGCAGATAACAGCCCTGCAGGCTGCATTTAGCTTCCCCTGTGCCCAGAGCATCCCCTGCTCCTCAGCTCCCTGCTTCCTCTAATGATGCTTGAGCAAGGGAATGGGGGTTCATCAGTAAGACGTTCCTAATGCTCCCTGCTTCCTCAGAGCCCTTCCCAGCACATATCAGCTGCTCAGCTGCCCTCATCTCCTGGCTCTTCAGGATGGCTCTAGACTGGGTTTCCCCCTGTATGGAGTGCAATAACCCTATAGTACCCTGAGAACCTGCTTGTGTCTCTGGGCTGGTCTTTGAAGACAGTAATTGTGCAGCTGTGGCTGAGCTTGCCTTGCTGGAGCTCTGGCAGGGGAATCACTCAGCTGCTGACTATCCACTACAAGTGAGGAAGTTGGCTGTGGCAGCTGGGTGGGGAGAATGGCCAGGGTGGATCCTCCCCAGAGCCTGAGGCAGCTCTCAGACCTGCCTCTCTCTGTGGACAGGCACCTCATGGTATGCCTGAGAGTGCAGTGGGACCCTTGGGGGAGCCCAGCCATGCTTTTCCTCACCCCCTCCCCCTTACCAGTCCTTACTGCACCAGCAAATCTCCTGCTCCTACTGGTGCCAAGGGAGTGTGGTTGAAGGTGAACACCCTAGAGCTGCACCTCACCGTACCCCTTATCATTGCCCTCCCAAACGGGCACACACTCCAAACCACTGCTCTGGTGGACTCAGGGGTTTCCCACACTCTTGTGACCTCTGAGTTTGTCCAGAGTGCCCACATCCTTATCCAGCTCCTGCTGACCCTAACCACAGTCACTCTAGTAGATGGGAGGAGTACCCAAGAGGGCAGGGGGAAGTGTGGGAGGTGGGGCAATTACCCCAGATTCTGTTCCCCCGACCATAACTATGACACCTGGACACTCTGAGACTGTTGTCCTTCCCCATCCTGCATGCACCCATCTCTCCAGTCATCTTTGGGTTGCCCTGGTTACAGAAGCACAACCCTAGAATTGACTGGAAATTGGCATCCTTGTACTTCCCTGCAGGAGAGCATTACTCAGAAGGTGAGGGTAGGAGCCAGCCTGGGGATCCTCATGGAACTGTTCTCCAGATACAGCATCCCACAGGGGTGTTTCTAGAAAGTCTCATGTTCCTGGTGCCACACCACACCAACAGTTGTGTTGCTGCTTGGCTGCTGTGACTGTGTTTGAAGGGAGCTGTTTCTGGTGACCTCCTGTCATGCAGGGACCAAGCAGTGGAACTGCACAAGAATGGTACCCAGTACAGCAACCCTGCAGCCTAGTGGTGCCCTCATCACAGCACAGCCTCAGCACCAAGGTGTCCGCCTTGCTGCAGCTGCCACCGGTGTGACAGCCTGCAGCTCTGACTCCCCCAGCTCTCAAGACTATACCTCTGCTGGATCTCCCTGACAATGCTTCTAGGGGAGTGCAACAACTGTGTGGACGTCTTCAGAAAGAATGCTGCAGAAACTCTACCACCTCACTTCCTCTATGACTGTCCTCATGCCAGGGAAGGAAGTGCCCTTCAGATGCATCTATACCTCATCATGTCCTGGGTTAACAGTCCTTGAGGAGAACCATCTGGAGTACAGGTTCGCCTATCCTTCCAGCTCCCCAGGGGGGAGAGGGGGAAGGGGGGCAGGGACTATATACGTGTGTGTGTATATATATATATATATATACAGTAGGCAGCCCGTCTGCCCTGGTGTGTGTGTATATATACACATATATATACATATAAAGAACTGGGACCCCCTGTCTCTCTTCACAACTCTCTGAATGCCTACAGGGGACTTGCTGGTTCATCAAGCTGGACCTGTAAGAGGGAAAAGACTTTGCTCCAAACCCTCCTCCTTATGGAATGGAAAAGGGCCTTTGGCACCACATAAGGCCACAAGGAGTATCTGGGGATGCTGTTAGCCTCTGCAATGTGCCAGCCACTTCCCAGCATGTTGTCAATGATGTGCTGAAGGAATTGCTTGATGACTCTGCTCTGGCATAACTGCCCTGTGCCCTCCTGAGCTGGCAGCCCCCTGCTACTGCGCAAGGGAGGCAGCTGCTTTTTTTTGCATTTGCATTTGCATTTGCATTTGCTACCTTCCATGGGCAGCTCTGACAGAAGGATTTGCCTCCTGCAGTTCCCAGAACAGCTCTGCTCTGCCAGAGGACTTCTTTTGGTGGACACCAGAAGGTGCACAAGCACCCTCTGTGTAACTGAGATGGGCACTGACCGGAGCCCCACTCCTAGTCCACCGAGATCCCAGCTGGCCTTTCATTGGAGAAGCAGCTACCTGAGACCAAGCCGTAGGGGCCACCATCTCCTGGAGGTGGAGAGACAGTAGGTAGGGACAGTGGGAATCTTGTTAATCCATTCATGTGCCTCACTAATTAGATGATGAGACATTTAGCTATTTATTGAACCACAGAATTTCTATGGAACCTTTTCCGAGTTGGGCTTGGTAGGCGGCCTGTCTGCCCTGGTCAAATTCAGTGAACATCATCTGGGGACCAGACCCCACATCCCATATGTACAAGGCTCAACCACAAGGGAGATGGGCAATAGCAAAATTCAATGGTACAGAAGACTGAGCAAACTCATGTCATCTGTGTGAAGAGTTTTACTGTTGCCTTCAAAGGAGGACTTTGAGATAACAAAGTCACACATCTTAATGCCAATTAAAGAATTAAACATTCTTACCTTTGCTGGTAAAAATGTGTAGAACGTCCACTGAGGAAAGGAGAGCCCTCTGCAAGAAGAGCTTCGCCATCCTCTTCAAGCGGCTGCTGGAGAGTCCAAGGTCTGCGAGGAATCCATAAGTGCTTTTATACAGTTTCCCACGAGCGCCAGTCAGGAAGCCCAGGAACTCAGCCTCTTCCATTCTTGTCACCTTCTTCACCTGTTCCCCCAGATGTTGATACTTCCAGACTTTTTCTGCTGCTGCGTCAACCAAAGGTGACAACCCACTTCCATAGAGAACAGTAATGCCCACTATTTTTGCCTGAAACCCTTTAACCACCACCAAATCTGGCTTTCAGAGCTCATTGTTGTTATCCCTGAGGTTGGGTTCTAAGAAAACCTCCCACCCCAGTCTTTTAG
Organism: Apteryx mantelli; assembly: GCF_036417845.1. Classification (NCBI taxonomy): domain Eukaryota; kingdom Metazoa; phylum Chordata; class Aves; order Apterygiformes; family Apterygidae; genus Apteryx; species Apteryx mantelli. The sequence continues at coordinate 104,514 of NW_027118755.1, forward strand.
CCTCTTTTGCCAGCATGCCACACAAGATGATATGCCTCCAGATGTGGGCATCCTGGACTGCAGGGCAGTAGCCAGTAATATGGGAACAGGTTTCCCGCTCGGCAGGACAATGCCTGCGCCCCTTCAGCACCACTTCCCCCAGCCTCTGTGACAAATGCTCCCTCGTGGGATAGACATTGGCACATAGCTGCATCGCTCTTAACAACTTTCTGTGGGGCATGCCCTGGTAATGTATCAGCCAATCATTACCAGATCATTCCCAAAGTTCTTGATTCTGTGGCCTTGCAATCTTAGATTGGCCCAGTTCTCTAACTCTCTCTTTCTCCACTTGCTAGGAATAGGATAGATGACTCTGGGAGCTGGAATTTCCCATTCCGACGCTGTCTCGCCACCTTGCAGAGAGGCTGGAATTGTTACAGGGAGTTGGTCTCCAATTGAGGGAATTTTATCAGCTCTTCCTCCAGCAGTGATTCACGCCTTCTCAAACTCCTTCTGGATCCCCTGCTCAAGGACAATAGTCCTTGTGCAGTTATCACTGGCATGAGCTATTCGATATGGCCGATGAGCCTGAATATTAGGAATTTGGCTCGCCAGCCACAGAATCACAAAATGGTTGAGGTTGGAATGGACCTCGGGAGATCATCTAGTCCAACCTCCTTGCTCAAGCAGGGTCATCTAGAGCTACCCACCCGGCCCATCTTGAAACACGGACCAAGGAGACTAGCACGTGCGCGAGTCAGCGGCTCGCTCAAAAGCCCATGGCGCAATGAAGGTGAGGGTCAGCACGCTGGCTGAGGTGGGGACCTGAGGCAGAGGCAGAGCTGAGGGCGCACAACCGGCCCCTCTTGCCGGCTCCATCAGGGAGGTGGAGCATGAGTGTCAGTGCTAGGACCCAAAAGATGGTGAACTATGCCTGGGCAGGGTGAAGCCAGAGGAAACTCTGGTGGGGGTCTGTAGCAGTCCCGATGTGCAAATTGGTCATCCGACGCAGATACAGGGGCGAAAGACTAATTGAACTATCTAGTAGCTGGTTCCCTCTGAAGTTTCCCTCAGGAGAGCTGGCACTCGCGGGTGGCAGTTTTACCCGGTAAAGCGAATGATTAGAGGTCTTGGGGCCAAAACGATCTCAACCTCTTCTCAAACTTTCAATGGGTAAGACGCCCGGCTCGCTGGCGTGGAGCTGGGCCATGGAATGCGAGTGCTTAGTGGGCCCCTTTTGGTAAGCAGAACTGGTGCTGCGGGATGAACTGAATGCCGGGTTAAGGCGTCCGATGCCGACGCTCATCAGACCCCAGAAAAGGTGTTGGTTGATATAGACAGCAGGACGGTGGCCATGGAAGTTGGAACCTGCTAAGGAGTGTGTAACAACTCACCTGCCAAATCAAGTAGCCCTGAAAATGGATGGCGCTGGAGCGTCGGGCCCATACCCTGCCATCGCCGGCGATGCGAAGCTGCGCAGGCTACGCTGCGATGAGTAGGAGGGCTGCTGCGGTGCGCCTTGAAGCCTGGGGCGCGGGCCCGGGTGGAGCCGCCACAGGTGCAGCTCTTGGTGGTAGTAGCAATATTCAAATGAGAGCTTTGAAGGCCGAAGTGGAGCAGGGTTCCATGTGAACAGCAGTTGAACATGGGTCAGTCGGTCCTAAGCGATAGGCGAGCGCCGTTCCGAAGGGACAGGTGATGGCCTCCGTTGCCCTCAGCCGATCGAAAGGGAGTCGGGTTCAGATCCCCGAATCCGGAGTGGCGGAGATGGGCGCCACGAGGCGTCCAGTGCGGTAACGCAATCGATGGCGGAGAAGCCGGCGGGAGCCCCGGGGAGAGTTCTCTTTTCTTTGTGAAGGGCCGGGCGCCCTGGAATGGGTTCGCCCTGAGAGAGGGGCCCGCGCCTTGGAAAGCGTCGCGGTTCCGGTGGCGTCCGGTGAGCTCTCGCTGGCCCGTGAAAATCCAGGGGAAAAGGTGTAAATCTCATGGTGGGCCATACCCATATGCGCAGCAGGTCTCCAAGGTGAACAGCCTCTGGCATGTTGGAACAATGTAGGTAAGGGAAGTCGGCAAGCCGGATCCGTAACTTCGGGATAAGGATTGGCTCTAAGGGCTGGATCGGTTGGACTGGGGCGCGAAGCAGGGCTGGGCGCGCGCCACGGCTGGACGAGGCGCTGTGCACCCCACCCGTCCCCCCTGCCCCCCGGGCGGGCGGGGGCGGGCGCAGGGTGGTGGTGGTGACTCTGGATGCATGCCAGGCCCTTCCCGTGGATCGCCCCAGCTGCGGCGGGTGCCACCCACCCCCTCCCTCCCTCCTCCCCGAGCCCCAGCAGCTACCGCCACCCGCCAACCACATGTCCGTGGGGACTGCGGGGTGCCCTGGCACGTGCACAGCTGCTGGCAACAGGCAGGGGAGCCAGGTTTCCCAGGCCGCTGCCCCGCTTCAGCCGGTGCCTAGCAGCCAACTTAGAACTGGTGCGGACCAGGGGAATCTGACTATTTAATTAAAAGAAAACATCGTGAAGGCCCACGGCAGGTGTTAATGCGATGTGATTTCTGCCCAGTGCTCTGAAGGTCAAAGGGAAGAAATTCAGTGAAGCGCGGGTAAATGGCGGGAGTAACTATGACTCTCTTAAGGCAGGGCCATAGTTACTAGCTGGGCTTAGCTGCAGAGGCTGCATCTCCTTGGGGTCCAACTGGATGCCCATTCATGGGTAACCAAGTTAGCCTCTGACCCAGTGTGTTCTGGTGTTATAGTTACTTCCTCCCTATCGACTGGCTTCACTGACCGCTCGATAGTATTCCAGGTGACTCTAAATTTATTTGACCACGAACTAGTACAGTAGTCGTGTGTCCAAAGCCCTTTGCCTGAGGGCTGACATAAGGCATTGCAGTTGAACCTGAGGGCTGGTTCTTCTGGGTAAATCCTGAACTCCTGCAGTGATGTTAAACAACCTAGTAAGACCTTGGGTTGGAATTTCATCTCGGTGGCCACGCAGATGGGAGAATTCTCCTAGGATGTCACAAGGGAAAGACCAGTGAGTGTAACATCTAGAAAATGGGTGGCTCAACATCCCCAAATTTGACTTTTTAAAATTGGCAATATGTCGGTTGGGGAGGAATTTATCCTGAACCAACCCATGAATGATGAAAGATCTGAGGGAGCTGGCGGATGTTATTGCTAGGTCACTCTCCACCATCTTTGAAAGATCATGGAGAGACCTCAGGGAGACCACAGAACCACAAAATCACAGAATGGTTGAGGTTGGAAGGGACCTCTGGAGATCATCTAGTCCAATCCCCCTGCTCAAGCAGGGTCACTTAGAGCACATTGCACAGGATCGCGTCAAGGTGGTTTTTGAATATCTCCAGAGAAGGAGATTCCACAGCCTCTCTGGGCAACCTGTTCCAGTGCTCGGTCACCCTCACAGTCAGGAAGTTTCTCCTCACCTTCAGATGGAACTGTCTGTGTTTCAGTTTGTGCCCGTTGCCTCGTGTCCTGTCTCTGGGCACCACTGACAAGAGTCTGGACCCATCCTCTCAACACCTTCCCATCAGATACTAATACACACTAATAAGATTCCCCCCTCAGTCTTCCCCAGGCTTAACAGGCCCAGCTCTCTCAGCCTTTCCTCATAAGAGAGATGCTCCAGTCCCCTCATGATCTTTGTAACCCTTCACTGGACTCATTCCAGTTGCTCTATGTCTCTCTTGCATTGGGGAGCCCAGAACTGGATACAGTACTGCAGCTGTGGCCTCAGCAGGGCTGAGTAGAGGGGAAGGATCACCTCCCTCCACCTGCTGGCAATGCTACCTGCTGCTATGATGCTCAGGATACCATTGCCACCTTTGCCACCAGGCACATTGCTGGTTCATGGTCCACCAGCACTCCCAGGTCCTTCTCTGCTGAGATGCTTTCCAGCAGGTCAGCCCCCAACCTGTCCTGGTGCATGGGGTTATTCCTCCCTAGGGGCAGGACCCTGCACTTGCCTTTGTTGAACTTCACGAGGTTCCTCTCCGCCCACCTCTCCAGCCTGTCGAGGTCCCTCTGAATGGTAGTGCGGCACCTTGAGTAGGCAATGCCAATGTTATCAGCATGACCAATATGAGGCATGGTTCCCCATCCTGAAGTACATATCTAAAATGGGTCAGAAGAAGGGTGATCTCAGAACTCAAAACACACCCCTTGAGTGTTCAGATGGCATGGACACTGCTGATTTCCCTCTCTAGAGAGTGTCAGAGGCTGGGTCCGCTTCTGTGGAGAGAAGTCTTGCCCTGAAGCCTCAGGCCTGTGGATATCTCAGATGGTTCTTCTTGGCAGCACAGTCAGTGCCTGATTTAGTTTACTCAGTGCTTTTCCATGACTACCCTTCCCCTCGTGCACCACCCCCCCAGTCCCTGCACACACACACACACACATGCACAGAAATCATAAAAATGCAAGCATTTCATAAAAGGTAGTCGTAAAGAACCTTAGTAGAACCAATAGCAAACTGTCCCCTCCTAAGATCTCTGGAGGAAGCCAGAAAGGTTGTAATAAGCACCAGAAAATGCCAGGAAGCCCAAGGCTTCTTCTGAAGGGCCAATGGGTCACAGCCGAGAGGCACTGTTACCACTGTGTAGGGCTGGGATAGGAGTGCAGGAAAAGAGCTGTGTGCATGTAGGAATGTGGCTGATACAGGCAGGATGGAGAACACAGAGCATGCGGTGGTCATGTTTAAGAAGAAGGATGTGCAGTTCACTGCTGGAATATAGTATGAATTTGAGGACACAAGGAAGTTTGGGACTGGAACATCTTAGGTGACTGAGAAGCATTAGCAGGGCTTTGAAAGAAGCCAAATGGCTTGTTGGGGAGCTCAGACATCAGCAAACTGCAGAAGCCCATAGCTTTGTTTTTCAGGCAACACCCAATGGGCATGGAGACAGTGCTGTAAAGTGAGGGAGACCTGGAGTGAAAAAAGTCAAAGTAAGGTGAGCGACTGGGACAATCGCCTTGGTCATCCATACTGGCTCACTAATCTCATTCTTGTCCTTCCTGTGTTTAGGAATGACTTCCATGAACATTTGCTCCAAAACCTTCCCAGCAACTGAGGTAAGGCTGGCAGGCCTATAGTTCCCTGGATCTCCCTTGATGCCCTTCTTTCAAATGGGGATGACATGGGCCTTTTAGCAAGCATCAGGAACCTTCCTGATCACTCTTGTCTTTCCAAGATGATTGAGGGTGGGCTTGCAATGACATCAGCCAGCTGTCCAGCACACACAGAGCCATCAAGTCTGGTCCCATGGGATTGGCACATACGCCTCCTTTCACAATCCCCTTGGCTCCTTCATTGTCCAGGATGCTACATCAATGGGAAAGAAGATAGACAAGCAGAGAGTTATGCAACAGATTCCCAGATCAAGTCACTAACGAGCAGCTAACTTCATCCATCTGCGCAGCCCTCCCTTTCATGCTCTCCCAGCTGCCTCCCCTGCCTCCTCCCCCATACCATAAGGAGTTTGGGGCTCCCCAGCGCCCATATCCACTCACACACAACCCCCTCTTCCCCAAAGCCTTCCCCTGCAGCGGTCAGTAGAGAAGAAACACCAAGCCGGAAAGGGAAAGGCTTGGGGACTTTCCTCCTTCTGTGGCCTTCCAGACATTGGCACAGAGTCTTCATTCAGCATCCTACTCTCACTGGCTTCCACAGAAAAAAAACCAGAGAGGCAATGGTCAAGTTACCATTCTGTGATTGAACGTGAGGCTTCATTTGGAAGGCTTTCTTCCCTTCTTGTCATACTCAGTTTCCATACTCATACTCATACTGTCTGGTCTGTGGTCTCAACTGTGAGGACTCCTCATGGAGTCCTGGAGGGATTTTCTTGTGGGAATTCCTTTTCTACCTGAAAGAAAATAAAGGCGTGTGTGTGTGGCAGGACTGCAAAGCAAACTTCTCCCAGGCCACTTGCAGCATCATTACATTCTCTCCCCAAGACCCACTGCTCCCTCCTCCACCTCACAGCACCCCACTCTAGCTCCTTCAGCAGCCTTTCTGCAGCCTTTCAGCAGTGAACTGATGTGTCCCTGCTGAATATGACAACAATGACAGCTGTGACATCCCAGCGCACCTGCTGCAGGGCTGCAGCTGGACAAAGCCAACCCTGACAGCACTAGCTCAAAGCCACCACAAAGGCCATCAGTGCCAAAGGAAGCAAGGACCAGAAGATGTTTTGGAGCTATGCCCATAAGGGATCACTGATATCTCTCATCAGAACCCATGCGATTGTGGGTGTTGAACATCTGGCCCAATGAGCTATTGGAAGCCAATACCGCTTCATTGAGTTTGTTTCAGGAAAATGAATTGTCCCAAGCTTGAAAACAGGTATGCAGGCTGCGTGACAAGCTCAGAGGACTTTTCATCTTGTTGAGGTTTGGCCCCCTTCTCCATCTGAAGCAAGGTAGGGGCATTTGGCTTTTTGAAGCACAGTTTCCCAAGACCGCTCTTTCTGGTATTTCAGTGGATGTTCTGGATGGCCTGGGAATCTCACATGGACAAAGGAACAAAATATATGGGAAGGAAAGAAAGAGGAAGGAAAGTGTGTTCCCAGAAAGCAGGACTTTGTCATAAATATGCACTCCAGATTAGAACACCTCTTTCTTGCAGAGCTCAAGCTTAATGCCACCTTCTTAGTACATGGGAAATCAAATGTTTTCCATTCCTATCAAAAGGTTCTAAACACAGCCACATTTCACAGCTAGAAGGAGCCACTGGAGGTTTCTGCCACAGCTGTCCTTGGAGCAGAAGGAAAGAATCACTGTGGACATGTAGAACTGGCATCTTAGCCACTAACGCTGACACACAGAACCTGTACATAAACAATTGGAAATCAGTGCTGGATCAAATTAACAATGATAATTAGGTGAACCTGGTCCTCTTCTCTGGTTCACAAACCTGAAACCTCTGAACTGCAGAAATGAGAAGGAATTAACCTTAAATGTGGAAATGTGCCTTAACTGCAAGGGCCCTCATGTGCTGTAGTGCTTTGTTTGCCACCACTCAGATGAGCACTTAACACTTTCAGTGTGGTGATCCTGGAGAAAATCAAAACCTGTGCACTGGCGACCAAAGACCGTGCTTTGAAAAAGGCAAAGGACCACTGTAGGAACATTTATCCCCATCAGCTGCTCTACGCCATCCTACAGTAGGATTTTGTTTGTCAAACATGGACCACTCCAAGCAACCCAAATTGTTTCAAAGGGAGAAATTAACACCCTTCCTAGAGCCCTACCTACAAAGAACTCCAGGAGAGGGCTGGAGGCTGTGATCCTCAGCAGCTCAACCAGACTATGGCATTCTCAGCTAAACATCTCCGTCAAACCTCACACACAGCAGTGCCCTTGTGGCTGCCTCTGCACCCCTGAAGTGGTGCAGCACTGGGAATCAGAACGGAGAGCTGAGCCAACACTGAAGAGCCCTGCCAGGACTGAATCGGAGATGCCAGAGCAGGGCCCCAGCCTGGCGCACAGCATCCCCCCTCTGCCATGGAATGCCCTGTGGGCTGCCTGGATGTGAGGGCATAAGTACAAGTAGACTGTGAGTGTATAAGTAGACTGAGAGCTCTTTGAAAGTATGGGGTCAGCACAGCTGGCTCATGAATTGCTCCAGCTCTCGGGTGAGGTGGTGTAGACTTACAGCAGTACCAGAGCAAGGGAAATCTCTCACTCACATGCAAAGTGCTTTAATGTGCTACAAGAAATACAGCTGAGAAGGGCTGGGAGCAGGCAGAAGCTAGTCTGGCCTCCAAAGTACCTTTGCACACTGTAAAAAGCATCTGTGCTGGAGCTTTGTTCTTGATCAAGAGACCAAAAAACCCCTTTACCTCCTTCAGCATAACCCAAGAGGTTCTCAGGAGCCCTCTAAATGTGCAGCACTGCATAAAGATCTGGCTGTGGGAGGATATAATGCCCCACTCTCTCTCGGTATTTTCTTTAGCCTACCACAAATTAGGAGCAGTGGGATGCTGCTGAACTTTAATCATTTGCCCATCAGACAGGTTCTCTTCCCACTGATTTCCTTTGGATAGCAAAAGAAGGCCGCTGGTTGTGAGGGCAGTATTCTTTGTTTTCGTATGTCTCTTGATGAAGGAGGCTGTTTTGCAAGAGCTAAGCACTAACATTGGTCAGCTACCTCAGTCTAAAAGCATGCAAGCAAAACCCCACTATGGTCCTTGGCAATTTGTCACAGGAGGAATCTGTGTCACGCTTTTGCCCCAGAGAGGAGTTTGCCTGTGGCCCAGAGGACAAGGACTGTGAGCTTCCTCAGCTGATGCTACAGTACCATCATCTATCGACATAGCATGTGTCTATCTGCTCTTTTCCCTGATGGCAGTGGAGACTTGGGGGTGTCTGTCTCTCCTCGCTCCTTGTTCCAAATCATAAGCTGCACCCAAAGTCGTGCTAACACATTTGTGAAGCCATATGGAAAATAGATAAGTAGATGTATCTAAGCTAAAAGTATCATTTGATTCAGGCACCCTGCTGAAAATGGGCAAAGAGCTCCGATCTGCCTTCACCTGCTTATTTAGCAACATCCTGAGGAAAGAAAAGATCTGTCCTGCTGCATGCAGGGAAAGAGAGGCAGTAGGGTTTGGGCTAAAAATAGCTGTCTGCACAAAACCTGTACATCCATGAAATCCTTATCTGAATGAGGACAAGTTTGAAACTCTCAAATCCAGGCTAACCACACAGGCCAGAAGAGGAAACTGAATAAGTAGTCTTGTGTTTGCTAAAGCATTAACTTCTTCTAGTAGCACGTAGGGTGAAGGGATAATTTTCCTTTGAATGGAAGAAGTGTTCCTGCAAAATACACTTAGGCTGCTTAGATGAAGAGCCCAAAGGAGCTGGGTCCTTAGAGCATAGCAATCTAGAATATCTTTGGCATTTGTATTTCAAAACTTGTCCTCTGATAAATGAGCTTAAAGCATCCCTCAAAGAACTTGTTGTGGATGAGAGCCAGTGCCATTGTTTGATTTCAACTCAGTGCTAAGGGCGCAGAGAAGTCAAAATCTGAAGATACATGCGCAGAGAATACCCTGGAGGGTTGACAGCATAAGCTTTGGAAGAGACTTAATAAGTCCCTTGGGAGTAGAGCTGTGGGTCCAGTTAGTCACCCAGAAAACCTGTGTGGCTATAGTAGCTCACACAATTGTTCAAGGTCCATTTCAATGGCCTCTGCAGACAAAGAACAAATGTTCACCCATGCCACATAACTCGCTTTGCTTTCTTGAAGGTGTTCTTGGTAAACTAACACCAAGTTTACGCACTGGGAGAGCAGAATACAGCCCATGAACTCTGCCAGAATGACTTGGGCTTAGGAAAGGGATCACAAACTCAGTGTGGATGAAGGCCTCTGAAGAAGAGCTGCCATGCTGAAAATCTGCACACTGCAACTAGTGCAAACTGAGTGATCAAAAGCGCCGATGGAGAACTGACAAAGGATTGCAGCTTCAGGCGTTCATCTTAAGGGATTTTCCTTAAAAAGAGAGAAATATTAATAAATGATATGCCTAATGAATGGCATTCAAGCATTATGTTTCTTATCTCTTTGCAATAGTGACAAAAAGTCAAGTATGGGCAGGATTATTTTCTCCGGTTCTTCATTTGCATCTTTAGCTGCTCTGTCAGTAAGAACTATGGATGTTTAGAACAGCTTGAGAACAGTGTGGGGAAAAAAGGGGAAATCAAGCAAAGGAATTAACCAAGCCTCAGCCTTCTAATGTCTTATCTCAAAATGAAAATTTGCACATTGCTCTGAATACACTTCCGAAAAAAAAAGAAGGATAGAAAGTGATGTCTTTTGTATGGTAACTTAATCTTGGAAGAAAGCCCTTTTTTATGTTTCTTGGTGAGGCAAGAGAGTTCAAACTCAGGCTGATAAGCATGGCCTGCACATTACAAACTGAGGTACCAGGATTATCTGAAGTGAAAGAGGTTAGAAGCCGATTTGTCACAATGAAATTTACCTATTACTGATAAAGTTGAAAAAAACAGCAGCTGACCCTGGAAAGTGCAGCTGCTTTTGCTCTAGCTTTTATTTCTCCTCTGTGGCTACTTTTCTCCCAATTAGCTTGCGGAGTGCCCACCTCATGTACTCATTTCCCAGGATGCAGATTGTGGGATTTAGCAGGAGGTGACAGCTGTGTTAGGAAGACTGATATCACAGTGTCCTCAGTGAAGCTGGTGCAAGGGCAGGAGTAAATGAAGATGCAGTATCCCAGGAAGAGCATTACAACCATGAGCCCGATGGCAGAAGCACTGAGGGCCTTGTGCACACCTTTGCACAGATGTTTCTTTAGCAAGACTAGGAGGATGCCGTAAGAGGCCAGTGGGACCATGAAGCAAGCCTAGATGAGCCCAGAGCTGGAGGTTTTCAGCATCTCAATAATGTAGGCATTCATGCAAGCCGCCTTGATCACTGGCTGCACATCACAGACCAAGCTGTCAAATTCTGTGAAGTAGGGCAGTTTGATCAGAATTCCAGTCAGGCCACGGGGGATCCCTGTCCCCACGCACACATCCCCAGCCAGCTGTAGGCGTACTCTCGCATGAGTGTGAGATGATAGTGCATGGGGTTGCAGATGGCCCTGCAGCAGTCATAGGCTGTTGCAGTGAGGAGGCAGGTCTCTGTACAGACAGAGATGAAGGAAGAACATCTGGGCCATGCATCCTTCCAAAGAGATGACCTTCTCTGCACAGAAGAGGTCACCCAACATTTCAGGCTCTGTAACAGACGAATGGTGGATCTTGGGGGAAAAAGGGTTGCTGAGGAAGAGGCATGTGGCTATGAGAAAGTATCAGTCATGGTCAACGGACAGCATTACAAGGAGGTTGCCAGGCAGAGTCATGAGGTGGAGGGGCAGAAACAGCACAGAGAGGATCATTTGTGCCTCTAAGCTGGAGGGCAGTCCCCGAAGGATGAACTCTCTCACTGTGGTCTCACTCAGTGTCACTTCTGCCATGCTTTTGGTCTTGACAGAGGGAAGGAAATTTTTCACAGAAATATCTTTTTTCTTTCTTCTTTTTTTTCCCCAGGGGGTGGGGTGAGGGTGTTAGTCCTTGAGATCTATTTTGATCCTCTCATATTGCTACCAGAACTTAGAAAATAAAGGGATGGAGAGACCTGCTGAGTGGGATTTATGCCTCCCAATTTATACCTCTCTGTAGATCCACTAACTGTGAAAAGACACTAAGATTAATAGCTGAAGTAACCAGCACATTTATATTGGCTCTTAAAGCCCAACCTTTTTACTTTCCTTTACCCTGGACATGCTGAGTCCTTCTTGGAACCCTGATACATTTTTGGTCATAGAGCTGTCTTGTGTTAGTGAACTCCATAACTCTATAGCAAAGGCTATTAATTCAGGAGCAAAGTTTAGTTCTCAGTGTTGTTTTGTAGCCTACTACATAAGAAACCCTAAATCTTTTCCACATAGAAGCCCGAAGTTATAAAATAAAGAGTTAAATTTCTTATAATAAGCTTCATTTTTGATAAGACATACCTGTTAGTAAGACTTAAGGAAATAAATTTTTTTATATATATATATATATATATAATGTATGTATTTATTTATTTACTTATTCATCAAGAAAGAAAGTCTAGGGATAGCTTGATCAAAGCCTCTAATTGCCTTCAGGGAGACCAGGAGGCTTTTTGATGTAGCAAAGGTATTTACCTGGTCAGTGAGGCAGCAGTGTTTACAGAGTATTTTCAATAGACTAATTGTCAGCTGGAGTAGTTTACAAAAGGCAGTGATGGGTAATCCATCACTGAGAAATAACACAAGACAATTATTATCATTATTAATAATAATAATAATAATAATAATAATAATAATAGAAACCCAAACCACAGGACTGAATGTTCTTGAAAAACCTGCTTGATTTGCAATACAAGTTGAATTCAGCCCTGTCTTCACTAGAAGATCAAAGTAGTGATACATGTATAGTGAAGCCAGCTAAGAGTCAGTATTCTATTAATAAAGTGGGATATTTGCAATCATGCTGGTGGTGGTAGGCTGAATTACATTGGGCTGACAGGTGGAATAGTAAAATTGAAAAAAATACACTGTATCAGTTTTCCTTTATAAAAATTCCTGTGAAAACAGCACCCAAAGAATATTTGAAATTCTCTCTACAAATGCACCTAGCTACATATGAGTCTTCTCTGGGAAGAGCGTGAAAAATAATTCAGTACTCTTACTAATTCTGCCCTGCTTTGGAGTTCTGGAATCTCTTCTCTTTGTTACTTCTTATGCAGTGAACAATTGTTGACCTGGATTAAGAGACTGTCAATACAGAGCTTTCAGGCCAGACTGCAGCAAATGCAAACTCCAGATGTTGTGTAAATGGTGTTACGAGTAGTGAATTCAGCCAAATATTCTTCTCCCAAGTAATTAAGCCAGACTTCCCCCGACAGAGAAGCATAAGAAAAATCTTGGCTGTCTTTCTTTTAGAGTTGCAGTCCTGTGTTCCTTTCCAAATGCATAAGTTCTTGTTTCAGCCTAAGTGCAATCACTCAGAACAGTGGGAACTGGGGCTTTTAAACTGAAGCACAGAGACCATTACTGAGATATTCAAGTTCACACAGACACAGGCACACATCCTGTGACAGTCCCTCCAACACCTGAGTGACTGCTTGGGAGAGTTACTAAAGTCACGCGTTCTTTTCTAAGAAGATGTCAGAAAGCAGCAAGCGGGGCTGCTCCACAAGCAAAGGTGAGCTGGGAGCCCAGGGTGGCCATAGCATGGGCAGCACCTGCACCAATAGAGCACAGCCCCGCAACACCCAAGCAGGTCTCGGTTGGGAATAGCAGTGGGTTCTGTCAGCAGTCCAATAATCATCAGACCAGGCAAGGTGATGAGTCAGGTCCAAGCTCAGCACAGGAAGTTGTGGGAGATGACCTTGAATTTCAATACATGCAAGATCATATTGCCTGTGGCTGGTGATTTGCGCACAAGTGGAAACATTATCACTCAGCAATGGCCAAAAGAGCCACAGTGAGAATGACAGCCAGCCAGAAACAGAGTAGCTGCAGCTGGAGACATTCCACCTGTGACGAAGGAACAAATGCTCCAGAGTGACTCACTGATAATAAAACCTCCAACTGCAAAATCTGTGTGGGAGAAGATTTGAAGGTAGTTGACTGTTGCTCAGCCCTCCTGGTTGACTTCCAAACTGCTGCAAGACATTGCAGTGGAGCTTCCACACCCATACCAGAAAGCTGCAATGTGTAAATACTCTCAGGTCATATGCTTTTAGTACATAGACAGTAGGAACAGGCTGATCAGTACCATCAAATTACTATTGTGTGTTGAATGTATAAATGTTTGTAGCTTTGCAGTTACTGCCATTTACTGAGTGTATCTTATAAAGTGCTTATACTGTGGTAGACATTTAAGTTACATAGTAGCATTTTTTATTTTTTTTTTACAATTAAACTGTAGATGTGTAATTTACAAGTTTAGGAGTGTGTGTATTGCTTCCCATATCCTGAGATTGAACCACAGCTCAGCTGGTCTGGGCCATTTGCTCGAGCTACATTATCACATTAATTGCCATAGTCAGAACGATACAGACTTAGCAGCAGATACACTGATTGAATAGGCTTTACGTATGGAATGATTAGAAAAGGCCACTCACTTTTCCTGACCCTAGATGGCATGAGACCTGAGCAGCTGCTAACTGGCAGAAACTGAACAAAATTCAAAAGCAAGTTGAGACCCCAGAGGACTGTTAATAGCTCTGGGGTGGGGAGCAGGGGGTGCCAGTTCTTCGCCATGATATTGTTAAGCCCCTCGTAATCTATACAGGGCCGTAGTCTTCCTCCCCTCCTCCGGCATGAGGAGCCAGTAGGAGAGGTAGATAAACCACTGTGCCAGATTGTCCTTGAGGTATGCTTTGAGGGCTGCTAATTCAGGGTGGCAAGGCACCTCCTTTCTTGGGATCAGGTCAACGTGGCAGTCATATGTGTCATAGAGTGGTAGCGTTTCTTCTGCCTTCTTCTCAAAGACATCTGTAAAGTCACTCATAGTGTTTTGGAGGGAGTAGGGCAGTGAGTGAGGCAGAGGCAGAGTTACAGTCCTGGAGCCTGGGTGATTCAGGGCGGCAGGCTGTGGGGCTTGGCAGAGCCCTGGTGGTGCAGGGATCTTGGTTCTGAGGCTGTGTGCGGTGAGAACAGAGCCATGGTGTATAGGTGTCATACTTGGCCCAGTTAGCGTGCAATTATGTTCCTTGTTTTTTGTCTTCCAGGGGGGTGTTGTAGGGCTCTTGGCATCAATGAAGTCCATGGCAACCATGCAGCCAAGAAACTGCTCATAGAGTGCAGAGCCAGGGACGTGGGAATCTCTGGACCAACTCACATAGGTGCTGTGGTGGGGGACACAGTCATAACATAATCCTATATGTCACACTATGAAGGTTCAACAGTAACAACTGAGACAGTAGCATAATAAAAAATACGTTTACTTCCTCACACAACCTCTTGGATTGGTAACATCCATTAAAATAATGCAATTACTAATTTAGAAAGGATAACCCCAAACCATCAGTTACTGTGCTATTAATTGGAAACACTGCTTATTCCAACTTGAAAGCTAGCTTGTTCACTCTCCTAGTGAGAGGACTCTCAACCTCCAGGAGTTACCTTAACCCAGTGTCCCAGGAAAAGGGGAGGGGGGGGACACTCACGGTCCAGCTGGAGAGGATGATCAGGTCACGTTCCCATCCCCTGCTCAAACTCTCTTAGCTTCCAAGTCTCTTTTTATATGGCTGAGGCTCTGGGCAAACACTGCTTTTGCTGACCTTTGCGAGTTCCACAATCACAGGACTGTTTGTTTTTCTGCTTGGAAAGACCCAGCTAGCGAGGCAAGACCACAATACCTCCATATCACTTCTTCCCTCCCTGGGGGTCCATGCAGTTTTGATTCCCCAGACTTATCAGGTGGCACACTTCTTTAGTCCTGTCTATTCTTCTATTCCACAGCCCTGTGCATATCACTCCTTGCACATATCAGTTGACAAACTTCTTCAGTCCTGTTAACTCTTTGCTTGCTCGTCACTACAGCAGGAGAAAGCCTCACAGTCACAGCCCCTGGTATACTCACGGGTGATTCGAACCACCATGATGTCTGCCGGAAGGGCAGCACAGCTGGGCACAAGGAACTGAGCAGGTTTCTGGAATTCACAGAAGATAATTTCTTGGTGAAGGTGACTGATGAACTGACTAGGAGAGATGCTTTGTTGGACCTGATACACTGGAGGGCATGGCTGCTATTCAGAGGGCCTTGACAGGCTGGAGAAATGGGCTAACAGGAACCTCCTGAAAAGAAGGAAAAGCAAATACTATGGCTCGAATCTGGGTAGAATAACCCCATGCAACAGTGCAGGCTGGGTCCAACTATCAAGTAAGCAGGTCTGCACAGAAAGATCTGGGGATTCTGAAAAACAAGAGCTTGAAAATGAGTCTGCAGTGTGTCACTGCAGCAAATGAAGGCCAACCACACCTTGGGTGTATTAGTAAGAGTGCAGCCAGCAGGCCCAGAGGGAAGTGATCCTTACCCTCTCTTTAGTACTTGTGAGAATACCTCTAGAGCACTGTGTCCAGTTTTGGACTCCCCAGTACATGAAGGACATTGACGTACCGGAGCAAGTCCAGTGGAGGCTCTCAAGATGCTCAGGGGACTTGAGCACATGATGTACAAGGAGATGGTGAGGAAACTGGGCTTGGTCAGCCTTAGGAGGAGAAGGTTAATGTGACACCTTTTTTCCTCTCTGCAACTACCCGATCAGCAGATACAGAGAAGACAAAGCCAGGCTCATGTCAGATCTGCACAGTGATAGCACAAGAGGTAAGGGACACAAGATGGAACATGGGAAATTCTTATTAGATATATGTTTCTATTTAATTTATTATTGTTATTATTATTTACCACAAGAGTGGTCAAGTACTGGAAGAAGTTCCCCAGAAAGGTCATGGAATCTCCATCCTCGGAGGTGTTCAAGACTTAACCAGACAAATCCCTAACAATTTCATCTTCTTAGACCTGCTTTGAGGAGGGGTTTAGACTAGATGACCTCTGGGGGTCTCTTCCAATTATCCTATGACTCTAAGATTACAAATGCTTTGAATCAATAACAGCCTCTTCTACTATTTTGTGTGCAGAACACCAAACTGTTAACACTGCTGTAACGTAAGTTACGTGGTAGCTAAATGCTCAAAAAGAAGAAGGTGTTTATTTTCTCCAGGCTTTGATGGGAGATTCATCCATCCCAAATCAGATTTCTAGCGTATAGATATCTATACCAAAGCTTGCATTGCCTTTGTGCAGGTAATGGATAGAACTGGTCATATCTCAGGTGTGATTCATCTCCTGAGGTAGGGGTGGGCTTTAAAAACAGGTTCACCTATCTGCATTTATGTGTCTACAGGATATGGGTGCACATGTGAGCTATCCCTCCAAAGCTCCTGTTACAGTACATGGAAATCTATGACTCAATTTATTTGCCCACACATAGGAATCTTGTACTATCAGGGAGGCCCCCAGGTCTTCTGTCTGGCCTCCACTTTCTGCTCCACAAGCCAAGGGTCTGCCTTGTGTTGTACTTACCAGCCCCTGGAGATAGTGTATGGCATCTCAGGTGTCACAAGAAAAGTGTGTCTAGGCAGGCGGCAAGTCCTCTTTCATTCGTAAAATGAACCTGAAACAACAACACCAGCTGTGGATGTCCGTATTGGAGATGTCTGAAGGTAAGGGAGATGGATCCTTTAGGAGTCAGTCTCCTGACTCCTGCTGGAGTGAGGGTCTGCTCTTCTGAACCTAAATCATAAAAACCCTTCCTGCAGTAAGTGCAAAAGGAGAAACACCTTGAGGACAATTCACACTCTTCCGTCACCCACATCAAATACCTCTTTTAAAATGAGTCTTAAAAGAGGGCAGAAATTTTTCCTCTTTAGTTTTGTTCTTCACTGAATGAAACACACCACAGTGTGTTTCAAACACAAAATACATGTAGAACTACTCCCATTGATGCTTTTTACCTGACTTTTAATCTGTTTTTCATTTTTCTAAGTGCAATTCGTGACAAAAAATGAATGAGGACATTAAAACCAGGTCAGGAAAATCATCCTACTGGCATTTGGAAACCTTTAGAAATGTCAATACCTCTCTTTCTAGTCTTCCTCATGATTTACATTGTGACCATGTCTGGGAACAGCCTCATCATTGTGCTGTTTGTGGTGGATTAGCACTTTGATAACCCATGTACTTCTGCTTGGGAAATCTGCCAATGTTCCACTGTCATGCCCAAGACGCTGGCCAGTTTCCTGAGTGGAGAACAAAAAAATCAATGTTTTTGGCTCAGAATTATATTTTTTAGTCTTCTACCGGGTGCAAAATCTTATTGCCTGTTGGCAAGGTCTTTGTGATTAGGATTAGCAAATAGGCAAAGGATTTTATTATGAAGCTTGCATGAGTGAACAATGCTGCTTCAACTAGTAACTGTGTCTTGGCCATGTGGTTCTTTAGATATTGACATAATGGTATCTGATTGACATAATGGTATCTCCAATGCACAAGTCATCTTTCTGTGCCCCACCCCCTTACAAAATTGTAATTTTGTTGCTGGATGTTATAAATTCGCTGCCTCCAGCAGGCCCTGGGACCCAAGGATTCCTTTCAGGGCACTGGAGCCCAGCCTGGTGCACCAAGGGGAGGCCTCTCCAGCCCAAGCACAGCTGCTGCTCTCCTGCTTGTAAATACAACCAGTAGTGAGGCTGAGTGTGCATCTCAGACACACACACACACACACACACACACACAGAGCAGATTAAGGGACAATGCAAGCACTCTGTCCCCCTCCCCACGCAGCTATTGCCAAGGTACCCTGGCTCTATGACCTGTGATCCCCGCTCCAGCTGCTGACACTGAGACCCTCACTCCACTCACCCTGGCCCCCCTCAGTAGCTGATATTTGAGTGCACTGGCCCAACAACCCATGGTCCTGCTCCGGTGACTGATGCTAGGACCTTCTCTTCCCCAGTTACTGGCACCACAGACACAAGAGCCAGTATCACCTGAGGTCTGACTCCAGTTTCTGGGCCCAGTCCACTCACCCTTGTCTCTCCACCTAGATCTTACAGCACTCACAAATGGGATATGAAGGCTCGAACTGCAAGAAGAATCTTGAGTCCCGGTTAAGGTGGATTGGAAAGGCACCATTCAAACTACTGCAGAAAGTCAATATCTTGAAGGGTTAAACAATCACAAAGTCAGTCTATCTCATGGACCATGGTGTACCTCCACAGGCTTGACCGGAGTATTCAGTCAGCAGCTAAAGGCTAGTTTCATCTGCCTGCTTGTACCTGTGGAGTCTATGTTCTACCCAAATACTAAAGACAGTGGCTTGGGGTTCACTCAGCTGGCTGGTTTGATCCCAGATGTCTGTACGTGGCCAACTGAATCCCACAGAAACAACTGAATCCCTCCTTGTCTATAGGCGTTAGGATAAGATGAATCATGCCTTCACTTCTCTTGACAGCTCTGACTGGGGGTGCGATTCAGCTGCCTAAAAGAAAAAAAAAAAAAAGAATAATCAAATGACATTTGAGGGTAAATCACTCTAATAAAGGTGTTTTTATTGAAGGATCACTCTCTGGAGCTGCTTCTCTTTTCCAGCTAGATGAATGGGAATGGCTATTCCACCAATATATGTTCATCTTTTAGCACTGCTACTGCCCAAGATAGCAGAGATGAAAGCATACCAGTACGTAGGGTGTTTCTGAAGGGACCCAGGCCATTGACAGTGAAAAGCACATTTCTGCACAACACATTCTTGAGCAAAAAGCTCCTCTCATTGCATTGTCCGTTGCCTACTACCCCACACAAGCTGCAAGACAGAACATTTTCTGTGCTAGTAACTCTCTGGTGAAAAGTCTTCTCTTTAGGGCATGCTTCACCTCCACATTCCTCAGGGTGTAGATCAAAGGATTGAGGACTGGTGTGACAACATTATATATAAGGGTGGCTATCATGTCCCGCCTGGGCGAATTCCCTGAGGAAGGTGGCACATAGTTAAAAATAACAGGGACATAGAGTAGGGTCACTACTGTGAGATGGGAGATGCAAGTGGAGAAGGATTTCCTCCTTCCCTCCTTGGACTGGACTTTCAGTCGGAGGAAGGAAAAAATGTATAGGTAAGATAAGAGTATGAAGACAAAGGGGCCTATCACAATACTCCCTGTGATGATGCTGAGAAGACCCAGGTTGAGCTGGCTGCTATTGCAGGCCAGTTTCACCAGGGGCTTAATTTCGCAGAAGTAATGCTGGATGTGGTTGGGGCCACAGAAATGGAGCCGGGAGGTCATGACTGTGTGCATCAGAGCATGAAGGAAGCCAGTAGTCCAAGTGCCTACAGCCAGCAGCAGGCAGGCCCATGGGCTCATGATCAGGGTGTAGCGCAGGGGGTTGCAGATGGCCACAAAGCGGTCATAGGCCATGACAGCCAGAAGCAAAGCTTCGTTGCTTCCCATGAAGTGGAAGAAGTGGAGCTGGCTTAGGCAGCCAGTGTAAGAAATGCCCTGGTACCCCGAGAGAAACCCAGCCAGCATCTTGGGCACGGTAACTGTGGAGAAGAAAATATCTAGGCAGGAGAGGTTGCAGAGGAAAAAGTACATGGGGGTGTGTAGCCGGGGTTCACGTACCACCACAATCATGATTGACATATTCCCCAGCAGGTTAGACAGGTACAGCAGTAAGAACAGCATGAAGAGGAATTTCTGTAGCCCTTGAACATTGCTCAGGCCAAGGAGGATGAACTTCCTCACCTCTGTCTGGTTATCCATCCCTGCAGGGAATGAGAGAATAACTTAGCAGTAACTTCCTATCTTTCTGTCCTGAGCTGCTATATCCATTTCCCAAGACCTCTTCCATAAGATGCATCATCAGCTGATGCTGCCTCATAAATGGAAAAGATCAGATATTGAGTCTGGAAGGGGAAACAAAAGAATTCCTTGATTTCCCACCCCAGCTGTTTCAACAAATACTGGAACTGTTGTAATCTAGATGGACAATACTGGTGCTGGAAGTGCCACCTATGTATCAGCTCACTGAAAGGAATGGCATGTTTGAGAATTGCAAGCAAAGAAAATTATGAGGAAGAAAGACAGGCAGGCAGGCAGGCAGGAAGGAAGGAAGGGAGGAAGGGAGGAAGGAAGGTTGGTTACCTAATGTTTACATGAAGATTACTCTGAAATCCTGCAGGTTTTCCTTTTCTATATCAAAGAAGGGTCCTCTAATATGGTTTCTTCATTCCAATTCCTAGCTGAATAAACTGCATCTCTCCCGAAACTGAAAGAACTATAGTAGTATAGTGGCTCACATATAACACACTGCTTTCAAAGAGGATGAGTTCTGGCTGTTCAGTGGAGTCAGAAAACCTTTATAGAGTACTCTCTGCCACTGAAACAATCACATTTATTTCCAGCAAAGGAAAATTTCTGTCTCTTTGATAACTCCTCTTGGGATCAAGCCTCTGAATCTTATGGGACTTCAGTTCAGAAAACATCAAGGCATAGTGTTTCAGGGACACAGAAATCTAATGATGCTGTGGGGAGTTGAACTGATCACTGATAAAATGTTAGTTTTCCTCTTCTTCTAGCCACATCCTGTTAATATTGGTAATGATTATTTGTACAGCAAGCTCTCATAAGCACGAGGAAGGTGTAGGATCAAAAAAAAAAAAAGAAATATGCAAGTTTACAACACCTACTTCTCAGAAAGACTAGCAGTTTTAAAGGGAAAATTTCCAACAAGTTTGTTACATCTTTTTGAAATTCTCAAGTATAATAAGTTGAGTAGGTATCATGGCTTCATCGGACCTGACACAACTACACAGTTGACTTCTGTCTCTGACTTAACATCTTTTGCCCCCTTTATAGTCCTTATTTTATTTATTTATTTATGTATTTTTAACTTCTAAAGATGGAGATAACAAACTATGATTTTTTTTTTAAGACCTCAAATACCTAAAATAGCACCCGATAATGCAATGGTAGATACACGCATTCAGGGAGTGTTTTCAGAATATGTATGCTTCAGAGATGAAGCTGATATAAGATCTCGTACCCACGACTCAGTCCATTACCTGAACACTTGTGCTGGAACCATTGTTCTCAGTGCTGTTCTGTGCACAGGGTTGCTAAGATGATTAAGGCTACAAAAAGGCTTTAGGATTACTCTGGTGATATCTAAGCATTTCTCTGTAGTTTCTCATTCAAAACTTTAGCATACAACCTCTGATAACATACATGAGACCATTTATGTGTGAATATTTTAGTTATAAGACAGGCACTTGTTGCTAGTCTGTGGTACGAATGGATATGATACGCGTGAAGGCAAACGGGAATTTATTAGAATCATTCAGAAACTCAAATCAGCTCTAGAAGCAGGAATGCAGTGTTGTTTCAGATGTCCTAGCACCTGAGCATAATTCAGCTTGACAACCATCAATACCCTCAGGATGCCAAAGGTGTTTACAGCCCCTGACTCCTGCTGCACATAAGTGCCTGTAAGCGAGCATCTTCATGTGGTGAAGTTTTTCCATTCTCACAATGGCACAGTGCAACAAGACCTCAGTGCCTGGAATACCATCCTGCCAGTCACCTGTGAATGCTTCCATGGACATAAGTGCTGTTACATTGATATGGGCATCCATATCCCCTGAGATTGCATTAAGGCTTCCTGGATATCACAATGTGACCGCAAGGCAGGCAAGAGAGGGTCAGATACTGGTGGAAAGAGACACTCAAGGTTCATAAGGGGTTAAACAGGATAGGTTTAATAAAGGACTTACTTACACTACAAGCTGCATGGGGAGCCCTGGGAACTGTGAGGAGGGGTCACTGACGGGAGGCTGCTGGAGGCACAGGTCAGACACATGGGTCAGACATCCAGGCAGGACTCGACTCGTTCCTAAGGGCTCCTTAAATCTACTAGAACTATTTCCTTAGCTCAGCCATGCTAACCTTGAGTAGCTCCTGCCCAGGAAGCAGCTAGACATTGTTGACAAAATGGAATATGCATGCCTGGCCCCGATGGGAATTTGGTCAGTGTGTAGTTCCACACGCTGGGCCTGCTACCACGCACTCTGCCAGTCACTGACTCCTCGCCAGATCTTCCGCAGGTATTCTCACTACACACAAGAATCCTCTCCATGACTTCTATGCCCTTTCTTGTCCTTAGAGAAGAGAGAGAGAGAGAGAGAGAGAAGAGAAAAGAGAGAGACGGAGTGAGTGATTAAAGGAGTAGCGTCAGGCAGAAAAGTCACTAGTAGGATTTACAGATGAACCGTGTCAATGAAGAAGCCGTTGTGTTGTGTAGCAAGGGGCTGGGAAGGAAGCCGAAGTAAGAGGGAGAATTATGAGAGAGACCAAACATTGGTAAGGAAAGCTGAAGCAGTCTGGTTTCTAAGAACAGACAGGGCTGGCCCAGACCTAGGAAGCAGGGAGGTGGTGTGAGAGGAATGAGGGAGGAAGGTTAGCAGAAGGGACCCACACAAAGCAGGACACATGCTGACATGTTTGCTCCAGCCCAAGAAAAAGCCCTACACCTCCTTCTCCATGCAGAGCAGTGGCTAGCCGTCCTTCTAGGCTTGTGTATGTACATACAACCTCTATGCCATCAGGTACTGCCTCCCTGTTGATGCCTCTTGGGACTCTAGGGCCTTGCAGCAAAAGGATTCACTACTGCTATCCTCAAGGTGCAAATCTGCACTGTGCTTAGCATCCCAACTATCGTCCCCTTCCAGAGCATGGCTGCATTTACCACTGGCCTCAGCCAAGCCAGCCTTTCCAGGAACTTAGAGCACTTTGCTGAAGCACTCACACGAGAAGATGAAGAACATCAGTGATGGTCTTGGAAACCTCTGAGGATGGAGACTTCACAACCTCTCTGAGAAACTTGTTCCAGTACCTGACTGTTCTTACGTTGAAAAAGTTTCTCCTTGTATCCAGTTGGAACCCCTCTGGTTTCAACTTATGACCACTGTCTATCATCCTCCCACCATGCATCACTGTGGAAAGCCTGGCTCTGTTCTTCTCAAGACTTTCCTAAAAGCGCTGGATGACTGTTATCAGGTCCCCCCACTCAAGCTGCCTGTTCTCCAGGATGAACAAGCCTAGTTGCCTCAGCCTCTGCCCATGGGACAGGTATTGCAGCTCCCTGGCCGTCTCAGTGCCCCTCTGCTGAATTTGCTCCAGCTGATCAATGCCTTTCTTGTATCAGGGGGTCAAAACTGGGCACAGTATCCTTCATGTGGTCTAACAGGTGTTGAACAAAGGGAAATAATCACCTTCCTTGATCAACTGGCTATGCCCCTCTTCATACAGCCCAGCATGCTGTTGGCCTTCTGCACTTCCTGGCACACTGCTGGCTCTCGTTAAGCTTGCTGTCCACTAGGATCTTCAGGTCCTTCCTCAAAGAGCTGCTGCTCAGTCAGTAAGTCCCCAGCCTGTGCCGTTGCAAGGGGTGCTGCCTTTCCAGGCACAGGACTTTGTGCTTGTCTTTGTTGCATTTCTTAAGGTTCCTGTTGGCCCATTCCTCTAGCCTCTCCTGCTCCTTCAGAATGGCAGCTCTGCCCTTAAGCATATTGACTGGCTGCCCTTGAGAAGAGTGCATTCCATGACCTCCTCCAGATCACTGATAAAGATGTAAAGGAGGACAGGTCCCCAGATAACCCCCTGCACTACTCCACTCATTACTGGCTTCCAAGCAGAGTACAACCCACTAACCATGACCCTCTGAGTGCCATCATCCAACCAGTTTTTTTTACCAGTTGAGTTGCCCACCTATCCAGACTGTAATGTCCTACCTTGAATACAAGAAGAGACCGTGTTGTGGGAGACAGTGTTGAAAGGCTTGCTAAAGTCAAGGTAGATGACACCTATTGCTCTTCCTGCATCCATAAATCTAAGCATGTCATCATAGAAGGCTATCAGGTTGGTCAGGCATGATTTATGCTTGGTAAATCCATGCAGATTGTTCCAAACTAGCTTGTTATTCTTAATGTGCCTAGAAATGTGTTCCAAAGGCCTCATTCCATGATTTTCCCAGGGACTGAAGTCTGAATATTTTTGCCACAAACTTGTATGAGGGCAGGGCAGGGCATCCCCATTTGCTGGAGGTGAAAAGGAGGACGAGGTGTGTGTGGGTGTGAGGGAAATGGGGGGACAAATCTTGTCCTTGTGTATGAGGGGATCGAACATATCCAGCAGGAGCGTGCTTGTGTGGAGGGAAATGGGGACCAGGCATGTCCATGGCGGTGGGGTGAATGGGGGTGGGGCATGTCTGTGTGTGAGGGGAACTGGGACAGCACACGTGTATGTGTCACGTGAAAGGGAGGGAAGGAAGGCCCTTCCTTATCTTTGTAATTTACTTTTGCCTGCCAGAGACCCCTGTTTGGGGACTTTCCCTGAGTCAGTTTCACAAAGTAAAAAGAATAAGATTTTTATTAAAGCGACAGATAAAACAGGTTCAGAATTGCCGTTGATAAATGCACTTGCTGCCACAAATTTTCTTTCTATGAGCTCAAACTAACAATTAAGAACTTTCAGTAATAATATATTATCCCGGTAATGTCCGACGTTTGTCGGAGACGCAAGTCTTACCAAAGAGGCATGCATCCCAGTTTGGGGGAGGGGAGAAGGAGGCTCGCTCGTCAGCAATCTCCGGTGAACAGGTTGGGGGTTCAATTTTCTTCCCTTCCAGAAACTTTAGTGAGCTATCCTCTGTTTTATAGTTGCTGAAGGTGGGATGTGGAAGCACGGCAGACATACTTCATTGGCCAGATTGCCATTTGCACGGTTGTTGGGGGTATGCCCCCCTTATTTACATATCATTATGCAGCAAAGGGCATGTTTTTTAATATGGTAGTCCAGGATAATGAGGCTAGGGGTACTATAGGTCAACAGTTAGTCCCTGAGCAGCAATTATTTTTTGGGATGCAACCCTTTGTGGTCAGGGGCGGACTGTGATACCTCCATATCGCTGCCGTGCAGCTGGAACAAGCTGTCTGGCCTTCACCAGCTAGTTTGTTACTCATGTTGCAAAAGGTTGGTGTGTTTTGTCTGCCATGTACTGTTTTTTCCTTTGTGCCCCCTTATCTTTCTCCCTGAACTCTCTCTTGATGCCACATCATCCACCCCGTGGCTGCTGCCACTTTCACATCCCACTCTCAGTCACAGGCGTATCGATAACTTGCTGGAAGGGTGATGCGTATGTTTCTGGACTGACTTCCACTAACGGGGCGTAGGAAGTGGTGAGCGGACGCAACTCTAGGGCATGGCTTATGAAGGTTTTTAGGCAGCTAACAGTGATGCATAACAATATTAACACAATGACAGTGATAACTCCAGTCTGTAACAAGCTTTGGATCCATCCGGTGACACCGAGTCCAAACCAGCCGAACAATTTTGACAGCCGGCTGTTGTTCATTGATTCTCGGAGCTCGCGAGTATATTTGGCCACCTGTCATATGGTTTCTAGTTGGGTGTTGAGGTCCTGTGTGACATTTGGGATGTATACACAGCAGTCCATGCTCAAGAGGTTGAGGTAGCCACACAGTCCATTTTGGTGTAATAACATCAGGTCCAGTGCCATGCGATTCTGGAGAGCCATCTTAGTCGTAGCTTGCAACTGCGTGTTGATCAAGGACAAGCTGTCTCACGTGGTATTGGCTAAAACTTCTACTTGGTAGGCTAATTTACTTATCCACAACCGCGTTTGTACCATAGCGGACCCAAATCCCCCAAATCCTTCCATTCCCCATGCTATTCGGATAGCTGCTCCCTGGTCCTACCACCCCTCAACCTTACCTCCCAGCTCCCTTTTTGTGCGAGCAAACCAGTGGGGCTAGACTGGGGTCCTCTTCCATACAGGGCACAAAGTGGGGACACCTAGTGTACGTTGGGGGTTAGGCAGTCTAGTAGATAAGGTAGTATACATGTGACCATCACTACAGGCCCAAATTAGGCCTGCTGGTGCATTGCCGGAGGTGATGCGGCAGTCATTGCAGGGCGCGAATTCTGATCCTATGTATGCATAGGGCACACTGTGGTTTCGGCACAGGCAGCCCATTTTTAGGGTCATGTAAACCAATCAATCAGTAATACTTTACCCACTTGTATTGTTCCCAGTTGGAGCAATTTATCACCGCTCGGCAAGACCACAGTGCTGATCCATTTGACGTGGGAATAAAAGGGGACCCATGATCAAAGGGTATGAAGCCCCTACCAGGGTTGGACCAACAGCAACTATAGGGACAATCTGCAGCCAGTGTAGCATCATGGCATTGTTTTGGACATCCCTGGCCCATTCCATCATCTCATTGTATGCACCAGGACATGTTTACAGGCTGGGTATATTGCAGGATGTTGGCTGCACATCCCCAAGACCATGAATTTAAAGCACCCCAGGGCAATGCACTACAATGTGTAGTCCAACCGCCCGGGTTCCAGATCATTGAGCCATTAGGCTCCTCTTTGTAGTTCCAACTAAGGGTGCAGTCAGTTTTAGAAATTGTTGAGAAATTGAAAGCCCCAGTTGGTGTTACAGTTAGTGGTGCCTGATGTGGGGCATGCGGATTTACAAATGGTGTGGGTCCACTTTGATTCCAGAGACGTACTAGACTGGTTTCTATATCCGTTGGAATTATTCCCATAGGCAGGGGATCCTCAACTGATTTGGGAAGGGGCAGGCAAGCAGTGATGCTGGACTCATTAAGCATTGCTGCAAAGCCCCTTATCAAGGCTAAAATCAGATTATCATTCAAATCATGAGGGAATTGATCACAACAAGTTCTCATACTGTTGTGCCAATTATTCTCTCGGTTTACACATGTGATTATCATTATACCTATTAAGCATATAGATGTTAAGCTCAAGCATATTTTCTCGGCACGGCCTATGTATAACATTAGGTTCATGCTAACAGTATGTTACAAGTGATAGTGCAAGCGAGGCTTTGATTACAATTTTGGCCTACAGACAATTATAAGCATTAGAAATATAATTACCCAGCAACAAACAATTAGTAATCCTTGGGGGCACTCCCAGTCAGTGTAAGGGAGTCCTTGATCCCAGGTGCAATTTTCGAGCATGTGGAATACCTGTGGAGACATAAAGAAAAGATGCTTGGTTGTCGTCCAGCTGGCAAAATTTATGTTAGAAGGTGGGTACTATCCATCTAGTATTAATTCGATATTTTTCTCCACCTACCAGTATGTCATCAATATATTGATATATCATGATTCCTGAGGGAGTGGGAATGTCCTCACGGGCCACAAGCGGGAGAATTGTAGGGGGAGTGCGCCTACCATCCCGTCAATTCCCGCCTGTGCAGCTGCAGACAGCATCAAAGAGCCACTGTGGAACTAGCACTCGCCAGGCAGGGTGGCTCACTGCCCTCCCCAGGGATGCAAGGTTTTTCACGTGGCATCTGGTAAGTCAATCAGGTCCTGTTGCAGGGCTGAGGGCTCGAATCTGCCAGGGGCTGAGTCATGCCTTATGGTCAGGGCCCCTCCGCTTGCATCAATCATCCGGCTCAGAGATTGTACCAGAGCCTGAAGGTCGGCTGTGGGGGTGCCATGCAGTAACTGCCGCAGCACTCCCACTGCCAGTACCCTGTGCCAAAGGTCCTTGTCAAATTTTGGTTTGGGGTCGGGCTGAGCCCATACCTGATGGACCCACCAGGGAGGTTCAGTCGGTTCTCCAGGCCTAATTTCAATCCAGCCCATACAGTGTCCATAGTTTATTATTTCTTGCACAGATTCATTCCAGGAGGTCACATGAACCTGATCTCGCAGGGGCTGCGCAGCAGCTGCGCCAGCGTCCATCGCGCGAGCGGTTTGTATGCAATCCTGAGCATTGGCCACATAAGTTTTCAGACTATCACAGAGACCATGAATAAGGGGGGTTAACCTTGCTGGATCGTTTGGAGCCAGAATGGGGGATCTCCTTAACGCCTCCCTCTCATACATTGCTTGTATGCAGGCTGCCTTCTGCACAGACGCAGCAAGGTCTGAGAAGCCTGTAGTCTTAATAATGAGGGGGTCCCCTCGCTCCTGCAGGTCTATGCCACTGGCCCAATAGGCAGCTCGGGCAGTTAATGAATAGTTGTGGTCACCTAGAGGGATGGTTAGAAATACTCCGGGGCCCCAGTAGCCCTCTGCCTCTCCTTCACTCAGCAAGATACGATCTCCCGCCGTGAGGGAGACTCGCCATACATATTCGGTCTCAGATTCTTCCGGCCATCTAGAGTACTTTTCTTGCAGCTTGGCCAATTCTGCCAAGAACCAAGGGATTGAGCGTACAGTAGTATGAACGTTATCCTCTCCCTCAGCTGCAACTCAGTTTTAATCAGAGGTCATACTGGTACAGGTTTGGGGTGTGGGGGGGAGTATAACAATCGGAGCTTTCCAGAAAATCGTCATTATCGTCATTGTCATACCAGATATCTCCATCCCAGGTCTCAGGGTCAGTGCAGTGTACTAGTTTAGGAATTTGCTGAGCCGAGACTGTGGATGGCATTTGGTTTAGGAGTAAGTCTAATTTTGCCTGCAGCTGCTTCTCTCGCCTTTCTGCTGCAGCTAGCAGCACCTTCAGCTCCCTATTTTCTGTCTTTAAATTCTGGATTTCAACCATGAGACTGTCTACTCGTGTCCCCAACTTTTCTCGATTCTCCTTTTCAAAGGCTAGTGAGGTTTCCAGCACCTTGTTAGCTGATTTTAAAGTGGCATATTCTGCGTCTGCAACTTTTTCGGGGGGAGGGGACTCTTTATATTCTTTCTACGCACAAGATAAGCAAGCCCCCAATACTGCACAAACAATTCCTTTTCCTTTACCTTTCCTGATCTTTTGCTGGATTCTACACTGCTCTATTCGCTCTACCACTTTATCTTCATCTTTCCAAAATTTGTGGGCCCATTCTTTCCCTGCTTGGGATGGTGCACACTTATATTTATGCAGCAG
This sequence comes from Apteryx mantelli, assembly GCF_036417845.1. Taxonomy (NCBI): domain Eukaryota; kingdom Metazoa; phylum Chordata; class Aves; order Apterygiformes; family Apterygidae; genus Apteryx; species Apteryx mantelli. The sequence continues at coordinate 133,551 of NW_027118755.1, forward strand.
TTTATCCATGGCAATCCTGCCAACTACACCAGTTTACTGTCACGTGAAAGGAAGGGAAGAAAACTGAACCCCTGACCTTTTCACCAGAGACTGCTGACGAGCGAGCCTCCTTCTCTCCTCCCCCAAACAGGGATGCATGCCTCTTTGGTAAGACTTGCACCTCTGACAAACGTCAGATGTTACCAGGATAATATATTATTACTGAAAGTGCTTAATTGTTAGTTTGAGCTCATAGAAAGAAAATTTGTGGCAGCAAGTGCATTTATCAACGGCAATTCCGAACCTGTTTTATCTGTCGCTTTAATAAAAATCTTGTTCTTTTTACTTTGTGAAACTGGCTCAGGGAAAGTCCCCAAACAGGGGTCTCTGGCAGGCAAATGTAAATTACAAAGATAAGGAAGGGCCTTCCTTCCCTCCCTTTCACGCGACAGTATGTGAGGGGAATGGGAGACAGGGTGTTTCTGATGGAGGGCATGGGGCATCCATGTATGAGGAAAATGGGGGACAGAGCATTTCTGAGAGGTAAGATTGAGGAGACAAGGTGTGAGTGGGGAATGGGGGGGCGGGGTTTCCTTGTCAGAGGGATGAGGAGCATGTCAGTGTGTGAGTGGTGCATGTCCCTGTTCAAGGCGAGAGAGAGGGAACATGACTGTGGGGAACATGGTATGCATCTGCATGGGGGAATACAGGGACAGGTTGGGGAGAGGGGGTTATGGGTGAACTGTGGTGTATCTGGGGATTGTGGCACACTTGTAAGTGAGAGGGGCATGAGGGTTTGGGCATGTTGATGAGAGGCATGGGGAGAAGTACTTGGGGAGCATGTGTATATGGAGGATCATTTGGGAGCCATGTCAGGACAGTAGGGATGTGTGAGAGAGACCTGCTGTGGAGAATACAGTATGTTGTGATTCAAAGAGAAGAGGAAGCATGTAAATGGTGGTCCAAGAGAAGATGGGAGGACCTGATATGGGAGGCTGTAGGGACGGGGAGGTGAGGGAACCGTTGTGGGGCATATGGGGCTAGGGCAGAAAAAGGTGGGGAGAGGCGTGTGCACACACCATGTGGGGATGTTTCAGAGTTGTGGCAGAGGAAAGTTTGTGCATGTGTGGGGTGGGAGTCTGCACACGGGGTACCCTGCATGGAATAGGTCTGGATTGTCACAGGGGGAGGAGGGCGTATTCACGTATGCGCATGTGTCTTCTCACTGCATGGATGTGGCGGGGTTGAAGCAGAGAAGGGAGTTGTGTGCGACAGGGATGTGGGGGCCTCAGGGAGAGGGATGTGTCTTGATGGATACAGCAGGGAAGGGGTGTCCCACAGCACACCTTGCCCCTGGATTGGGTTTCCCTCCTCCCTCCCAGTGCCTGACGTTCACTTTCATTTTCTATCTGAGCCTTGTCTCCCAGAAGAGGAGGAGAGAGGCTGGCCAAGGACACAACAGCATAGAAGGCAGGACAGGAGCCAGGGCAGAGCAAAGCTGCTGCAGCCCAGAGAGGTGAAGGTGAGTCCCAGTCCCTCCCCTCCATCCCCCTATGCAAGCAGTTAGGGGCACTCAAGCTGGGGAATGACTTTTTTTCATCCCAGCAAGCTGCAGGTGGGGATAGAAACAAGTCCAAAGTTGCTGCTCTGGGTTTGCCCTGAGATGGAGCAAGGGGAAGAGATGGCTGGGACCCTGTGCTCAACACCCCTAGTCTTTGCATGCAAACCCCTTCTCCTAAGTGCTCAGCCCCTGAGTTTGGACCCCCTTACCCCGTAAGCCATTTGTTTGTGGATTTCCAGCTCAGCTCTCAACTAGCTAAGCTCCCGTTAGCTTCAACCATGTGTCCTAACCTATCTTTTGCTCCCTGCTGGTGCGTCTGTGCCGGGAGCCTCTCTCCCATCATTCCTCTTGTCCTAGGTCCCTGCCTGCAGCCATTGCTCTGTTCCCCACCCTTGTTGGCACCCTTGCTTAGCCACTCAGCAAACTAGCAAAGTTCAAATCTCTGTTAGTGGCATAGCGTGGAGTGCTGCCCCCATCACCTAACGGAATGTAGCAGAATTGGGCCTTTAAGTCCTGGGCTTTTAGAAGCTGAGCTGAGCATTTCTGTCGTGAGACAAATGGGAGGGGGCTCTGCATCTCTTCTCAGTGCCAGCATTGCCTCCATGGCAGCATTTGCAGGAGGGCAAGAGGAGGAGGTGGGTCAGAAGGAAGCTGGTGCAAAGAATGTTTTGCTTGGAAAAATGAGGTAGGATGAAAATGAGTGTTCCTGTTTGGACTGTGGGTATCCACACCCTGTTAACCAGCCTGTCTCACTGTCCCCTCTGCTCGCTGTGTTTGTCATGAGCAAAGGCATCTGGAATCTGCATGGCGGTGCCCATTTGCCTGATTGAGACAACACAGAGGCAGGGGCTGGTGGTGCAGCAGAAGATCCTGCAAGTGCTGTCAGAATTCCCACAGCCTGTGGTGGTAGTGGCCATCACAGGGCTGTACTGCACTGGAAAGTCCCACCTCATGAACAGGCTGGCTCGTGAGAGGATGGGTGAGAGAGGTGGTGAACCAGGCAGGTCCCAGCTCTGAATAGCCAGGGTGCCTGTGTTTTCTTGCTCTCTATCTAACACTGCTCAGCCCCTCATGTCCTCTCCACAGGTTTCTCCCTGGGCTTCACCATGCAGGCCCATACCAAAGGTATCTGGATGTGGTGCGTGCCTCAGCCCTGCTGGCCTGGACACACTCTGGTGCTACTGGACACTGAAGGGCAGGGCGATGTGGAAAAGGTGTGGGAGAAGCAGAGACTTCCTTTTGTGACGACAGAGCACTTTGTGGAAGCTCTCAAGGGCCCAGCCATGTGGCAGGACTCAAGGTGTTCTCATTGCCTGCACTGGTGTGCCAGGAAGAGACAGAGGCTGTGGGGAAGGAGGCTAGTGCAGAGCTAACTGGGTAAAGTCTTCTGGCTGATGAAGTCCTGCCTGGCATCCTTCACCTCTGCCTTTGACTGCCAGAGACCTCGTTCTGCCTGGCATCCTGGCTGTCTGCAGGGTAGTGGAACCAGTCTGTGTCTGGGCCCATGCTGGTTGGTGGGACACCTTCCCAGGCGCTCTCCCTCTCATTCTGGTTCTTTGATTACTGAGCAGCCGTTAGGCTGGTGGACCTTCTGATTTTCTTGTACTGGTGAGCTGAGAACTGGACACAGCATTGCAGAGGTGGTCTCACCAGTGCTGAGTAGAGGGGAAGGATCACTTCACTTGACCTGCTGGCGACATTCTTCCTAGTGCAACCCAGGATGGTGTTGGCCTTCTTTGCCACAAGGGTGCAATGCTGGTGTTATAGGTAAATGTGACAAATCGTAATGACCACTCTAACTGGGTTGCATTAATTCCAATTTAATAAAATAATTGAGCAAGTCACAAGTAAGCAAAACAGCGCTGGGCGGCCGGGGAGTCTCTGCTCCACCAACGGCGCGCAAAATTCCCCTGCTCACAGTCTCCTTATATGCGGCTCTAGTTCCGGGTATACGTGGCACTTCCTGTAACTTCTGCGGTTGCGCCGACTGCTGCTAGGGGGTCTTCTTCAGCCCTCTGGTGGTCGTGGGGATGAAGGCTGGAGTCTTCCTCTGCATTGTGAGTGGCGACCCTCAGGTCACGCATATATTTTACAACTGTGTGACCTCGCCATCGCCATATTAGGCTATCTAAACTAACATTGCCGCTTCGCTGGCTCAACTCAGTTATCTCAGGCGGGGTACATGCCCCCACCACAGGATGTAGGATGTTCCCAAGGCTGTTTCTCACTCTGATGTAACAAGCACATTTTACAATCCAGGCTGTTCCCAAGGCTGTTTCTTACTTTGATGTAACAAATTAGCACATATCACACGGACTGCCTGAGGAGGGCAGCGGACGGGCTGCCCTGCGCCTCGGCCCTCACCGCCGCCGGGGCCGGGGCCGGGGCCGCGACACCCCCCCTGCGCCAGCCACCACCAGGCAACATGGCGGGGGGCGGGGCTTGCGCGCCTCCCCGCCGCGGCTCCGGGGCATGCTGGCCGCAGGCCACGCCCCCTGCGGGCGGGGCGGGGCGGCGACCGGCCCCGAGCCGCCGCCGCCGTCGCCATGGGGACGGCGGGCGGTTGGGGCGGCTTCGCGCGGGGCCGGTCGGTTCCGCCGGCGCGCGGAGGGGTCGCGAGGGAGCTGGGCGGCCGCGGCGGCGAGGAGCGCGCAGCCCTTGGGCGTCGCTGCCTGGCGGGGAGCCGCGCGGCGGTGGGGCGGGCGCAGCCCGGGCCGGCTTTCGCTCTCGTCTCTCCCCGAGGCAGGTCCCCGGGATGAGGAGCGCCGTCAAGGAGCCGCCCGCACCCCGCAGCCGCCGCTACGCTGCTCGCGGCAAGCACCGCGCCTCTGCCGGCCCCGGCCCCGGCCCCGGCCCCGGCCCCGGCCGCGCTCGCTTGTGCCCCTGAGCGGGAGGGCTGCGGCAGCAGCGCGCTGCGGTCTGAGGTGTATCCCGCGTTGCTCGCCCTGCGGCTTGCCTGGGCCATAAGTGAGAAGGCTGTTGGATGTTGTTGTCGTTGTTTTCCCTAGCTCGTATACCGAAGGTATTCGTGGGCATTTTCTGATGGCACTTTCCAGCGTTTGCAGTGCACGAAGCGATGTTAGATTGACACGGTACACGTCAAAGAATGACACGGTCCATGTCAAAAGGACAACAGTTTGCCAGGGTCAGGGAAGGCAAAGTACTCTGTGAAACTTGGCAAGTAGATGATACAGGACAGTACAATATTGTCCTATCGCCCTACCCTACTGTCACCGAAATCGGCAGTAAAACTCCTTAACACCAATGGAGTATTAAGAAGCAAGCATTCTCTTCATTACGGCGCCGGGTGCACGGGGGATCGCTCCGCCCAACGTGCACGCCCCGTGTTGCATTAGCCAAAGTTTATAGTGCTTTGGTACATGTGTTACCAAAAGGCGATTTCGGTGACACATACATATGCCTTACATTTCCCGGAATGATTAGACATATTCATTCTATTTCCTGGAACTAATTATCATATTTACATAGTCATTACACATGCGGGCTGAGTCTCCAGGGGGCTTCTATGGGGGTCTCTGGTGGTCCCTAGTGCTTGCTGAAGAGGTGCCTTTTCCATGAACTCTGAGCACCTTTTCCAGATATGGTCTCGGCTTGGCTCATTCCTTTGCTTGACAAAGGTGTCTTGTTCCTAACCTTGCTTTCAGCTGGTTTCTGCTGGTTTAGCTGTACTCCTTTAGGATGTAGCAGTTACAGTTGCGAGAATTGTGTCTTTGGGTGCCTTCTTGTCTGAAGCTCCTGGTAGGAGGCAACAGTGTTGCACCGACCCTCAGATCTAAAGTTAATCTAAATGGAACTATTTGTAGCAACACAGGATGGGAAGCTGCACGTGGATTTGACAGTAGACTGAAACGGGTTCCTACAGTGGCAGGAGATCGTTTGCATTGTAATACTAATGACACTTTTGAGATTCATAAACTTCACACCTACTGGCTATCCAGTCGAGGATGGACCTGCCCTAGCATGCCTAGAGCTTCAGAGTTACACAGTATGAAACAGTCACCTGGTACCTGCATCTAGCAACGGAGCCATGGTAAGGAGACACAAGGCTATGACAATGGTTTGGCATGTGCGTGTGTACGCACCCTCAAAGCTAGTCACTTTGAAGACGATGTAAATTTTGGACCTGGCAACGTTTGCCGTTGTAAGGTGACATATGTTTCCGACCAAATCACCAAGCAGACTTACGGGTTAGCTTCTCATTTGACTGAACAGACGATGTCTTACTTTGCAGCGTTTAGTACTTCAGTAACACTTGCAGAAACCTTCCATCAGCTAGACAACTTTGTCAAACAAAACACCAAGGTTACTCAACATCTGTCTGAAACTGGAAAACGCTTCGTAGAGAGAGAAGTGGAAGTGATGTGTGATAATAATGAACTGGTTCCATTAGCAAAAGTAGAAACCAGTACTGGGACTAATGTTACATCCTATGCTCATGCTGTTAATCATCACTGTAGTGTTCCTTGTTGTAACCTTGATATGGCTCTCTTCTCTTAAAAATCCAGTAGTACGCATGAATGAAATACCACCTCAAGTTAAATCACATACTAAACTATTGTAAATTACCACTTTCACATACATATATATGTATATATATATATACATATCTGTGTGTGTGTGTGTGTGTGTGTGTGTGTGTGTGTATCTCAATGTTTTGACCCTCACCGTGCACAGGCAAGAGGGCTGGTCACTCATACGGTGAGTGTATTAAGCTCACCGTGCAACAGCAGGAATCGTTAACTGTTGGTCTGAGCCAAGGAGCGGAAGGTGACCGACCAATACAGCCCTACGATGGAGGAAGGCTCAGAGGAGATGGGCAAGGGTGATGTGCCCATGAAGTTCTTGGGATCATGGAGGGTGTGACTGTCCACAGCTGTTGCACAGAAAGCTGACTTTATCTCAACACCAAGGGCACCGGGGCTGGCCTTTGTTTTAGATAAACAGCTATGTCGCAATAGTGAGCATTGTTAAGAGAATATTGAACTGAAGCTGTCTAGAATTAATTGCTTAGCATAACTTGCTTAGCATTAGTAGCTAAATTTGCTGAAGCCTTAGGCCTCAGGCTGTGTACTTGCTGTCAACTTTTACTTAGATAAGTAAAAGGGGGGCCCCAGAGCCGGTTCAAGCTGGAGAGAAAAAGAAGCTACACTGACAGCAGGAGCAGCCAACCTTGAAGATAAGCAGCAGCCTGCCTAGGGACAATGGAGGGGCCCAGTGAAGAAGGGGAAGACCCCAGACCTAACTATTACTATTGGTCCAAACTATCGCTTAAGGGGTGGGGAATTTAGATTGTAAGGGTCTAATTGCCCAGGGATTTCTTTGTTCGGGGTCCCTCTTTGGAGGCACCAGCTCAAGCTGTAATTACCGCACGTGTATCATTAAATTTTATTTCTCTCCAATCTGACTTCGAACTTCTGCCTCAGCAGGAACCTAGGGTCGGACCCTGTTATGGAGGCCGGCGAGCCTGATTTTCCATAACAAGCATATTATAGAGAGCAGTAACGGGAATCACATCGGTATTGTGACTGAACTGTCCATTGCAATTGCTGCATTAGGCTCAGTGGAACTGAGACCCGTATTACCTGTCTTGTGATTGCAGTGCATTGCTGTATCACTCTGCCAAATCAAGAATCTAGTGTAACATCAACTCTCTTCAAAGAAGTAAATTTTGGTAGGAAGCATTCCACCCTCCATAGTCCATGCGTGGAATATTGAAAAGACCTTGGTCAGGGAGTCCCTCTGACCTCTGAAACCACCTCCTGCAGCCCATACGTGTCACGTCACGCACAGCATAAGGAACCAGGGACAGCAGTGGCTCGCTAAAATGGCCTGGCAAACTGCTGCTTTGCTCTCCCACTGTCCTCCGAGTCTAGGAGGATTTCTGCATTTACACTTTAAGGAAAGCTCTCTTGGTTTCCCCCGTTTCCTCCCCGGTTTCCTCATTCTCCAGCAATAGCCCTTCGCTGTGCGCGAAAAATGCTGGAAGGACTGGCGAAGGCCTAGCCAGTTCTGCGGGTGACATCTTAATTACGGCAACGAGTCGATCAGAGTGCCAAGAAGGATTTCAAGAGGCGCCGTCAAGGACAGAGCAGTCTGCCTCAAAAGGAGGCGGGAAAGGCACACTAAGTAGCCCATCACCACCGCTGCTCAAATCTTGCAGGCTTTATTCAGTGAACTCTGTTGTTTCCAGCAGAGTGCCACGCAGAGTCCTCTTCGGTGGGTACCGCATCACCGTGGACCCTCAGTCGATACACGCATGTGTATTCCGGGTGGCCCCAGTTGCTCAGCACCTCCAGCTTCACGTATTGTATGGAGTCAGAGCGCTCGTTCTGAAATGAGAAGAAAGCAGCTGTCTTTTCCTCTCTATCTTTTGACTACTTAGAGCTTCTCCCCTGCCAGCTACACTTCTCCTCCTCTTCCTCCTCTCCTACGCTTCTCCTGCCTCTTCCTCACCATACCTTCAGCTGGAAAGTCTCAAAGGCATGTTCTGCAGCCATGTACGTGAACTCTCCTAGAAACAGCCCCTGCTCCTCGTTTTCTGCCTTCATCCCCTACACAAAGACGGGGGGGAGAAAACAAGAGAGTGAGGTACACAGCGGGAAGACGCAGCTTCCCTAGGGGAACTAACGAAGCGGCCAGAATGAGGCCTAGGTGGCAGTGTTGGGAAGAGCAACTTTGGGTGTGCAGGAAAGAGAATTGGCACCAAGGAGGAAAGAGCAAGTAGGGGCAAGCTTCATTATTTGGGAGGAGTCGTGGCAGAGCCAGTGTGCCAACTCCCGTAACTCAGGGCTCATTTAGTACCGCGTGGCCCCCGAAATGGGAAGCTTTGCTTCAAGTGCACACCACAAAGGAAAGGAGTGTAAAGGAAATGGAGTAACTCAAAGCAATTTGTTTCTTCTCCAGGCTCGGAGGAAGTCACAGGCCTGGGAGAAGCCTCCCGGCATTGCGGGACCTCTATTCACCCGCCCGCCGCTGCCCTTGCTGCAAGGCTTAGAAATGCTCCTCACAACCCCCCGACTCTAGAAACCGCTTACATAGACAGCAAAGTCCTTTGGAGCACTGGAGATGTTTTCTCCAGGGGACACTCTCACTGAAATATGTTCCAGAGTAACAGCTCGTGGAAAGATTGCTTTAGGCAGCTTGATGAAGACATGACCCTGACTCCCGGCGAAAGACCAGCAGTTTCCCGGCTGATTTGCAGGCTGAAAGAAGAACAATGCACACTGTTCGTGTGGCAAAGGGAAACTCTCAACAGTGCATTTGGTCCCCCCCGCCAGCTTGCTTGCTCTCTGTTTCTTGCTGGGCCTACCTCAAGGAGAACCTCAGGAGACTTCATGGAGTGCAGCAATGGCAGCCCAGCCCAGTAGAGTATTCCTTTGGTATTGCGGAAGGAGGCAGAAGTCTTGGAATGCACGATGGTAGCCCCTGAAACACGAATGCACCCATCAAGTCCTGCCTTCCCTCGAGGACTGCATCTGTTTCTAGGGCTGTGATCTATCCGGAGCATCTCAGGAACCACGCAGGCTGTGCACCTGGCCTCAGACAAGCAACAGAGACGCTCCCCTACGACAGTTATTTCAGTTCCTGACATGCATGAACGCCAGGCAGACTCAGAGAGAAAAGGACTTCTTGAACAACCGTCTTGTATGTGAACAGTCGCAGCCCTGCTACCTGCCTCCTTTCCCTCCACTCTTACTTCCATGGACTCCACATAGGGCTCCCCAAGGAGGAACCAAGGGATGCCCGCATAGCTGTGTCCTAATGAACACTGCCACCGTGATGCCTCTTTGCACTGCACTGTCAACTTGAAAAATGCTACTATGTCTTCCTAGATCTCCAGCAGTGATAGTCACCTCTGTCTTCCTTGCGTCAGCCCCCTGCAACACACAGCAGGGACTCGTTCAGCTGTGCTAATGGGCCGTGGAAAAGGAAAGCTAACATAGGCCTAAGCATAGACAGGAGGTGCCCTGGCTTGCTTCTTCCTGTGCCTTTAGAGCCGCACCTGATGCTTTGCGGGCAAAATCCGGCATCTGGACTTGGTTATATTCCAGCTTCTCCAGTGCTTCATCGATTAACTTCTGAGCATCCTGGCAAGGAACACAAAAGAGAGCAGGTATTAGCGGCAAGGAGGCACATGCCAGCTCCCCTACTGGGCCAGCTAAGGTGAACTTGGCTGTTGCACTCTGCCCTAAGGAGCTTGGCAATTCCCTGAAAAGCTCCCAGGTTTGCTCGGCTCTCATTGGCTAGTATCAGAATAGCGGGGCTGCTCACTCCAGCGCTCCGAAAGCTGAAGTTGCGGGAACGTCTTTCTTCCTCTTACAATGCACAGGGGCAGGCCATTGGCAGCGGCCTCTCTCTGGCTCGCCACCAGCTCCCTCCTTGCTTTGCAGGAGCTCCTCCTGGAGCTGAAGGACACCTTTTCTAGGGCAGAACACTTGTGCTGACAGTGCCTGCACAGGGGTCGTAGGAGGCCGAGCAAACGGCCGAGGAGAGAGCCTTCATGGCCCACAGCGCTTATGACCCAGCCCCTTTTCCAACTGCATTCCCCAGAGCAGGAGAGCAGGAACCCTGGCTGGAACAGCGGCTTGCCCCTGCGTCAGCAAAGCCAACGTGAACCCAAGGCTGCCAGGCGCCACTCAGGCAGCTGCGTTACAAGGTCTCCCGGAGAACTGGCTGCCACATCAGCAGCAGGTGGAAATAGGGGCTGCAGGGACTGTCCTTCCAGTTTGTTACCAGAGATGATACCTAGACTGAGAGGAAGAGGAGCTGAAGACAAGTGCAACTCCCTTTGCGGCCCTCTGCTGCCCTGCAAGGAGCGTGCAGCCACAGAAGAAGCAACTGCAGAGACCCATCATACTTGTTGCAGCAGCACAAGCCTTTCTGCTGCCTCTGGCAGGGAACCCTACTAGCATACGTGCCGGGCTGCGGAAAAAAAATCTCTGACGAGAGCCTCCTGCAATGGCCCCTTACCTGTCCTGTCATGCCCGGGAGCTCAGTCTGCTTCAGGGCTTCGCCGAGAGCGCGCCGGGCAATGTCCTTTGTGCTCCATCGCAGAGCGTGAAGGACTTCCTGGAGCTCACGCAGCTGTCCTTGGAGGGTCTCGATTTCACCGAGTACTGCTCCTAACACCTCATCCGCTTGCCTGGAAGAAGTGCGCCACAGAGACAGAGACCACCGTTTTGGCGGGCTGCTGCTATGCCACGGGAATGGGAGAGAGGCAACAAACCTCCCTGAGGTGACTGGCAGCATCAGGTGGCTGGACTCCCATCAGTGGCTGAGAGCTGCAGAAGCAGCTGCAGCATGGCGACTACCCCTATGCCCCTTGTCAAGCAGCAGAAAGGTGGAGCTTCCAACAGCCCAGCCCTAGCTAAGGGGCTCACGCAGGGCTTGCTCCAGGCCTCGAAGGCACCTCGACATAGAGCTGACCACCGGCGAGAAAGGCAAGGCGCAAAGGCAGACAGGGCAGTGGGGGAAGAGCTGTGGGAATTGTGTCACGTGAAGATGGTGTGAGACGGGACTGGAGCTCCTCTAGAGCATCATCTAGTCAAGAGGAAATCATTTTTACCTCTGCGTCTTCACGTGCACGCCAGAGAGAGGAAACTCCTCCTAGAGGGACAAGAAAGGCAACATTCAGTCCAAACACTAACAGGCCTACTGCAGAAATGAAGCTCTACGGCCTTTACAGCAACGGGAAGCAAACAGGCACAGACACCGTGCCTCCGGGGACTCCGCTACTCCCCTATCATGCACTGGGAAATGATCACGACAGACTGCCAGGCAAGAGAACACAATTCACACTGCCTAGTGTGGTATTCGAGAAGCATCTAGCCTTTGAAATTTCCTGCAATTCAACAGATCGATTCTTAAAAAGCCCTTCTACTATCAAGTTGCTTGCTTAATCAGACACACACACACCTATTTTTTAGGGGTTGCTACGTTGAACGGCTGGGCAAAGAATGAGCCAAACCAAAAGACTCAAGATCTCAAAAGCAACACAGTGCTTTGCAGAAACTTACAGACCCACACCTGCAGAACAGCGGAGCATGTTCAGCTCTCTGCTATGTCTGGTGCCCAGAGCAATTCACCTTCACCTGACAGACCTGGCAATGTGGCTCGTGGACCTTGCCCTAGCCCCCGAAAGAAAGGCACTTTTAACAAAGCCGCACTTGATGCCCTTGAGCTAAGGCTGGCAGAAGCAGCTTTCATTTGAGGCACTCAGAAGGTCACCTGCTGGCAGACAGCTTTAAAAGAGGAGAAGATGCAGGCCTTCGATGCTGCTCTGCTCGTCCAGATGCTTTCGCCATCAAGCAGCCCCACGTGGTAAACACCTGTCAGTCACAAACCAAAGCTCTATTTACACTTGGAACTTGCTCATGCCGGAAGAGTTGTGTGCAAGCAGGGCTCCAGTGCTTCAGGCATGCAAGCGCTTCTGAGGCTGCAGACTACTTGGGAAGGGTGGCAAGCCAACCCTGGGCATCTCCCGGGCTTTTTTAGCGCTTCGTGAGACCTTAACCAGCTGCCTCCCTCCACAGGGCTGCCTGCTCCACTCCGAGGGTCGGGCACACATGCCATCATTGTCTCTCCACTCTTCTTCTTGGCAAGAGAGAACGATGGAAGAGGGGCCTCCGAACAGATGAAGAGTCCTTCCCCGGGACATGCTCCTTTCTCCTGAAGGAAGCTTCTCCACTTCGTGGGGCGAACAGGGCAGGCTAGCCACTGCCTCTCCCCAGGCTTAGGAGAACTGGCTTCAGCTCTGGGCAAAAGCAAGGCACCCTCTTCCCATCCCCACTCCCCTTGCTCGGAGGCACGTGCAAGCGGGCCACCCCTCTCTCAGGGACCTCCTGCTCCTACTTGCGCTCCTCTGGCCACAGCCGTCTACGTGGACCCAGGCAGAAGGAAGCACTGCGTCTCTCGTAAAGAGCCACCGTTACTTGCAGCCTCTACAGACACTCACCAAAAAGGCAGCAAAACAGAGCAAGCAGCACCAGCAGAACCGTCTTCCGAGCCTTCATTTGCCTATGGAGGAGCACAGAGGAAAAGAAGGCTGAAGCTGGCTGCAGCTCTGCAGCTCCTAAGCACACTCCAGAGCAGCAGTAGCGACTGCAGCTCTTGCAGCTGCCATTCCTGACTTGGGAAGTGGCCTGCTCCCGCACGAGCTCCAGCCAGTGGTCGAGTTTTCACCCGCGGTGGCAATGGGGCATTCGGGAGGGCGAGCATTGGAACTGAGCAGCTAGGGATGGAGGATTAACTCCAGAACAGGAGAAGCAGTGCCAAGGAAAGCTAGGGCCGTGCTTCCTGCCTATGGCAGTAGAGGCGATTCTTTGGAGACGGAAGGCACATCATTCACACCTCTTTCTCCTGCCCACCATCCAATCGGTGCTTGCGCCCATACACTTCTCCCCCGACTCGCAAGAAAAGATTCTCCCTCAGCTTTACCTTGCAGTAGTGCCCACAACTTGGAGCACAAAGCGCTGAGGAAACATCACGCTCAGCAGCAGGAAATGCAAGATGAGCCCGAAAGCTCCTGAAAAACAGTCAAGATGCAAAAAGTGCAGTGAGCTCATGCAGAATTCTACGTTAAGGTTCTACTCGTCCTCTTGGTGTCGGCAGAGGGCAGGAGGCATTCTCCTCTTTCGGGCACTTGCTCCTGCTTCTGTCAGTTGCTCTGCAGCTGCAAGCAGCACAGGGCAAGGGAAATGAATTCCCTTCAGTCCAAAAATCACTAATTCATGAGGTCATTTTTCCCTGTTAGGGCTACAGAGGGTCGGCCTCTTAGTTCATGAGCAGAGCTGCCTGTCATGGTCCCTAGGACCTTGCGGCACAGCCTAAGGCCAGGGCTTCTGGCAGCTCCTGCTCTGCCTCTGACCACCTCGTTCACCTTCCATGAAACGATCCGCATTGCGAATGTAAATAAGCAGAGGGAGCTGCACTTAAGAATCGTCTCAGCTTCCTTTTACCTGGACGCTGAAGCTGGCGTTGGTCCTGCCCGTAGACTCCAGGGCTCTGGAGAACAGGCCCTTGGCTCGCAGGTTGCCTACGAGAAAGAAAAGCGTCTGAGGCACACAGGGCACGCGCTATCTGCTGTTGCCTTCAGCCAGCTTTACACTGAGCTCGGAGGCTGTCCTTGTGCTCTTCCCCCGTCCATCCCCCACACACACCCCCACCCCAGGCTGATTAGGTGCAAAAGGCACTTGAGGAAAAGAGAGGAGGCTTCCGAAAACTCTCCAAAGCAGCACATCCGTACCAGCGTACGTCTTGGCCTCGGTTTCTGAACATAGGTGCAGAGACGCAGCTGCCAAGCACCCTGTTCGCTCAGCTGTGGCCCAAAAGCGCTCTGATCTCCTTGCCGTCACGACAGAGAGTGAGCAAGCGGCAGGGGCAGCCCGCAGCTGCCGCCCTGCTCTTGCTACCTCACACAGCGGCGATGGCTTGTGATGTCAACAGCGGTCGGTGACGTCACAGCAGAAAAGGCAGCGCCACGTTTCCAGGCCAAGCTCAACCTGACAGGAAACAGGAGTTGCTCTCCTCTTCAGCAGAGAGGCAATCCTCGGAAATCACAATGTCTCCTACCAAGTATGAAACTCTTTGAAGTCCCAGCCAGGAGGCAGCGATTTGGCAGCCACCAGCAGCCTTGTCTAGTGCCTGCTTTGACACTTTTTGAGCCCCAGGGCCTTCAGAGCTAACTGAAGTGAGCAACCACGTACACTCAGCAGTTCTCTGCCAGGGGCTCAGCTTCACGGTGGCGGCTCTTTTCTTGTAGCCTGAGCAAGGCACGGTGCCATAAGAGAAGGGCTGGGCCTGCAGCTTGGCCTCTGCTTGCTGCTCTGGGCACCGGGCTCTTGACTGCAGAGGACAGGAGACATGCTTAGAGGAGGGCAAGGGAGCATATCTGACTCTAGCTTTGTTTGCTACCTCATGGCATCTCCAGGGACTGCAATCAGCCCCCAATTTCCCTATGGAAAACGAAGGCTTTATTTTTTTCCCCCCAAAGTAACGATTCACGGAGTCAGCAAAGAGTTTTGGTGCCACGCCAGGACAGTCTGGCAAATTAAGTTGGAGGCAAGAAAACAGTGCTGGCTGCCAGTGCCCACCTGTGCTCACTAAGCAGTGCCAATGAAAGCTAGGGCCGTGCTTCCTGCCTATGGCAGTAGAGGCGATTCTCTGGAGACGGAAGGGACACCATTCACACCTGTTTCTCCTGACCACCATCCAGTCAGTACTTGTGCCAACACAGTTCTCCCCCCTCTCTCAAGAAAAAGATGCCTGTCGTGGGTCTGTCAACCTGAGAAGTGCTACTACGTGTTCCTACATCTCCAGCAGTGATAGTCACCTCTGTCTTCCTTGCATGAGCCCCCTGGAACACACAGCAGGGACTCATTCAACTAGCCCAGAAGGCTGTGGAAAAGGAAAGCTAACACAGCCACCCCCTACATTACACACTCTGTCAGTCACTGCGCCTTTCGAGCATGCGGCACCCCTCGACTTTTGACCCTGTCTCTCCTGCCACTGGGGACCTTCAAATGCACATCTCGTCCAGCTAGACAGCAGGCGCTCTGCAAGGTGCCCTGCCTTCGCTGCTCGGGTGCTCTAGCCGCACCTGACGATTTGTGGGCATAATCGGGCATCTGCACTTGCTTACCTTCCAGCTTCTCCAGCGCTTCGTTGGTTACCTTGTGCACGTCCTGGGAGGGAACACATAGGAGAGCGGCTCTTAGCGGGAAAACGAACGGGCAGCCAGGCGCATCCCAGCCCCCCCAACAAGGCCAGCCAAGGTGAACTTGGCTGCTCAGCTCCTCGCTCCTCACCTGCTTGCCTAGCAAGAGCGCACCACACAGAGCAAAAACACCCTTCGCAACGCCTTCTGCTACGCCCTGCGAAGGGCAGAGGCACCAAACCTCACACGGCTCGACGGGGAGCATAAATCCCTCCGTGGCCGGGAGTATTCTTGCTGCGCTTCGGTGGGCCTGCACAGCCGACCCCAGCCCGGCCAGCACGCCGCGACGGCAGGCAGCCTGCGCCCCCGAGAGCAGCCCCCGCTGAGCACACGTGCCGGGCCCACGCCCAGCTGCGGACTGCCTGAGGAGGGCAGCGGACGGGCTGCCCTGCGCCTCGGCCCTCACCGCCGCCGGGGCCGGGGCCGGGGCCGCGACACCCCCCCGCGCCAGCCACCACCAGGCAACATGGCGGGGGGCGGGGCTTGCGCGCCTCCCCCGCCCGCCTCCCCGCCGCGGCTCCGGGGCGTGCTGGCCGCAGGCCACGCCCCCTGCAGATGGGGCGGGGTGAGGCGGGGCGTCGACCGGCCCTGAGCCGCCGCCGCCGTCGCCATGGGGACGGCGGGCGGTTGGGCGGCTTCGCGCGGGGCCTGTCGGTTCCGCCGGTGCACGGAGGGGTCGCGAGGGAGCTGGGCGGCCGCGGCGGCGAGGAGCGCGCAGCCCTTGGGTGTCGCTGCCTGGCGCGGAGCCGCGCGGCGGTGGGGGGGGCGCAGCCCGGGCCGGCTTTCGCTCTCGTCTCTCCCTGAGGCAGGTCCCCGGGATGAGGAGCGCCGTCAAGGAGCCGCCCACACCCCGCAGCCGCTGCTATGCTGCTCGCGGCAAGCACCGCGCCTCTGCCGGCCCCGGCCCCGGCCCCGGCCCCGGCCCCGGCCGCGCTCGCTTGTGCCCCCGAGCGGGAGGGCTGCGGCCGCAGCGCGCCGCGCTCTGAGGTGTATCCCGCGTTGCTCGCCCTGCGGCTTGCCTGCGCCATAAGTGAGAAGGCTGTTGGATGCTTGTTGTCGTTGTTTTCCCTAGCTCGTATACCGAAGGTATTCGTGGGCATTTTCTGATGGCACTTTCCAGCGTTTGCAGTGCACGAAGCGATGTTAGATTGACATGGTACATGTCAAAGAATGACACGGTACATGTCAAAAGGACAACAGTTTGCCAGGGTCAGGGAAGGCAAAGTACTCTGTGAAACTTGGCAAGTAGATGATACAGGACAGTACAATATTGTCCTATCGCCCTACCCTACTGTCACCGAAATCGGCAGTAAAACTCCTTAACACCAATGGAGTATTAAGAAGCAGGCATTCTCTTCATTACAGCGCCGGGTGCACGGGGGATCGCTCCGCCCAACGTGCACGCCCCGTGTTGCATTAGCCAAAGTTTCTAGTGCTTTGTTACATATGTTACCAAACGGCGATTTCGGTGACACATACATATGCCTTACATTTCCCGGAATGATTAGACATATTCATTCTATTTCCTGGAACTAATTATCATATTTACATAGTCATTACGCATGCGGGCTGAGTCTCCAGGGGGCTTCTATGGGGGTCTCTGGTGGTCCCTAGTGCTTGCTGAAGAGGTGCCTTTTCCATGAACTCTGAGCTCCTTTTCCAGATATGGTCTCGGCTTGGCTCATTCCTTTGCTTGACAAAGGTGTCTTGTTCCTAACCTTGCTTTCAGCTGGTTTCTGCTGGTTTCTGCTGGTGTCTTTGGGTGCATTCTTGTCTGAAGCTCCTGGTAGTAGGCAAGAGTGTTGCACCGACCCTCAGATCTAAAGTTAATCTAAATGGAACTATTTGTAGCAACACAGGATGGGAAGCTGCACATGGATTTGACAGTAGACTGAAACGGGTTCCTACAGTGGCAGGAGATCGTTTGCATTGTAATACTAATGACACTTTTGAGATTCGTAAACTTCACACCTACTGGCTATCCAGTCGAGGACGGACCTGCCCTAGCATGCCTAGAGCTTCAGAGTTACGCAGTATGAAACAGTCATCTGGTAGCTGCATCTAGCAACGTAGCCATGGTAAGGAGACACGAGGCTATGACAACGGTTTGGGATGTGCGTGTGTACGCGCCCTCAAAGCTAGTCACTTCGAAGACGATGTAAATTTTGGACCTGGCAACGTTTGCCGTTGTAAGGTGACATATGTTTCCGACCAAATCACCAAGCAGACTTACGGGTTAGCTTCTCATTTGACTGAACAGACGATGTCTTACTTTGCAGCGTTTAGTACTTCAGGAACACTTGCAGAAACCTTCCATCAGCTAGACAACTTTGTCAAACAAAACACCAAGGTTACTCAACATCTGTCTGAAACTGGAAAACGCTTCGTAGAGAGAGAAGTGGAAGTGATGTGTGATAATAATGAACTGGTTCCATTAGCAAAAGTAGAAACCAGTACTGGGACTAATGTTACATCCTATGCTCATGCTGTTAATCATCACTGTAGTGTTCCTTGTTGTAACCTTGATATGGCTCTCTTCTCTTAAAAATCCAGTAGTACGCATGAATGAAATACCACCTCAAGTTAAATCACATACTAAACTATTGTAAATTACCACTTTCACATACATATATATGTATATATATATATACATATCTGTGTGTGTGTGTGTGTGTGTGTGTGTGTGTGTGTGTATCTCAATGTTTTGACCCTCACCGTGCACAGGCAAGAGGGCTGGTCACTCATACGGTGAGTGTATTAAGCTCACCGTGCAACAGCAGGAATCGTTAACTGTTGGTCTGAGCCAAGGAGCGGAAGGTGACCGACCAATACAGCCCTACGATGGAGGAAGGCTCAGAGGAGATGGGCAAGGGTGATGTGCCCATGAAGTTCTTGGGATCATGGAGGGTGTGACTGTCCACAGCTGTTGCACAGAAAGCTGACTTTATCTCAACACCAAGGGCACCGGGGCTGGCCTTTGTTTTAGATAAACAGCTATGTCGCAATAGTGAGCATTGTTAAGAGAATATTGAACTGAAGCTGTCTAGAATTAATTGCTTAGCATAACTTGCTTAGCATTAGTAGCTAAATTTGCTGAAGCCTTAGGCCTCAGGCTGTGTACTTGCTGTCAACTTTTACTTAGATAAGTAAAAGGGGGGCCCCAGAGCCGGTTCAAGCTGGAGAGAAAAAGAAGCTACACTGACAGCAGGAGCAGCCAACCTTGAAGATAAGCAGCAGCCTGCCTAGGGACAATGGAGGGGCCCAGTGAAGAAGGGGAAGACCCCAGACCTAACTATTACTATTGGTCCAAACTATCGCTTAAGGGGTGGGGAATTTAGATTGTAAGGGTCTAATTGCCCAGGGATTTCTTTGTTCGGGGTCCCTCTTTGGAGGCACCAGCTCAAGCTGTAATTACCGCACGTGTATCATTAAATTTTATTTCTCTCCAATCTGACTTCGAACTTCTGCCTCAGCAGGAACCTAGGGTCGGACCCTGTTATGGAGGCCGGCGAGCCTGATTTTCCATAACAAGCATATTCTAGAGAGCAGTAACGGGAATCACATCGGTATTGTGACTGAACTGTCCATTGCAATTGCTGCATTAGGCTCAGTGGAACTGAGACCCGTATTACCTGTCTTGTGATTGCAGTGCATTGCTGTATCACTCTGCCAAATCAAGAATCTAGTGTAACATCAACTCTCTTCAAAGAAGTAAATTTTGGTAGGAAGCATTCCACCCTCCATAGTCCATGCGTGGAATATTGAAAAGACCTTGGTCAGGGAGTCCCTCTGACCTCTGAAACCACCTCCTGCAGCCCATACGTGTCACGTCACGCACAGCATAAGGAACCAGGGACAGCAGTGGCTCGCTAAAATGGCCTGGCAAACTGCTGCTTTGCTCTCCCACTGTCCTCCGAGTCTAGGAGGATTTCTGCATTTACACTTTAAGGAAAGCTCTCTTGCTTTCCCCGGTTTCCTCCCCGGTTTCCTCATTCTCCAGCAATAGCCCTTCGCTGTGCGCGAAAAATGCTGGAAGGACTGGCGAAGGCCTAGCCAGTTCTGCGGGTGACATCTTAATTACGGCAACGAGTCGATCAGAGTGCCAAGAAGGATTTCAAGAGGCGCCGTCAAGGACAGAGCAGTCTGCCTCAAAAGGAGGCGGGAAAGGCACACTAAGTAGCCCATCACCACCGCTGCTCAAATCTTGCAGGCTTTATTCAGTGAACTCTGTTGTTTCCAGCAGAGTGCCACGCAGAGTCCTCTTCGGTGGGTACCGCATCACCGTGGACCCTCAGTCGATACACGCATGTGTATTCCGGGTGGCCCCAGTTGCTCAGCACCTCCAGCTTCACGTATTGTATGGAGTCAGAGCGCTCGTTCTGAAATGAGAAGAAAGCAGCTGTCTTTTCCTCTCTATCTTTTGACTACTTAGAGCTTCTCCCCTGCCAGCTACACTTCTCCTCCTCTTCCTCCTCTCCTACGCTTCTCCTGCCTCTTCCTCACCGTACCTTCAGCTGGAAAGTCTCAAAGGCATGTTCTGCAGCCATGTACGTGAACTCTCCTAGGAACAGCCCCTGCTCCTCGTTTTCTGCCTTCATCCCCTACACAAAGACGGGGGGGAGAAAACAAGAGAGTGAGGTACACAGCGGGAAGACGCAGCTTCCCTAGGGGAACTAACGAAGCGGCCAGAATGAGGCCTAGGTGGCAGTGTTGGGAAGAGCAACTTTGGGTGTGCAGGAAAGAGAATTGGCACCAAGGAGGAAAGAGCAAGTAGGGGCAAGCTTCATTATTTGGGAGGAGTCGTGGCAGAGCCAGTGTGCCAACTCCCGTAACTCAGGGCTCATTTAGTAGCGCGTGGCCCCCGAAATGGGAAGCTTTGCTTCAAGTGCACACCACAAAGGAAAGGAGTGTAAAGGAAATGGAGTAACTCAAAGCAATTTGTTTCTTCTCCAGGCTCGGAGGAAGTCACAGGCCTGGGAGAAGCCTCCCGGCATTGCGGGACCTCTATTCACCCGCCCGCCGCTGCCCTTGCTGCAAGGCTTAGAAATGCTCCTCACAACCCCCCGACTCTAGAAACCGCTTACATAGACAGCAAAGTCCTTTGGAGCACTGGAGATGTTTTCTCCAGGGGACACTCTCACTGAAATATGTTCCAGAGTAACAGCTCGTGGAAAGATTGCTTTAGGCAGCTTGATGAAGACATGACCCTGACTCCCGGCGAAAGACCAGCAGTTTCCCGGCTGATTTGCAGGCTGAAAGAAGAACAATGCACACTGTTCGTGTGGCAAAGGGAAACTCTCAACAGTGCATTTGGTCCCCCCCGCCAGCTTGCTTGCTCTCTGTTTCTTGCTGGGCCTACCTCAAGGAGAACCTCAGGAGACTTCATGGAGTGCAGCAATGGCAGCCCAGCCCAGTAGAGTATTCCTTTGGTATTGCGGAAGGAGGCAGAAGTCTTGGAATGCACGATGGTAGCCCCTGAAACACGAATGCACCCATCAAGTCCTGCCTTCCCTCGAGGACTGCATCTGTTTCTAGGGCTGTGATCTATCCGGAGCATCTCAGGAACCACGCAGGCTGTGCACCTGGCCTCAGACAAGCAACAGAGACGCTCCCCTACGACAGTTATTTCAGTTCCTGACATGCATGAACGCCAGGCAGACTCAGAGAGAAAAGGACTTCTTGAACAACCGTCTTGTATGTGAACAGTCGCAGCCCTGCTACCTGCCTCCTTTCCCTCCACTCTTACTTCCATGGACTCCACATAGGGCTCCCCAAGGAGGAACCAAGGGATGCCCGCATAGCTGTGTCCTAATGAACACTGCCACCGTGATGCCTCTTTGCACTGCACTGTCAACTTGAAAAATGCTACTATGTCTTCCTAGATCTCCAGCAGTGATAGTCACCTCTGTCTTCCTTGCGTCAGCCCCCTGCAACACACAGCAGGGACTCGTTCAGCTGTGCTAATGGGCCGTGGAAAAGGAAAGCTAACATAGGCCTAAGCATAGACAGGAGGTGCCCTGGCTTGCTTCTTCCTGTGCCTTTAGAGCCGCACCTGATGCTTTGCGGGCAAAATCCGGCATCTGGACTTGGTTATATTCCAGCTTCTCCAGTGCTTCATCGATTAACTTCTGAGCATCCTGGCAAGGAACACAAAAGAGAGCAGGTATTAGCGGCAAGGAGGCACATGCCAGCTCCCCTACTGGGCCAGCTAAGGTGAACTTGGCTGTTGCACTCTGCCCTAAGGAGCTTGGCAATTCCCTGAAAAGCTCCCAGGTTTGCTCGGCTCTCATTGGCTAGTATCAGAATAGCGGGGCTGCTCACTCCAGCGCTCCGAAAGCTGAAGTTGCGGGAACGTCTTTCTTCCTCTTACAATGCACAGGGGCAGGCCATTGGCAGCGGCCTCTCTCTGGCTCGCCACCAGCTCCCTCCTTGCTTTGCAGGAGCTCCTCCTGGAGCTGAAGGACACCTTTTCTAGGGCAGAACACTTGTGCTGACAGTGCCTGCACAGGGGTCGTAGGAGGCTGAGCAAACGGCCGAGGAGAGAGCCTTCATGGCCCACAGCGCTTATGACCCAGCCCCTTTTCCAACTGCATTCCCCAGAGCAGGAGAGCAGGAACCCTGGCTGGAACAGCGGCTTGCCCCTGCGTCAGCAAAGCCAACGTGAACCCAAGGCTGCCAGGCGCCACTCAGGCAGCTGCGTTACAAGGTCTCCCGGAGAACTGGCTGCCACATCAGCAGCAGGTGGAAATAGGGGCTGCAGGGACTGTCCTTCCAGTTTGTTACCAGAGATGATACCTAGACTGAGAGGAAGAGGAGCTGAAGACAAGTGCAACTCCCTTTGCGGCCCTCTGCTGCCCTGCAAGGAGCGTGCAGCCACAGAAGAAGCAACTGCAGAGACCCATCATACTTGTTGCAGCAGCACAAGCCTTTCTGCTGCCTCTGGCAGGGAACCCTACTAGCATACGTGCCGGGCTGCGGAAAAAAAATCTCTGACGAGAGCCTCCTGCAATGGCCCCTTACCTGTCCTGTCATGCCCGGGAGCTCAGTCTGCTTCAGGGCTTCGCCGAGAGCGCGCCGGGCAATGTCCTTTGTGCTCCATCGCAGAGCGTGAAGGACTTCCTGGAGCTCACGCAGCTGTCCTTGGAGGGTCTCGATTTCACCGAGTACTGCTCCTAACACCTCATCCGCTTGCCTGGAAGAAGTGCGCCACAGAGACAGAGACCACCGTTTTGGCGGGCTGCTGCTATGCCACGGGAATGGGAGAGAGGCAACAAACCTCCCTGAGGTGACTGGCAGCATCAGGTGGCTGGACTCCCATCAGTGGCTGAGAGCTGCAGAAGCAGCTGCAGCATGGCGACTACCCCTATGCCCCTTGTCAAGCAGCAGAAAGGTGGAGCTTCCAACAGCCCAGCCCTAGCTAAGGGGCTCACGCAGGGCTTGCTCCAGGCCTCGAAGGCACCTCGACATAGAGCTGACCACCGGCGAGAAAGGCAAGGCGCAAAGGCAGACAGGGCAGTGGGGGAAGAGCTGTGGGAATTGTGTCACGTGAAGATGGTGTGAGACGGGACTGGAGCTCCTCTAGAGCATCATCTAGTCAAGAGGAAATCATTTTTACCTCTGCGTCTTCACGTGCACGCCAGAGAGAGGAAACTCCTCCTAGAGGGACAAGAAAGGCAACATTCAGTCCAAACACTAACAGGCCTACTGCAGAAATGAAGCTCTACGGCCTTTACAGCAACGGGAAGCAAACAGGCACAGACACCGTGCCTCCGGGGACTCCGCTACTCCCCTATCATGCACTGGGAAATGATCACGACAGACTGCCAGGCAAGAGAACACAATTCACACTGCCTAGTGTGGTATTCGAGAAGCATCTAGCCTTTGAAATTTCCTGCAATTCAACAGATCGATTCTTAAAAAGCCCTTCTACTATCAAGTTGCTTGCTTAATCAGACACACACACACCTATTTTTTAGGGGTTGCTACGTTGAACGGCTGGGCAAAGAATGAGCCAAACCAAAAGACTCAAGATCTCAAAAGCAACACAGTGCTTTGCAGAAACTTACAGACCCACACCTGCAGAACAGCGGAGCATGTTCAGCTCTCTGCTATGTCTGGTGCCCAGACCAATTCACCTTCACCTGACAGACCTGGCAATGTGGCTCGTGGACCTTGCCCTAGCCCCCGAAAGAAAGGCACTTTTAACAAAGCCGCACTTGATGCCCTTGAGCTAAGGCTGGCAGAAGCAGCTTTCATTTGAGGCACTCAGAAGGTCACCTGCTGGCAGACAGCTTTAAAAGAGGAGAAGATGCAGGCCTTCGATGCTGCTCTGCTCGTCCAGATGCTTTCGCCATCAAGCAGCCCCACGTGGTAAACACCTGTCAGTCACAAACCAAAGCTCTATTTACACTTGGAACTTGCTCATGCCGGAAGAGTTGTGTGCAAGCAGGGCTCCAGTGCTTCAGGCATGCAAGCGCTTCTGAGGCTGCAGACTACTTGGGAAGGGTGGCAAGCCAACCCTGGGCATCTCCCGGGCTTTTTTAGCGCTTCGTGAGACCTTAACCAGCTGCCTCCCTCCACAGGGCTGCCTGCTCCACTCCGAGGGTCGGGCACACATGCCATCATTGTCTCTCCACTCTTCTTCTTGGCAAGAGAGAACGATGGAAGAGGGGCCTCCGAACAGATGAAGAGTCCTTCCCCGGGACATGCTCCTTTCTCCTGAAGGAAGCTTCTCCACTTCGTGGGGCGAACAGGGCAGGCTAGCCACTGCCTCTCCCCAGGCTTAGGAGAACTGGCTTCAGCTCTGGGCAAAAGCAAGGCACCCTCTTCCCATCCCCACTCCCCTTGCTCGGAGGCACGTGCAAGCGGGCCACCCCTCTCTCAGGGACCTCCTGCTCCTACTTGCGCTCCTCTGGCCACAGCCGTCTACGTGGACCCAGGCAGAAGGAAGCACTGCGTCTCTCGTAAAGAGCCACCGTTACTTGCAGCCTCTACAGACACTCACCAAAAAGGCAGCAAAACAGAGCAAGCAGCACCAGCAGAACCGTCTTCCGAGCCTTCATTTGCCTATGGAGGAGCACAGAGGAAAAGAAGGCTGAAGCTGGCTGCAGCTCTGCAGCTCCTAAGCACACTCCAGAGCAGCAGTAGCGACTGCAGCTCTTGCAGCTGCCATTCCTGACTTGGGAAGTGGCCTGCTCCCGCACGAGCTCCAGCCAGTGGTCGAGTTTTCACCCGCGGTGGCAATGGGGCATTCGGGAGGGCGAGCATTGGAACTGAGCAGCTAGGGATGGAGGATTAACTCCAGAACAGGAGAAGCGGTGCCAAGGAAAGCTAGGGCCGTGCTTCCTGCCTATGGCAGTAGAGGCGATTCTTTGGAGACGGAAGGCACATCATTCACACCTCTTTCTCCTGCCCACCATCCAATCGGTGCTTGCGCCCATACACTTCTCCCCCGACTCGCAAGAAAAGATTCTCCCTCAGCTTTACCTTGCAGTAGTGCCCACAACTTGGAGCACAAAGCGCTGAGGAAACATCACGCTCAGCAGCAGGAAATGCAAGATGAGCCCGAAAGCTCCTGAAAAACAGTCAAGATGCAAAAAGTGCAGTGAGCTCATGCAGAATTCTACGTTAAGGTTCTACTCGTCCTCTTGGTGTCGGCAGAGGGCAGGAGGCATTCTCCTCTTTCGGGCACTTGCTCCTGCTTCTGTCAGTTGCTCTGCAGCTGCAAGCAGCACAGGGCAAGGGAAATGAATTCCCTTCAGTCCAAAAATCACTAATTCATGAGGTCATTTTTCCCTGTTAGGGCTACAGAGGGTCGGCCTCTTAGTTCATGAGCAGAGCTGCCTGTCATGGTCCCTAGGACCTTGCGGCACAGCCTAAGGCCAGGGCTTCTGGCAGCTCCTGCTCTGCCTCTGACCACCTCGTTCACCTTCCATGAAACGATCCGCATTGCGAATGTAAATAAGCAGAGGGAGCTGCACTTAAGAATCGTCTCAGCTTCCTTTTACCTGGACGCTGAAGCTGGCGTTGGTCCTGCCCGTAGACTCCAGGGCTCTGGAGAACAGGCCCTTGGCTCGCAGGTTGCCTACGAGAAAGAAAAGGGTCTGAGGCACACAGGGCACGCGCTATCTGCTGTTGCCTTCAGCCAGCTTTACACTGAGCTCGGAGGCTGTCCTTGTGCTCTTCCCCCGTCCATCCCCCACACACACCCCCACCCCAGGCTGATTAGGTGCAAAAGGCACTTGAGGAAAAGAGAGGAGGCTTCCGAAAACTCTCCAAAGCAGCACATCCGTACCAGCGTACGTCTTGGCCTCGGTTTCTGAACATAGGTGCAGAGACGCAGCTGCCAAGCACCCTGTTCGCTCAGCTGTGGCCCAAAAGCGCTCTGATCTCCTTGCCGTCACGACAGAGAGTGAGCAAGCGGCAGGGGCAGCCCGCAGCTGCCGCCCTGCTCTTGCTACCTCACACAGCGGCGATGGCTTGTGATGTCAACAGCGGTCGGTGACGTCACAGCAGAAAAGGCAGCGCCACGTTTCCAGGCCAAGCTCAAGCTGACAGGAAACAGGAGTTGCTCTCCTCTTCAGCAGAGAGGCAATCCTCGGAAATCACAATGTCTCCTACCAAGTATTCATCTCTTTGAAGTCCCAGCCAGGAGGGAGCGATTTGGGAGCCACCAGCAGCCTTGCCTAGTGCCTGCTTTGACACTTTTTGAGCCCCAGGGCCTTCAGAGCTAACTGAAGTGAGCAACCACGTACACTCAGCAGTTCTCTGCCAGGGGCTCAGCTTCACGGTGGCGGCTCTTTTCTTGTAGCCTGAGCAAGGCACGGTGCCATAAGAGAAGGGCTGGGCCTGCAGCTTGGCCTCTGCTTGCTGCTCTGGGCACCGGGCTCTTGACTGCAGAGGACAGGAGACATGCTTAGAGGAGGGCAAGGGAGCATATCTGACTCTAGCTTTGTTTGCTACCTCATGGCATCTCCAGGGACTGCAATCAGCCCCCAATTTCCCTATGGAAAACGAAGGCTTTATTTTTTTCCCCCCAAAGTAACGATTCACGGAGTCAGCAAAGAGTTTTGGTGCCACGCCAGGACAGTCTGGCAAATTAAGTTGGAGGCAAGAAAACAGTGCTGGCTGCCAGTGCCCACCTGTGCTCACTAAGCAGTGCCAATGAAAGCTAGGGCCGTGCTTCCTGCCTATGGCAGTAGAGGCGATTCTCTGGAGACGGAAGGGACACCATTCACACCTGTTTCTCCTGACCACCATCCAGTCAGTACTTGTGCCAACACAGTTCTCCCCCCTCTCTCAAGAAAAAGATGCCTGTCGTGGGTCTGTCAACCTGAGAAGTGCTACTACGTGTTCCTACATCTCCAGCAGTGATAGTCACCTCTGTCTTCCTTGCATGAGCCCCCTGGAACACACAGCAGGGACTCATTCAACTAGCCCAGAAGGCTGTGGAAAAGGAAAGCTAACACAGCCACCCCCTACATTACACACTCTGTCAGTCACTGCGCCTTTCGAGCATGCGGCACCCCTCGACTTTTGACCCTGTCTCTCCTGCCACTGGGGACCTTCAAATGCACATCTCGTCCAGCTAGACAGCAGGCGCTCTGCAAGGTGCCCTGCCTTCGCTGCTCGGGTGCTCTAGCCGCACCTGACGATTTGTGGGCATAATCGGGCATCTGCACTTGCTTACCTTCCAGCTTCTCCAGCGCTTCGTTGGTTACCTTGTGCACGTCCTGGGAAGGAACACATAGGAGAGCGGCTCTTAGCGGGAAAACGAACGGGCAGCCAGGCGCATCCCAGCCCCCCCAACAAGGCCAGCCAAGGTGAACTTGGCTGCTCAGCTCCTCGCTCCTCACCTGCTTGCCTAGCAAGAGCGCACCACACAGAGCAAAAACACCCTTCGCGACGCCTTCTGCTACGCCCTGCGAAGGGCAGAGGCACCAAACCTCACACGGCTCGACGGGGAGCATAAATCCCTCCGTGGCCGGGAGTATTCTTGCTGCGCTTCGGTGGGCCTGCACAGCCGACCCCAGCCCGGCCAGCACGCCGCGACGGCAGGCAGCCTGCGCCCCCGAGAGCAGCCCCCGCTGAGCACACGTGCCGGGCCCACGCCCAGCTGCGGACTGCCTGAGGAGGGCAGCGGACGGGCTGCCCTGCGCCTCGGCCCTCACCGCCGCCGGGGCCGGGGCCGGGGCCGCGACACCCCCCCGCGCCAGCCACCACCAGGCAACATGGCGGGGGGCGGGGCTTGCGCGCCTCCCCCGCCCGCCTCCCCGCCGCGGCTCCGGGGCGTGCTGGCCGCAGGCCACGCCCCCTGCAGATGGGGCGGGGTGAGGCGGGGCGTCGACCGGCCCTGAGCCGCCGCCGCCGTCGCCATGGGGACGGCGGGCGGTTGGGCGGCTTCGCGCGGGGCCGGTCGGTTCCGCCGGTGCACGGAGGGGTCGCGAGGGAGCTGGGCGGCCGCGGCGGCGAGGAGCGCGCAGCCCTTGGGTGTCGCTGCCTGGCGCGGAGCCGCGCGGCGGTGGGGGGGCGCAGCCCGGGCCGGCTTTCGCTCTCGTCTCTCCCTGAGGCAGGTCCCCGGGATGAGGAGCGCCGTCAAGGAGCCGC
This sequence comes from Apteryx mantelli, assembly GCF_036417845.1. Lineage (NCBI taxonomy): Eukaryota > Metazoa > Chordata > Aves > Apterygiformes > Apterygidae > Apteryx > Apteryx mantelli. The sequence continues at coordinate 161,432 of NW_027118755.1, forward strand.
CCACACCCCGCAGCCGCTGCTATGCTGCTCGCGGCAAGCACCGCGCCTCTGCCGGCCCCGGCCCCGGCCCCGGCCCCGGCCCCGGCCGCGCTCGCTTGTGCCCCCGAGCGGGAGGGCTGCGGCCGCAGCGCGCCGCGCTCTGAGGTGTATCCCGCGTTGCTCGCCCTGCGGCTTGCCTGCGCCATAAGTGAGAAGGCTGTTGGATGCTTGTTGTCGTTGTTTTCCCTAGCTCGTATACCGAAGGTATTCGTGGGCATTTTCTGATGGCACTTTCCAGCGTTTGCAGTGCACGAAGCGATGTTAGATTGACATGGTACATGTCAAAGAATGACACGGTACATGTCAAAAGGACAACAGTTTGCCAGGGTCAGGGAAGGCAAAGTACTCTGTGAAACTTGGCAAGTAGATGATACAGGACAGTACAATATTGTCCTATCGCCCTACCCTACTGTCACCGAAATCGGCAGTAAAACTCCTTAACACCAATGGAGTATTAAGAAGCAGGCATTCTCTTCATTACAGCGCCGGGTGCACGGGGGATCGCTCCGCCCAACGTGCACGCCCCGTGTTGCATTAGCCAAAGTTTCTAGTGCTTTGTTACATATGTTACCAAACGGCGATTTCGGTGACACATACATATGCCTTACATTTCCCGGAATGATTAGACATATTCATTCTATTTCCTGGAACTAATTATCATATTTACATAGTCATTACGCATGCGGGCTGAGTCTCCAGGGGGCTTCTATGGGGGTCTCTGGTGGTCCCTAGTGCTTGCTGAAGAGGTGCCTTTTCCATGAACTCTGAGCTCCTTTTCCAGATATGGTCTCGGCTTGGCTCATTCCTTTGCTTGACAAAGGTGTCTTGTTCCTAACCTTGCTTTCAGCTGGTTTCTGCTGGTTTCTGCTGGTGTCTTTGGGTGCATTCTTGTCTGAAGCTCCTGGTAGTAGGCAAGAGTGTTGCACCGACCCTCAGATCTAAAGTTAATCTAAATGGAACTATTTGTAGCAACACAGGATGGGAAGCTGCACATGGATTTGACAGTAGACTGAAACGGGTTCCTACAGTGGCAGGAGATCGTTTGCATTGTAATACTAATGACACTTTTGAGATTCGTAAACTTCACACCTACTGGCTATCCAGTCGAGGACGGACCTGCCCTAGCATGCCTAGAGCTTCAGAGTTACGCAGTATGAAACAGTCATCTGGTAGCTGCATCTAGCAACGTAGCCATGGTAAGGAGACACGAGGCTATGACAACGGTTTGGGATGTGCGTGTGTACGCGCCCTCAAAGCTAGTCACTTCGAAGACGATGTAAATTTTGGACCTGGCAACGTTTGCCGTTGTAAGGTGACATATGTTTCCGACCAAATCACCAAGCAGACTTACGGGTTAGCTTCTCATTTGACTGAACAGACGATGTCTTACTTTGCAGCGTTTAGTACTTCAGGAACACTTGCAGAAACCTTCCATCAGCTAGACAACTTTGTCAAACAAAACACCAAGGTTACTCAACATCTGTCTGAAACTGGAAAACGCTTCGTAGAGAGAGAAGTGGAAGTGATGTGTGATAATAATGAACTGGTTCCATTAGCAAAAGTAGAAACCAGTACTGGGACTAATGTTACATCCTATGCTCATGCTGTTAATCATCACTGTAGTGTTCCTTGTTGTAACCTTGATATGGCTCTCTTCTCTTAAAAATCCAGTAGTACGCATGAATGAAATACCACCTCAAGTTAAATCACATACTAAACTATTGTAAATTACCACTTTCACATACATATATATGTATATATATATATACATATCTGTGTGTGTGTGTGTGTGTGTGTGTGTGTGTGTGTATCTCAATGTTTTGACCCTCACCGTGCACAGGCAAGAGGGCTGGTCACTCATACGGTGAGTGTATTAAGCTCACCGTGCAACAGCAGGAATCGTTAACTGTTGGTCTGAGCCAAGGAGCGGAAGGTGACCGACCAATACAGCCCTACGATGGAGGAAGGCTCAGAGGAGATGGGCAAGGGGGATGTGCCCATGAAGTTCTTGGGATCATGGAGGGTGTGACTGTCCACAGCTGTTGCACAGAAAGCTGACTTTATCTCAACACCAAGGGCACCGGGGCTGGCCTTTGTTTTAGATAAACAGCTATGTCGCAATAGTGAGCATTGTTAAGAGAATATTGAACTGAAGCTGTCTAGAATTAATTGCTTAGCATAACTTGCTTAGCATTAGTAGCTAAATTTGCTGAAGCCTTAGGCCTCAGGCTGTGAACTTGCTGTGAACTTTTACTTAGATAAGTAAAAGGGGGCCCCAGAGCCGGTTCAAACTGGAGAAATAAAGAAGTTACACGGACAACAGGAGTAGCCAACCTTGAAGATAAGAAAAGCAGCAGCCTGCCTAGAGACAATGAAGGGGCCCAAGGAAGAAGGGGAAGACCCCAGACCTGACTATTACTATTGGTCCAAACTATCGCTTAAGGGGTGGGGAATTTAGATTGTAAGGGTATAATTGCCCAGGGATTTCTTTATTCGAGGTCCCTCTTTGGAGGCACCCAGCTCGAGCTGTAATTACCGCACGTGTATCATTAAATTTTATTTCTCTCCAATCTGACTTCGAACTTCTGCCTCAGCAGGAACCTAGGGTCGGACCCTGTTATGGAGGCCGGCGAGCCTGATTTTCCATAACAAGCATATTCTAGAGAGCAGTAACGGGAATCACATCGGTATTGTGACTGAACTGTCCATTGCAATTGCTGCATTAGGCTCAGTGGAACTGAGACCCGTATTACCTGTCTTGTGATTGCAGTGCATTGCTGTATCACTCTGCCAAATCAAGAATCTAGTGTAACATCAACTCTCTTCAAAGAAGTAAATTTTGGTAGGAAGCATTCCACCCTCCATAGTCCATGCGTGGAATATTGAAAAGACCTTGGTCAGGGAGTCCCTCTGACCTCTGAAACCACCTCCTGCAGCCCATACGTGTCACGTCACGCACAGCATAAGGAACCAGGGACAGCAGTGGCTCGCTAAAATGGCCTGGCAAACTGCTGCTTTGCTCTCCCACTGTCCTCCGAGTCTAGGAGGATTTCTGCATTTACACTTTAAGGAAAGCTCTCTTGCTTTCCCCGGTTTCCTCCCCGGTTTCCTCATTCTCCAGCAATAGCCCTTCGCTGTGCGCGAAAAATGCTGGAAGGACTGGCGAAGGCCTAGCCAGTTCTGCGGGTGACATCTTAATTACGGCAACGAGTCGATCAGAGTGCCAAGAAGGATTTCAAGAGGCGCCGTCAAGGACAGAGCAGTCTGCCTCAAAAGGAGGCGGGAAAGGCACACTAAGTAGCCCATCACCACCGCTGCTCAAATCTTGCAGGCTTTATTCAGTGAACTCTGTTGTTTCCAGCAGAGTGCCACGCAGAGTCCTCTTCGGTGGGTACCGCATCACCGTGGACCCTCAGTCGATACACGCATGTGTATTCCGGGTGGCCCCAGTTGCTCAGCACCTCCAGCTTCACGTATTGTATGGAGTCAGAGCGCTCGTTCTGAAATGAGAAGAAAGCAGCTGTCTTTTCCTCTCTATCTTTTGACTACTTAGAGCTTCTCCCCTGCCAGCTACACTTCTCCTCCTCTTCCTCCTCTCCTACGCTTCTCCTGCCTCTTCCTCACCGTACCTTCAGCTGGAAAGTCTCAAAGGCATGTTCTGCAGCCATGTACGTGAACTCTCCTAGGAACAGCCCCTGCTCCTCGTTTTCTGCCTTCATCCCCTACACAAAGACGGGGGGGAGAAAACAAGAGAGTGAGGTACACAGCGGGAAGACGCAGCTTCCCTAGGGGAACTAACGAAGCGGCCAGAATGAGGCCTAGGTGGCAGTGTTGGGAAGAGCAACTTTGGGTGTGCAGGAAAGAGAATTGGCACCAAGGAGGAAAGAGCAAGTAGGGGCAAGCTTCATTATTTGGGAGGAGTCGTGGCAGAGCCAGTGTGCCAACTCCCGTAACTCAGGGCTCATTTAGTAGCGCGTGGCCCCCGAAATGGGAAGCTTTGCTTCAAGTGCACACCACAAAGGAAAGGAGTGTAAAGGAAATGGAGTAACTCAAAGCAATTTGTTTCTTCTCCAGGCTCGGAGGAAGTCACAGGCCTGGGAGAAGCCTCCCGGCATTGCGGGACCTCTATTCACCCGCCCGCCGCTGCCCTTGCTGCAAGGCTTAGAAATGCTCCTCACAACCCCCCGACTCTAGAAACCGCTTACATAGACAGCAAAGTCCTTTGGAGCACTGGAGATGTTTTCTCCAGGGGACACTCTCACTGAAATATGTTCCAGAGTAACAGCTCGTGGAAAGATTGCTTTAGGCAGCTTGATGAAGACATGACCCTGACTCCCGGCGAAAGACCAGCAGTTTCCCGGCTGATTTGCAGGCTGAAAGAAGAACAATGCACACTGTTCGTGTGGCAAAGGGAAACTCTCAACAGTGCATTTGGTCCCCCCCGCCAGCTTGCTTGCTCTCTGTTTCTTGCTGGGCCTACCTCAAGGAGAACCTCAGGAGACTTCATGGAGTGCAGCAATGGCAGCCCAGCCCAGTAGAGTATTCCTTTGGTATTGCGGAAGGAGGCAGAAGTCTTGGAATGCACGATGGTAGCCCCTGAAACACGAATGCACCCATCAAGTCCTGCCTTCCCTCGAGGACTGCATCTGTTTCTAGGGCTGTGATCTATCCGGAGCATCTCAGGAACCACGCAGGCTGTGCACCTGGCCTCAGACAAGCAACAGAGACGCTCCCCTACGACAGTTATTTCAGTTCCTGACATGCATGAACGCCAGGCAGACTCAGAGAGAAAAGGACTTCTTGAACAACCGTCTTGTATGTGAACAGTCGCAGCCCTGCTACCTGCCTCCTTTCCCTCCACTCTTACTTCCATGGACTCCACATAGGGCTCCCCAAGGAGGAACCAAGGGATGCCCGCATAGCTGTGTCCTAATGAACACTGCCACCGTGATGCCTCTTTGCACTGCACTGTCAACTTGAAAAATGCTACTATGTCTTCCTAGATCTCCAGCAGTGATAGTCACCTCTGTCTTCCTTGCGTCAGCCCCCTGCAACACACAGCAGGGACTCGTTCAGCTGTGCTAATGGGCCGTGGAAAAGGAAAGCTAACATAGGCCTAAGCATAGACAGGAGGTGCCCTGGCTTGCTTCTTCCTGTGCCTTTAGAGCCGCACCTGATGCTTTGCGGGCAAAATCCGGCATCTGGACTTGGTTATATTCCAGCTTCTCCAGTGCTTCATCGATTAACTTCTGAGCATCCTGGCAAGGAACACAAAAGAGAGCAGGTATTAGCGGCAAGGAGGCACATGCCAGCTCCCCTACTGGGCCAGCTAAGGTGAACTTGGCTGTTGCACTCTGCCCTAAGGAGCTTGGCAATTCCCTGAAAAGCTCCCAGGTTTGCTCGGCTCTCATTGGCTAGTATCAGAATAGCGGGGCTGCTCACTCCAGCGCTCCGAAAGCTGAAGTTGCGGGAACGTCTTTCTTCCTCTTACAATGCACAGGGGCAGGCCATTGGCAGCGGCCTCTCTCTGGCTCGCCACCAGCTCCCTCCTTGCTTTGCAGGAGCTCCTCCTGGAGCTGAAGGACACCTTTTCTAGGGCAGAACACTTGTGCTGACAGTGCCTGCACAGGGGTCGTAGGAGGCTGAGCAAACGGCCGAGGAGAGAGCCTTCATGGCCCACAGCGCTTATGACCCAGCCCCTTTTCCAACTGCATTCCCCAGAGCAGGAGAGCAGGAACCCTGGCTGGAACAGCGGCTTGCCCCTGCGTCAGCAAAGCCAACGTGAACCCAAGGCTGCCAGGCGCCACTCAGGCAGCTGCGTTACAAGGTCTCCCGGAGAACTGGCTGCCACATCAGCAGCAGGTGGAAATAGGGGCTGCAGGGACTGTCCTTCCAGTTTGTTACCAGAGATGATACCTAGACTGAGAGGAAGAGGAGCTGAAGACAAGTGCAACTCCCTTTGCGGCCCTCTGCTGCCCTGCAAGGAGCGTGCAGCCACAGAAGAAGCAACTGCAGAGACCCATCATACTTGTTGCAGCAGCACAAGCCTTTCTGCTGCCTCTGGCAGGGAACCCTACTAGCATACGTGCCGGGCTGCGGAAAAAAAATCTCTGACGAGAGCCTCCTGCAATGGCCCCTTACCTGTCCTGTCATGCCCGGGAGCTCAGTCTGCTTCAGGGCTTCGCCGAGAGCGCGCCGGGCAATGTCCTTTGTGCTCCATCGCAGAGCGTGAAGGACTTCCTGGAGCTCACGCAGCTGTCCTTGGAGGGTCTCGATTTCACCGAGTACTGCTCCTAACACCTCATCCGCTTGCCTGGAAGAAGTGCGCCACAGAGACAGAGACCACCGTTTTGGCGGGCTGCTGCTATGCCACGGGAATGGGAGAGAGGCAACAAACCTCCCTGAGGTGACTGGCAGCATCAGGTGGCTGGACTCCCATCAGTGGCTGAGAGCTGCAGAAGCAGCTGCAGCATGGCGACTACCCCTATGCCCCTTGTCAAGCAGCAGAAAGGTGGAGCTTCCAACAGCCCAGCCCTAGCTAAGGGGCTCACGCAGGGCTTGCTCCAGGCCTCGAAGGCACCTCGACATAGAGCTGACCACCGGCGAGAAAGGCAAGGCGCAAAGGCAGACAGGGCAGTGGGGGAAGAGCTGTGGGAATTGTGTCACGTGAAGATGGTGTGAGACGGGACTGGAGCTCCTCTAGAGCATCATCTAGTCAAGAGGAAATCATTTTTACCTCTGCGTCTTCACGTGCACGCCAGAGAGAGGAAACTCCTCCTAGAGGGACAAGAAAGGCAACATTCAGTCCAAACACTAACAGGCCTACTGCAGAAATGAAGCTCTACGGCCTTTACAGCAACGGGAAGCAAACAGGCACAGACACCGTGCCTCCGGGGACTCCGCTACTCCCCTATCATGCACTGGGAAATGATCACGACAGACTGCCAGGCAAGAGAACACAATTCACACTGCCTAGTGTGGTATTCGAGAAGCATCTAGCCTTTGAAATTTCCTGCAATTCAACAGATCGATTCTTAAAAAGCCCTTCTACTATCAAGTTGCTTGCTTAATCAGACACACACACACCTATTTTTTAGGGGTTGCTACGTTGAACGGCTGGGCAAAGAATGAGCCAAACCAAAAGACTCAAGATCTCAAAAGCAACACAGTGCTTTGCAGAAACTTACAGACCCACACCTGCAGAACAGCGGAGCATGTTCAGCTCTCTGCTATGTCTGGTGCCCAGAGCAATTCACCTTCACCTGACAGACCTGGCAATGTGGCTCGTGGACCTTGCCCTAGCCCCCGAAAGAAAGGCACTTTTAACAAAGCCGCACTTGATGCCCTTGAGCTAAGGCTGGCAGAAGCAGCTTTCATTTGAGGCACTCAGAAGGTCACCTGCTGGCAGACAGCTTTAAAAGAGGAGAAGATGCAGGCCTTCGATGCTGCTCTGCTCGTCCAGATGCTTTCGCCATCAAGCAGCCCCACGTGGTAAACACCTGTCAGTCACAAACCAAAGCTCTATTTACACTTGGAACTTGCTCATGCCGGAAGAGTTGTGTGCAAGCAGGGCTCCAGTGCTTCAGGCATGCAAGCGCTTCTGAGGCTGCAGACTACTTGGGAAGGGTGGCAAGCCAACCCTGGGCATCTCCCGGGCTTTTTTAGCGCTTCGTGAGACCTTAACCAGCTGCCTCCCTCCACAGGGCTGCCTGCTCCACTCCGAGGGTCGGGCACACATGCCATCATTGTCTCTCCACTCTTCTTCTTGGCAAGAGAGAACGATGGAAGAGGGGCCTCCGAACAGATGAAGAGTCCTTCCCCGGGACATGCTCCTTTCTCCTGAAGGAAGCTTCTCCACTTCGTGGGGCGAACAGGGCAGGCTAGCCACTGCCTCTCCCCAGGCTTAGGAGAACTGGCTTCAGCTCTGGGCAAAAGCAAGGCACCCTCTTCCCATCCCCACTCCCCTTGCTCGGAGGCACGTGCAAGCGGGCCACCCCTCTCTCAGGGACCTCCTGCTCCTACTTGCGCTCCTCTGGCCACAGCCGTCTACGTGGACCCAGGCAGAAGGAAGCACTGCGTCTCTCGTAAAGAGCCACCGTTACTTGCAGCCTCTACAGACACTCACCAAAAAGGCAGCAAAACAGAGCAAGCAGCACCAGCAGAACCGTCTTCCGAGCCTTCATTTGCCTATGGAGGAGCACAGAGGAAAAGAAGGCTGAAGCTGGCTGCAGCTCTGCAGCTCCTAAGCACACTCCAGAGCAGCAGTAGCGACTGCAGCTCTTGCAGCTGCCATTCCTGACTTGGGAAGTGGCCTGCTCCCGCACGAGCTCCAGCCAGTGGTCGAGTTTTCACCCGCGGTGGCAATGGGGCATTCGGGAGGGCGAGCATTGGAACTGAGCAGCTAGGGATGGAGGATTAACTCCAGAACAGGAGAAGCAGTGCCAAGGAAAGCTAGGGCCGTGCTTCCTGCCTATGGCAGTAGAGGCGATTCTTTGGAGACGGAAGGCACATCATTCACACCTCTTTCTCCTGCCCACCATCCAATCGGTGCTTGCGCCCATACACTTCTCCCCCGACTCGCAAGAAAAGATTCTCCCTCAGCTTTACCTTGCAGTAGTGCCCACAACTTGGAGCACAAAGCGCTGAGGAAACATCACGCTCAGCAGCAGGAAATGCAAGATGAGCCCGAAAGCTCCTGAAAAACAGTCAAGATGCAAAAAGTGCAGTGAGCTCATGCAGAATTCTACGTTAAGGTTCTACTCGTCCTCTTGGTGTCGGCAGAGGGCAGGAGGCATTCTCCTCTTTCGGGCACTTGCTCCTGCTTCTGTCAGTTGCTCTGCAGCTGCAAGCAGCACAGGGCAAGGGAAATGAATTCCCTTCAGTCCAAAAATCACTAATTCATGAGGTCATTTTTCCCTGTTAGGGCTACAGAGGGTCGGCCTCTTAGTTCATGAGCAGAGCTGCCTGTCATGGTCCCTAGGACCTTGCGGCACAGCCTAAGGCCAGGGCTTCTGGCAGCTCCTGCTCTGCCTCTGACCACCTCGTTCACCTTCCATGAAACGATCCGCATTGCGAATGTAAATAAGCAGAGGGAGCTGCACTTAAGAATCGTCTCAGCTTCCTTTTACCTGGACGCTGAAGCTGGCGTTGGTCCTGCCCGTAGACTCCAGGGCTCTGGAGAACAGGCCCTTGGCTCGCAGGTTGCCTACGAGAAAGAAAAGCGTCTGAGGCACACAGGGCACGCGCTATCTGCTGTTGCCTTCAGCCAGCTTTACACTGAGCTCGGAGGCTGTCCTTGTGCTCTTCCCCCGTCCATCCCCCACACACACCCCCACCCCAGGCTGATTAGGTGCAAAAGGCACTTGAGGAAAAGAGAGGAGGCTTCCGAAAACTCTCCAAAGCAGCACATCCGTACCAGCGTACGTCTTGGCCTCGGTTTCTGAACATAGGTGCAGAGACGCAGCTGCCAAGCACCCTGTTCGCTCAGCTGTGGCCCAAAAGCGCTCTGATCTCCTTGCCGTCACGACAGAGAGTGAGCAAGCGGCAGGGGCAGCCCGCAGCTGCCGCCCTGCTCTTGCTACCTCACACAGCGGCGATGGCTTGTGATGTCAACAGCGGTCGGTGACGTCACAGCAGAAAAGGCAGCGCCACGTTTCCAGGCCAAGCTCAACCTGACAGGAAACAGGAGTTGCTCTCCTCTTCAGCAGAGAGGCAATCCTCGGAAATCACAATGTCTCCTACCAAGTATGAAACTCTTTGAAGTCCCAGCCAGGAGGCAGCGATTTGGCAGCCACCAGCAGCCTTGTCTAGTGCCTGCTTTGACACTTTTTGAGCCCCAGGGCCTTCAGAGCTAACTGAAGTGAGCAACCACGTACACTCAGCAGTTCTCTGCCAGGGGCTCAGCTTCACGGTGGCGGCTCTTTTCTTGTAGCCTGAGCAAGGCACGGTGCCATAAGAGAAGGGCTGGGCCTGCAGCTTGGCCTCTGCTTGCTGCTCTGGGCACCGGGCTCTTGACTGCAGAGGACAGGAGACATGCTTAGAGGAGGGCAAGGGAGCATATCTGACTCTAGCTTTGTTTGCTACCTCATGGCATCTCCAGGGACTGCAATCAGCCCCCAATTTCCCTATGGAAAACGAAGGCTTTATTTTTTTCCCCCCAAAGTAACGATTCACGGAGTCAGCAAAGAGTTTTGGTGCCACGCCAGGACAGTCTGGCAAATTAAGTTGGAGGCAAGAAAACAGTGCTGGCTGCCAGTGCCCACCTGTGCTCACTAAGCAGTGCCAATGAAAGCTAGGGCCGTGCTTCCTGCCTATGGCAGTAGAGGCGATTCTCTGGAGACGGAAGGGACACCATTCACACCTGTTTCTCCTGACCACCATCCAGTCAGTACTTGTGCCAACACAGTTCTCCCCCCTCTCTCAAGAAAAAGATGCCTGTCGTGGGTCTGTCAACCGGAGAAGTGCTACTACGTGTTCCTACATCTCCAGCAGTGATAGTCACCTCTGTCTTCCTTGCATGAGCCCCCTGGAACACACAGCAGGGACTCATTCAACTAGCCCAGAAGGCTGTGGAAAAGGAAAGCTAACACAGCCACCCCCTACATTACACACTCTGTCAGTCACTGCGCCTTTCGAGCATGCGGCACCCCTCGACTTTTGACCCTGTCTCTCCTGCCACTGGGGACCTTCAAATGCACATCTCGTCCAGCTAGACAGCAGGCGCTCTGCAAGGTGCCCTGCCTTCGCTGCTCGGGTGCTCTAGCCGCACCTGACGATTTGTGGGCATAATCGGGCATCTGCACTTGCTTACCTTCCAGCTTCTCCAGCGCTTCGTTGGTTACCTTGTGCACGTCCTGGGAAGGAACACATAGGAGAGCGGCTCTTAGCGGGAAAACGAACGGGCAGCCAGGCGCATCCCAGCCCCCCCAACAAGGCCAGCCAAGGTGAACTTGGCTGCTCAGCTCCTCGCTCCTCACCTGCTTGCCTAGCAAGAGCGCACCACACAGAGCAAAAACACCCTTCGCAACGCCTTCTGCTACGCCCTGCGAAGGGCAGAGGCACCAAACCTCACACGGCTCGACGGGGAGCATAAATCCCTCCGTGGCCGGGAGTATTCTTGCTGCGCTTCGGTGGGCCTGCACAGCCGACCCCAGCCCGGCCAGCACGCCGCGACGGCAGGCAGCCTGCGCCCCCGAGAGCAGCCCCCGCTGAGCACACGTGCCGGGCTTTCGCTCTCGTCTCTCCCTGAGGCAGGTCCCCGGGATGAGGAGCGCCATCAAGGAGCCGCCCGCACCCCGCAGCCGCCGCTACGCTGCTCGCAGCAAGCACCGCGCCTCTGCCGGCCCCGGCCCCGGCCCCGGCCGCGCTCGTTTGTGCCCCCGAGCGGGAGGGCTGCGGCCGCAGCGCGCCGCGCTCTGAGGTGTATCCCGCGTTGCTCGCCCTGCGGCTTGCCTGGGCCATAAGTGAGAAGGCTGTTGCATGGTTGTTGTCGTTGTTTTCCCTGGCTCGTATACCGAAGGTATTCGTGGGCATTTTCTGATGGCACTTTCCAGCGTTTGCAGTGCACCAAGCGATGTTAGATTGACACGGTACATGTCAAAGAATGACACGGTCCATGTCAAAAGGACAACAGTTTGCCAGGGTCAGGGAAGGCAAAGTACTCTGTGAAACTTGGCAAGTAGATGATACAGGACAGTACAATATTGTCCTATCGCCCTACCCTACTGTCACCGAAATCGGCAGTAAAACTCCTTAACACCAATGGAGTATTAAGAAGCAGGCATTCTCTTCATTACGGCGCCGGGTGCACGGGGGATCGCTCCGCCCAACGTGCACGCCCCGTGTTGCATTAGCCAAAGTTTATAGTGCTTTGGTACATGTGTTACCAAAAGGCGATTTCGGTGACACATACATATGCCTTACATTTCCCGGAATGATTAGACATATTCATTCTATTTCCTGGAACTAATTATCATATTTACATAGTCATTACGCATGCGGGCTGAGTCTCCAGGGGGCTTCTATGGGGGTCTCTGGTGGTCCCTAGTGCTTGCTGAAGAGGTGCCTTTTCCATGAACTCTGAGCTCCTTTTCCAGATATGGTCTCGGCTTGGCTCATTCCTTTGCTTGAGAAAGGTGCCTTGTTCCTAACCTTGCTTTCAGCTGGTTTCTGCTGGTTTAGCTGTACTCCTTTAGGATGTAGCAGTTCCAGTTGCGAGAATTGTGTCTTTGGGTGCATTCTTGTCTGAAGCTCCTGGTAGTAGGCAAGAGTGTTGCACCGACCCTCAGATCTAAAGTTAATCTAAATGGAACTATTTGTAGCAACACAGGATGGGAAGCTGCCCATGGATTTGACAGTAGACTGAAACGGGTTCCTACAGTGGCAGGAGATCGTTTGCATTGTAATACTAATGACACTTTTGAGATTCGTAAACTTCACACCTACTGGCTATCCAGTCGAGGACGGACCTGCCCTAGCATGCCTAGAGCTTCAGAGTTACGCAGTGTGAAACAGTCACCTGGTACCTGCATCTAGCAACGTAGCCATGGTAAGGAGACACGAGGCTATGACAACGGTTTGGCATGTGCGTGTGTACGCACCCTCAAAGCTAGTCACTTCGAAGACGATGTAAATTTTGGACCTGGCAACGTTTGCCGTTGTAAGGTGACATATGTTTCTGACCAAATCAGCAAGCAGACTTATGGGTTAGCTTCTCATTTGACTGAACAGACGATGTCTTACTTTGCAGCGTTTAGTACTTCAGGAACACTTGCAGAAACCTTCCATCAGCTAGACAACTTTGTCAAACAAAACACCAAGGTTACTCAATGTCGGAACTCTTATCGGTAGTCACGGAAGTAAACCATCCTCTGCTACCAGATGTCGGTAGTCACGGAAGTAAACCATCCTCTGCTACCAGATGTCGGAGTGGGGGGACGGGCCCGGAGTAACGATGAGTCTCAATATGAGTATGGTCGTTCTCCCTTTATTAGAGCTTACACAGAGTATATATAGACAGGCGATAGAGCATGTGCTAGCAATAGCTGTATGATTGGTTTACAGCTTCTGTCCACGCGCCTAAAGCAGATATATGATTGGTGCAAAGTTGCTGTTCACGTGGAGGGGCTTGTCGGCCCCCTCCTTGACTTGTTTACCACTACTTGCCTTCCCCTTTTGTAATGGTCTAGGAATGCTCAAGGACAGTTCACATAGCCGTGGGATCCTCCCTTCATCATGAAGGCAGGATTGCTCACTGCTAAGAAATCATGCCCCTGTTCACTTAACCATTCTTCCACAACTGAGTTGTTCCTGTCTTTGAAAATTGAACAACTGCAGAAACAGTTACAGAAGGAAAAGGAGAAAAGACAAAATTTGGGAGAAAAGGTCGAGATGACGCTTATGCAGGCTCCACGCCTGCCCCCCAACATGGTACAGATTAGGAAACTAATAGTATCCCCTGAAGACTGGGACGGAAACATCTGGGCTGATCCCGATGACAGCGAGCCAGGAGAAGATGACCCTTTGTTCCCCTCAAATCCCCCGACTATGAAGCTAGACCCATTGTTAAAACCCAAGGAAACAAGGGACCTCGGGGTGGTGCTCCATGACATACTATGCAAACCACTCCCTGGGATTCCTTACAATTGACAAATTTGCAAGAGAGAGAGAGCAGAAAAACAGCTGAAACTGAAACTGAATACTTGTGCCAAGTCTGCCTAAGTGGCGGTGACCGAATAATGCTGAGTGAGGATGAATAGCAAACAGCTATTGGGGTCCAGGAGTTTCCTTACATTTAGGACCTGACTCTGCAGATATACCCCATTGTATCACCAGTCGAGTAGCTTACTGGGCTGGAGGAATAGGCACAATGGAGCGAGGTGAACCTTCCATAATCCCCATTACAATTATAAGTGAGCTCTCCACAGCCGTCACAAAAGCTGCTTACATACAAGCCATGCACCAAGAGGACGCGGTGATATCCCAATATCTGCTATAGTAGATTCAGCAGTGTTAAAACCACTCATTAGAGGAGCCCCAGCAATTCTTAAACCCTATTTAATTATAAATTAGGATGAGATAAGAAGAGACACAGAATGCAGTGAAAGACTAGGTGATAACAACACCCCGCCACATACCCCCCCGCAGGCAACTCCCTACATGGGCAGTATTAATACACGGCATTGTTAACCACAGCCGTGAAATGGGCTGGGAAGATCCATCAGATGAGAACAGGAACCTGAAGTCCCGTGGAGGAGATCGTAGGGTGAGACCAGTGATACCCCCATGGGGAACAGAAACTAGATCGAAGGGAAGTAAGCCTAAAGACCCACAAACAGAATCTCGAGAATGGAGAAATGGATTGTGGAGGAAAGCCTTAGCCCTAGGCATTCCCAGAGTCACGATTCAAGGTCAGTCTACTGGCATTATCTTGAGTCTGACTGAAGCATTCCAGAAATGAGATAATGGCGAAAGGAAGGAACGTACTTTGACTCCTCTGGTGCCAGCTCCCAGAGAGAGAGAGAGAGACAATCCCTTCCTCCCCCTTAAGGAAGAATTGCAGGGCATGAAGCAAAAAGGCAAGTAATGCCCGGAAGGCAATTGGGTCTGCCTGTCCAGCAAGTGGAGGTTTATCAGTGGATAAGTGATAATGGCCCATATATCTTGATTCCAGTCGGTCCTCAATGACAATTGGTGAAGTTTTTAATAGATAGGGGAGCACAAATTTCAATACTAACACAACAAAATGCCAAGAAGATGGGGATGGGTGTGCGATCCGGATGGCAAAGAGTTAAAATTACTGGTGTGAACAGAGCAAGTGTTGTGTGCCAAACTGCCAAGGTTAATTTATGGCTCCCAGGTGAGAGGTGCATGTTGACTACTGGCTTTGCAGTTAAAGATCACAATGAAAAAAATTTTTAGGTTTTGCTGCTTTAAATGGATGAACCTGGAGCCTGCCAGACGACAGTGCGTGGTCCTTCAGCTCAGACTTTGACTCCAACCCCAGTAGAAATAGGGAGGCTGCAGTGAGTGTACTTCACGCAGCCCCTGCACTCCCTGATTCAAAAATTACTAGCATACTGCAATATCCAATTTCTGCTGTGGCACAAAATGGAATTTCTGAAGCCACAGCTGACTTGGAGAAATGACAGATTATCTCCAGAACCCACGCCCCATGTCTGGCCCTGTCTGGCCAGTTCAGAAACCAGATGGGAAGTGGCATTTGACAATTGATTATCGGCGCCTGAGTGCTGATACAGCCCCACTAACAGCTGCTGTACCAAATATTGCAAACTTAACAGCTACTTTACAAGCAGCTGCATACCCATGGATGGCGGTGCTAGATGTGAAAGCTATGTTCTTTATGGTCCCCTTGCAGGAGGAGGATAAAGAGAAGTTTGCTTTCACTTGGGAGGGAATACAATATGCCTTTAACAGACTCCCACAGGGGTATGAACATTCACACAGAATTGCTCATGCTGCACTTGCTAAGCTTTTACAGACAATCTCACTCTCTCCAGATGTGAAACTGTACCAATATATAGATAGGAAGCTACTGGTAACAGTAGTGCAAAACATAGAATTAGTGCACGATGGATTTTTCCTTCTTTTTGAGGGGGTAACCTGTCCAGAAAACCCCACCGAGATGAGTCTATTCTACCTTTTTGTTTTGCAGCATCCAACAAGATGAGAAGAAGAACCTTTCCCCCCAGCATAAATACCTCTGCTGTTAAAAAGGATGAGAAAAAGCTATCCCCACAGATTTCAGAAATCAGACCCTATGCCATCAAATATGTAAGCCAACAATGGGTCCTAGTCAACCCTTCCCAGTCACTCAAGCGAGTAGAATTATGAATGCAAATTAATATCTCTGCTGTAAAGCCCACATGCTCACAATTCCTAAGCACATCCTATGCAGGATGGTCATCTTGGCTACATGGATAAATCCTCACCTCCCCAAAAAGAACACAGAGAGATGCAACCAGAATTTTAGGGACTGGACTGGGAGTCTTGAATAGCATAGATGCGGAAGTGCTCATAAATAAACTAAGCACCACAACGGGTGATTGAAATAAATTGGAACACCCACTACGATCTTCCCTGTTAGCATTGAGTACTAATCAATGGCTCCTGTCCGACATATTGCCTCAGTGGGAAAGGATTAATGAAAAGGACCACCAATTGATTGTGGATGCACTTGGTGTAGCCCAAGATAATGTTTCTCTAGCTCTTAGTTGTATCCAAGCTCAACTCTGGATGCAATCTATGGCAGCAGGAATTATAAGAGAAGGTGAAGAGGACACCTTACCCACTGAAATTCGAAAGGTAATTTGTGATAATGCAACTAAATTTGAAAAAGACTCCCAACCTTGGTGGCATTTAGTCCATTTTACTTATGACCCCATCAACAATAAGGCCACAGCCTTTGTCTCAACAATACGCAATGCTTCAGTATACACCATACACCCAATCATTGTGCTGGGATTGAATCATAATGGCACTATACACTATGCGTTAGAACTTCGAGTATGGGCCTAACAAAACGGAAACAAATGGCAAACCGTTGATGTTAACGCATGTGTTGTACGGGAACGAGGATTTATTTGTGAGAGGAATACCACCAAA
Organism: Apteryx mantelli; assembly: GCF_036417845.1. Taxonomy (NCBI): domain Eukaryota; kingdom Metazoa; phylum Chordata; class Aves; order Apterygiformes; family Apterygidae; genus Apteryx; species Apteryx mantelli. Next base: position 178,094 of record NW_027118755.1, read on the forward strand.
GCCCAAGACATTTGTCTTGACACAAAATGACCTTGTCATTTTGAAATACATCCCGATGAAACCCCTGAAATTGTACTTGCATATCTTGGAAAAGGACGTGTTTGTATGAGAACCCTTTGTGATTTTATATTTGTAGATACCATCACTGTAGATGCAAGCAATCACTCAAATACTTGTTCAGAACTTTACTGAAATTATGGGATGCAATTTTACTTATTCAGCTCCTGTTACGTCTCATCAGTTGTTACAATCTAATTATATATTAAATTGAGATTTATTGCCTACCCCCATCGGAATGAAACTTACACTGGCGAAAAAACTACTACAACACGATGACCTGTGTCAACTGCTGAAAGGCATCCAAAACAATGGACAAAGAACCCTAATCACTGTTTGTCATGATGCAGAAGAGAGGCACCATGTTCTGGAAAGAGTGAAAAAAGATGGAGAACATCATTGGTGGGAAACTCTTCTCGGATGGTCACCCACAGCAATGGGAAGTTTTAATCTCATGCTCCATCCAGTCGTGATTTTACTAACTCTAACGTTATGATGTCTATTGCTTATAATCAAATTGTATGCAAAGGTTTGCTACGCAATAAAACAACCTGAGTTCAACCACCCAAGACATACAAATTAGTACATAATTAATAGCAATACTTTATGCTAAAAACCCTTTGCTTGCTGTGGACCTGTAAGCACATAAATTATCAACACACTAGTTATGGCATAGAGGCTATAGGTGACCCTACCACCACTCTGTGAAGGATAAGATGAATTGACTATAGTCACAGGCTGGAATGTGACCGTGTGCTTCCCCCACCCCCCGACCTGACCTGCTAGGGCAGGGGAAGGGGCTCGTTTACGAATGTAGGCTGCTGCAGTGGCCGTTTGGGCTTGCTTTTCCCGCGCGCGGTTCTTTTCGCTGGTGGTGGCGGTGGTGTTTTCTCTTCTTTCTTTCACTTCCCCCACCCCCCGCCGTTTCTTTCTATTGTTCTTTTATTATCGGTCGGCCGGCCGGCCCCGTGCCCTCCCCCCCCAAACACCCTCTCCCCTTTCATCGTCTCCTGCTTGCTCCCTCGCGTTCCCTTCAATGCCCGGCCCCGGCCCCGGCCGTTCCTAAACCTCGTGGCCAGCACGTCGCTAGGGGCTGAGGAAGAATCCCTGACCCCAAGCTGATCGGCGTCCCGAGGCGGCAGCAGCAGGGGGGCCCCCAGGGCCCCTCCCTTCGCCTCTCTCCCCAGCAGCGCCCCTTCCCCCCCCCCCCGCCATCCGCGCAGGCGCACGGGGCCGCGGCGGGGCGGGGCGGCGCCGGCCCGCCGGAACCCGCCATCTTGGCCGGGCGCTGGGGGAAGCAGGTGCCGCACGCGCCCGTCGCCACACCGCAACAGCGCCCAACCCCCTCCCCCCCCCCCTCCCCGCGGCGACCGGACCTCGTTGGGAGTCCTGCTGCGCTCGCTCCTTCGCAAGGTGGGAGTCCCGCGGCCCCGCGGTAAGGGGAGGGTGCTCGTGCGCGAATCCGCACCGTTGCGGGCACTGTGTGTCTGTCTTTCTCTGTCCCCCGGCACTACCACCCCCCCCCCCCCCGGGGCCCCTCTGCCTCCCCTCCCATTCGTTGTCGCCTGCTCGCTCCCTTCGCTGGCCGGCCCCGACCGTTGCATTCCGAAGCTTCGGGAATGGCGCGTTGCTGGGGGCTGAGGAAGACTCTTGGAACCCCGCGCCGCCCCCCCCCCCCCGGCCGCCGCCGCCCAGGGACTCTCGGGCTTTTTCTCCGGGCGCTCAGGGAAGTAGATTCCGCGCCCGCGCGCGCCACCCTTTTCCGCCGACATCCCCCCCCCGCCCCCCCCCGCCCCGCACGGCCCGCCACACGGGGAAGGGCGTACCAGGCCGGCAACCTGCAGCTCCGAGGTGGGGGGGGGGGCCGCAGGGCAGAGGGTGCGGCATGACGAGGTCGACCCGGAGCCCGCACGCCGGAACCGTTAAAAACGGCCGTCCCCGTCCCGTCCCCGCCGTCCGGGCCTTGACGAGCACTCTGCGCCGCCCCGGGAGAGGGGCACCAGGTCTACCACCCCCCCCGAAGGGAGGGGAAGTTCCCGCGACACCAGGTCTACCCCGGGACCTGCGCATTCGGGCGGGCGCCCTCCCCAGGGAAAAGGCCGCCAGACCACCCGCCCCGGTATAGCGGCAACAGGACTACCTGCCAATGCCGGGGGAGGGCGGGGGGAAGGAAAAAAAAAGAAGTGGGCAGAGAGACACCAGGTCTACCCCCGGACCCACGCATTCGGGCTGGCCCTCGGCCCGGCGGATCAGTCGCCGCGAGCGGAGCGGGCGAGCGGGGCAGCACGTCTACCCCGCAGCCTGCCGCGTGGGCAGTTATGCGCCGGAGGTCGACCCGCTGCTGCTGCCCGCCTATCGGCAGCTGCTCGTGGGTCACCAGATCAACCCGCTCCCGAGCAGCGGAGGGAAAGGAGAGGAAAAAAAAAAAAAAAAAGACAGGAGCGATTGACTGAAAATCAAGATCAAGTGAGCTTTTGCCCTTCTGCTCCACGGGACGTTTCTGTCCTCCCTGAGCTCGCCTTAAGACACCTGCATTACGGTTTGACAGGTGTACCGCTCCAGTCAAACTCCCCACCTGACGCTGTCCCTGGAGTGGGTTGCACCCGGCATGCGCCACGTGCTTGGCGCCAGAAGCGAGAGCCCCTCGGGGGTCGCCCCCCTGCCTCACCGGGTAAGTGGAAAAAATGATCAGAGTAGTGGTATTTCACTGGCGGCCGGGCCGTGGTATGGGTCGCATGTGCGTGGGGCCTCCCACTTATTCTACACCTCTCGTGTCTCTTCACAGCGCCAGACTAGAGTCAAGCTCAACAGGGTCGTCTTTCCCCGCTGATTCCGCCAAGCCCGTTCCCTTGGCTGTGGTTTCGCTGGATAGTAGGTAGGGACAGTGGGAATCTCGTTCATCCATTCCTGTGCGTCACTAATTAGATGATGAGGCATTTGGCTATTATTGAACCATGGAACATTCCATGCCACCTTTTCCGAGTTGGCCTTGGTAGGCGGCTTGTCCACCCGAGTCAAATTTGGTGAAGCGTCATCTGGGGACTAGATCCCATGACACAATTATCCAGGCTCAACCACAAGGGAGCCGGGCAAGAGCAAAATTCAGCGGTACAGAAGACAGAGCAAGCCCCACGTCGTCTGTGTGAAGAATTTTACTGTTGCCTTCTGAAGACGGACTTTGTATATGCAAAGTCACAGTATATAAGTCAATCAAAAGAAATTACACATCCTTACCTTTACTTGTAAAGATGTGGAGTATGTCCACCGAGGACAGGAGCGCCCTTTGTGAAAAGAGTCTCGCTATCCTCCTCAAGAGGCTGGTGGAGAGTCCAAGGTCAGTGAGGAGACTCTCGTTGCCTTTATACCACTTCCCTCTAGCGCCAATCGGGAATCCCAAGAACTCCACCTCTCCCGCATTCGTCATTTCCTTCACTTGTTCTTCCAGATGTTGATATTTCCGGACTTTCTCTGCCGTGGCGTCACCTAGAGATGACAACCCACTTTCGTAGCAAACAGTTACATCCACTACTTTCGCCCGGTGCTCCTTAACTACAACCAAATCCGGCTGAAAGAGTTCATTGTTGTTATCCCTGAGGTTCGGTTTGATATACACCAACCACCCCAGTCTCTTGGCCTCTTCAGCCAGCATTCCACACAAGATGTTATGTCTGCGAATCCAGGCCTCCTGAACTGCCGGGCAGTATCCGATAATATGGGAACAAGTTTCCAACTCCGCAGGACAATGCCTGCACCCCTTTGGAACAGTTCTCCCAGCCCCCGTGCCAAATACTCCCTAGTGGGATAGACATTGGCCCGCAGCTGTATTGCTGTTAATAGCTTCCTGTGGGGAATACCCCGGTAATGAACGAGCCAATCATTACTGATGTTGTCATTTTCAAAGTTCTTTATACCGCGGCCTTGTGATCTTAGATTGGCCCAATTTTCTAACTCTCTTTTTCTCCACTTGCTAGGAACCGGATAGATGACTCTGGGTGATGACATCTCCCATTCGGATGAAGCCTCGCCGCCTCCCAGTACAACTGGAGTTGTCATCAGGAGTTCCTCTCCGATCGATGGAATCTTATCAGCCCTTCCTCCAGCGGCGATCCATACCTTGTTGTATTCCCTCTGGATCCCCTCTTCGAGAACAGTAGTTCTCGTGATGATATCAGAGGACTGGGCAACTCGATGCAACCAGCAAGCCTGTATATTTGGAATTTGGCTCGCCAGCCGCGCAATTCCTAAGCCGCCATCACTTGTGCTGGCATATAAGATGGTGTCACATGTGCTGGGAGGTAAGTGAAGCCAGCTCTTCACTGCCGATCTAATGGCAAGGTCCAGGGTCTGGAGGTATGAGGCATTCACACCAGAATGATCTGCTGCATACAGCACCCGTGGGACTGCATACCTGTTCAAGATTTCTGCTTTCTGTAGTGGTTTTAATGGGGCTGCCCTGATGTTTTTCACCCAGGTGTCAAGCTTTTCTTTCAACTCTGGCTTCGAGGGTCCAACCCATGGGTCTACTCCCAGGCCCAAATATTTCTCAGAGCTGCCGGGCTCAATTATATGGAGTTGAGCCCCTTCAGTTTCCCACGGGTCACAGCTGTTAACAGTATGAGTCTTTTGTGGGCCTTACCAAAAACCCGTGGCATTTCCTAGCTTGCACCTTCAGCCCTGTAGCATGACAGAATTCTTCCACCACTTGGATATTCTTCTGCATGCCCTCCCATGAGTCGCTGAGTAGGACCAGATCATCTGTGAATGCTAATGATGATATTGAGCTGCTACCATATTTAAATCCTTCTTTGATCTCTTCTAGTTTACATAATAATGGGTCTACTGCTAAATTGACTAGTAATGAGGACATCAGATCACCTTGCTTTACCCCGGTGAGGATCTTAATCTTTTCAGAACAGGTTTCCCCTATCTCAAGCCTAGTTGCACAGTTGTTATATGAGTCGGTGATGATGTCAATTATATGATCATTGACGCCCTTCTGTCGGAGGACCTCCAGGATATGGTGTCGATTGACCGAATCGAAGGCTTTCGCCAGGTCCACAAAGACGACTGCCAGTGTCTTGTGATCTTTCTTGGCATGCCTGATGAGCACTTCCAGGAGCTTTAAATTTTCTGCACAGCCTGGGGCTGAGATAAACCCTCTTTGGCGGTTGTTAATTGGACAGGCTCGCTGCAGTCGTGCTGTTAGGATCCGTGAGAATAATCTTAAGATTACCGATGCGATGGTAATAGGCCGCTAATTGTTTATGTCATCAATTTTACTCGGATCCGCGGATTTTGGTATTAGGATTGTTCTGCATTCTTTGATCCCATCAGGGATCCTTCCAGCCAGCAGCCACAGGTTGAACAATTCAGCCAATTGGCTCCCCTGAGGGTCCTTTTTAATAACGTCCCTCAGGGACAGGCTGTGTGGTCTGGGAGCGGAGTTCTTATTCATTTCCGCGATGTTCTTCAGGACCTCCTTTGAGGAGATCATTTCTTTGAATGCAGAGTTTTCCGCTATTCCAGCACTCCGGAAAGCACCCAATCCAGCAAATGGGGATCCCTCTTCCCATTTCCTCTGAAACGAGCCATATAGCTCACTCACTGGAAGGGGGCACTTCAGTGCCTCGATGTTATCCAGAATGATACCAGCGAGCTTCTTGCAATCTATCTCAAAGAGCCACTGGTATCGCAGGTATAATCCCCTTCTCACTGCCCTGTTCTTTATCCATCTCCTTTCCTTCTTCACAGGTGCGAGTTTTACTTGGTGCTTTCTTCTTTGTTTCAATTTTGTTGCGGCGATCTTTCCTGCCAGCTGTGTCAGCCACTCTAGTGCTGACGCTTCAATGACTCTCCGGGCATCCTCTCCATCCTCTACAATCCTCTTGTATGCAACCATTTGGCTTGTTGGTAAGGAACCTGCCCGTATCCTCTCTGTTATAATCTTTCTATATTCCATTCTTATCCTCACATTCCTTTCCTTCTCTGCCGGGGGCTCCCCACCGCGCTCTATTGCTGCTCTTCTAGGCGTTGCCGCAGTCTTGGCACTAGCCGCAAGCTGCCGTCTTTTGTCACTGATCTGCTTTGCCGTTTTTGTGGGCAAATGCTCCCTGATCAGTTTGTTGACGAAGCGCTCGGTCTTAAACTTCTCTTCCAATTTTAGCAGTAGAGCCGTCTCTTCCTCTGTCCAGCAGCTCTTGTGCATTCCTCGCAGGCTCTTTTCCTTCGGTCGAGTTGCTTCAATCCACTCCAGATTTCTAGTTAGTGGGTGCATAAGTCTTTTATGCTGTGATATGCCGCTCTTGGTTTTAAATTTTCGATTACATTCCCCACAGTGCCATATTCCAGGTTCCTCCGGGGCTTCTTCCTGATTCTGAGTATCTGGAGCTCCCTGGCATTTCGGGAAGTGGCAGGCAATACTGTGGTGTTTGATATTTGTCCTCCCACAATGGGAACACTGAAAGAGGATTCGTTGCCGACCATAGGCTCTCTTGAGATGATTGACTAGAGCTGCAACTTTCCCCATCCTGATACCACAGCAAGGACATGCTGGATGTTGATCTAGGATCTTCACGACTGGTGTTCCCACATCAGTCATTCCCCCCATTGCATCAAGGATGGGATTTATAGTATTTATTGGTAGAATTGCAGGGCCGGAGGGAGTTCTTGGTTCCATGTCTATCACATCTTCCTCTGGCGCTTTTTCAGCCCCAATCATTGGTGATGATTCAACAGGTTCCAAGGCCTCATAAACCTCTGGCAGTTCTTTAGTGCAATTCAAGGTCGGGTCGGGACAAGTCCCTTCCCAACCGGTCACGTCCGAGTTATAAAAGGTCAAATTCTGGGTTAGGTGGACCACCTCCTCTGGTGTTATTCTCGCAGGGCATGCCCTTGCCATTTCCTGGAGGATTTCCCCTGTCTGGGTGGCCACTGAGACATAGTTCACAACCGAAAATTTTATCAGGTTGTCCAACATGACTGCGGGGGTTCGGGATATCACCAGATGAACCAGCCCCCAAGTTCACCTGATATGCCTTATGTTATAGGTAAACGTGACAAATTGACAACCACTCGGGCCGGGTTGCATAAATCCCAATTTAATAGAATAATTGAGCAAGTCACAAGTAAGCAAAACAGCGCTGGGCGGCCGGGGAGTCTCCTGCTCCACCAACGGCGCGTGCACCCCCCCCCTCACAGTCTCCTTGTATGAGATTCCAGTTCCGGGTATACGGGGCGCTTCCCGTAACTTCTGCGGTTGCGCCGGCTGTTGCTAGGGGGTCTTCTTCAGCCCTCTGGTGGTCGTGGGGATGAAGGCTGGAGTCTTCCTCTGCATTGTGCGCCATATTAGGCTATCTAAACTAACATTGCCGCTTCGCTAGCTCAACTCAGTTTTCTCAGGCGGAGTGCATGCCCCCCACCACAGGCTGTAGGATGTTCCCACAGATGTTCCCAAGGCTGTTTCTTGCTGATGTAACAAATTAGCACATACCACAATACAAGATGTTCCCAAGGCTGTTTCTCACTTTGATGCAACAAATTAGCACATATCACAATTCCCCCTTTTTGTTTTGGTCCCTTTTAATTTGTTCATCAAATCGAGCAACAGCCTCCTGTGCCAGGGAGAGCATAGGGTTATGCTTACTCTCATCTTCATTTAGTTGTTCATATTGACTTTTTATCAACAGTAGGTGGGCAGCTTCGAGTCTGCTTTTTGCTAAGTTAATTATTTTATTTACTATACACGGCCCAAAGGTCAACACAAGTACTAGTAAAGCTAATGGACCCGCGATTGTAGACAATAAGGTTGTTAACCAGGGAGAACGACTGAACCATGATTCATACCACCCTTGCTGGGCTTCTCTTTCCTTTTTACGCCTTTCAAGGCCTTCTCTCAGTTTCGCCATAGTATCCCTGACAACTCCTGTATGATCCGCGTAAAAACAACATTCTTCTCCTAGGGCTGCACACAATCTCCCCTGTTGCAAAAATAAGAGGTCCATCCCTCTCCTGTTCTGTAACACTACTTCTGATAGCGATGTCAACGACTTTTCTAAGGCTGTAATGGATTTTTCTATTTGTTCCAAGTCCTCATCCACTGCCGCCCGTAGGGTGCTAAGGCTCTGCTGTTGCATCACTAAGGAGGAGATTCCGGTTCCCGCTCCCACTGCCCCGAGGCCCAGTAAGGTGGCTATAGTAATTGGGGTGATTGGTTCCCTCTTTACTCAGACCGGGTGAGGGGTGTCCCAATGATCATACATCACATTTTCTGGATGGTACAAGATCCTTGGAACTACTTCCACTTGTATACAATATTCTGGGGACCCACTGAGTACCTTTAGGGAGACACAGGAAGTTAGGCCCGTTTTTGAGCATATCCATCTAGTTGCTTTGGTGGGAATAATCCATCCATTTTCGGAGGTGTAGGTTTGCAATGTTATAGACCCACACAGCTTTCTTTTTGGTTTTGGTACTTTGCCAATACACATTCCCATTCCCGTAACTTGTTCCATGGTCAACCCCTTCTTCTTATCTTCCCATTGACAATGTGAGTCGGAATCACTGCTTAAAGTATATGTCATATTTACTCCTATTGCTTCATAAAAAGGGGGTCTTATGTCGTAGCATAACCGGCAATGGGTAGTTATACTAGGGGTTGTAGCATTTAATACTTTGTAGGTTGCTTGCGCAACCTTCCACAGAGGATTGTATACCCCCTCTGTGGCTTTACTTTCTGAGATCACAACAGTATCTTTCGGGGTGGGGTGGTTCATAGGAATACTTGTCGAATTCATGATCACACTCGTGGGTTTGATTCTTGATTCCACCCCTTTAACAACTAGATTCGGCCCTATTGCTTGAGGAGTAGGTCGCACACTTTCTTTCTTTATGAAAATTAATCCACCTCTATCGGTCCCGGACTCCCGGAACCGGACTCCCCAGGTCTTTCCCAAAAACCATCCCAGATCCTCCGGACGAGTGATATTTATCACTAAATGTTTACAAGTTCCCGGGGGGGTATAGTGGGGATTTCCCCGATACCCCAGCTGGAAATCCTCCTTAGGGGGGGTACACCCAGAAGGCCCCCATTTTACTGATAAAAACTTATCTGACCCTGCTCCTGGAGTCCAGTCAGAGGCTATAGTTTCACATCCCCAATAAGCACAATAATAAGAGTTTGGGTAGTTAGAGTATCCTCGCCCAGGATTAGAACTAGGACAAAAGTAAAACAGTTTCCCGAACTCTCTTCGACTCGAACATGGCTCAATGGGTACCAGTTCACACAAGGTAGGTGTGAATGTAGGGTTCCTGGGTACACTTCGCACTTGGATCACTTTTTGATCTTCCCACCTTATTAATGACCATTTAAAGGGTTGGTGTACGTTATGTTCCCCTTTGATTCGTCTTCCTAATAAGCCCAGCACAATCATCTTCCAGAGGAGTAGTGGACCCATGGTTTGGTTAACGGATATTTACGAACTCCTAATACCTTGGAAGGACGACCCGTGATGCCAAGTGTCTCTGGGACTTTAAAGAGTCTGGGTCTTATAACTTTAGGTATTCCTGCTTAGGAGGTGGCTTGTCGGCCTCGATCCCCACAGTTTCTATACGTCTCTGTCTCCTCTGCCTACTCTTTTGCTCAGAGCAGCAGGGTGTACCGTCTTCTCGACAGCAGCCGTATTCTTCAGGGGAACCTCCTTTATGTGCCTTTCTGATTTGAAAGGCTTCCCAGTTTTTCGAGAGAGACACCCAACATACGGCACGGTCCACCTACAATTGGTGTTTTTAACGTTGGCCTTTTAACAAAGGCTTCCCACCATTCTACCGATCTTTTCTTAAGATCTTTTAATGTCCAATAAGTCAATGTTGTCGTAACAAGGGTGGCAAATGCCGCTAGGGAGATACCCGTACTAACAATGAGTCCACTACTTCCCTTTACAAACCCTACATGCATAACACACAAAGGGATAACAAATACAATGTGGGGTTATAACAAATACTATGTTAGGTTTTACAAAATGTGGTCTCACTTATCGAGGATTCCAGGTTTCTTCTTAAAGGTTACTTTTAAATTGTCTGGGTTTCCAAAGGCTTCCCACGATAATTCTGAGATCGGCCCTTTAATTCTGCTGGCATGTGTCCATCCTCACTCTGCGGTGCGAATAGCAGTGTCTGTGGTAAGCAAGACAAGAAAAGGTCCCTCCCAGTGGGGAGTCAAGGACGAGTCTTTCCAGGTTTTAATTAAAACCTTGTCTCCAGGGTTAACTCGGTGAATGGCTACATCTAGTGGAGGTCTCTGTACTGTTAGTCCTTTCTTTATCAGTTCTTGTCTTCTCTTCATAAGCTCTATAATATATATCTGTAATAATCTCTCTTCTGCTTTAGGATGTTCTTTTGGTATTTCTAAATCTTATGGCATCCCATATAACATTTCAAAAGGGGAGACTCCTGTGTCAGTTCTGGGCCGAGTTCGTATATCCAGCAAGGCTAAGGGTAAACACTTGATCTTAAATCTTGTACCAATCTATAAGTACCGTCTGATTTCTTTACGGGTAGTATGGGGGTATTATGGGGAGACATACAAGGCTCCAATAACTTTTGATTTATTAGCCTCTGGATTATTGGTCGGAGTCCTTGCCTCCCTTCCTGTGACATTGGATATTGCTTGACTCTAACAGGGATTTCTGGATTCCGTATACTCACTTCAAAGGGAGCAATATCTAGTTTCCCTACTGATTCTGGGGTATACCAAACTTCAGGGTTGATTTTGGCCTCATCCTCAATATAAGGGTGCGTAATTTTATAACTAATTCTTGATTCTCTACTTCTAAATTGACTCCTAATTCAGCCATCATATCTCGGCCCAGTAAATTATGTTCAGCTTCGGGAACTAATAAAAAGGATCCAACACTTAATCGAGAGTCTGATTCTATTTCCACATTTTTAATTACTGGGACCTTAAAGGGTTCTCCCTTAGCTCCTATCACTTGTAATTTCTCTGGGGATGGTTTACACCCCCAGGGTACCGTTTGGACAGTAGATCTTTCTGCCCCAGAATCCACAAGGAATTCTACTTCTTGTCGCTGGGGACCTAATTTCAATTTTATCAAGGGCTCGGTTCCTTTATGAGTCCCCAGCAGATAGAGCCCCTGACCCCCCCAATCTTCTTGGAACATTTGCTCATCCTGCATTCGCTTCTTACAATTCCTCTTCAGATGCCCTTTTTTCTGGCAATAAAAACACTCAACCTGCCTCAAGTCCCTCGTCACAACTTCTCTGGGTTGTCCTTCTTGGTGAAGTGGCTTTCTTTTAGGTCTGTTATACGACCTAGAGGGTTGTGCTTGGATTCCTCTCTGCCCTTCTCAGACTGCTGCCACCAGAATCTTTGCCTGCCGCCGATGGGTTTCCTCTTCCCTCCGCACATGCACTTTCTGAGCTTCCCTCAGCAATTTGTCCAGCCCCCATCCTGCCAATCATCTAACTTCTCTAGCTTTCTTCTGATATCTGGAAAGGCCTTTGCTACAAACTGTGTTTTCAATAGAGCCTGTCCCACAGGGGTACTGGGGTCTACCCCGGAATAAAGTTGCAGATTTTTTCTAAGTCTTTCGAGCCATTCTGTTGGTGTCTCATCCTTCTTTTGTTGTTCCATGAAGGCCTTATTAATATTTTGCCCCCTGGGAACAGATTCCCTGATTCCCTGAACTATTATGGTTCTCAGATCGGACATATGTGTCCGATGCTCAGCATTCTGATTGTCCCAGTCCGGCCATTGGGTGGGCCATTTAATATCTGCTGCGGGACCTTGTTGGTGTTGTTGATCCCAAATCCGCATCCCAGCCCTACGGATCATTTCCCTTTCTTCCACTGTAAATAATATGCTTAAGATGGATTGTAATTCCTCCCATGTATAAAGGCTAGGACCTAAAAACTGATCTAATTTTTCAGCCACCCCTAAAGGGTCTTCTAATAAATTCCCCATTTCTTTCTTAAAATCCCGTACGTCCCCTGAACTCAGGGGCATAGACACAAATCCCATCCCCGGCTGCGGTCCTCCCATGGGGAGTTCTCGCAAGGGGTACAGCTGATCAGATCGCCCACCTCCCCTCGTTTGACTCCTCGTGACCCTTCGGGTTTCTTCTGGGGAACTAGGAGGGTCTAGATCCCGGTCTGGGGTTGTTGGAGAGGGGCTACGAGGAGGGGCTGGTGTTGGGTTTTGAGCCGGAGCTGAGGGAATACAGGGGGGAGGAGAAACGGGAAGTTCCTCCAGTATTTTGCTTTTCTTCCTCGGACCTTTCTCTTTCAGGGTAAATATCATGGTCCGGGTATCTGGTCTTATCCATAAACTAGCATACTCACTTTCTTCTAAACTAAAGGGCTCCTTTGAATTCACATATATATTTAGGGCCTGACATATCCAATTTTCAAAAGACCCGTATATTGGCCAATAAAGGTGGTCTCTTCTAATCTGCTTCCCACCCCATACTTGCATACAGTAATATACCATTTTTTCTCGACTTTTGCCTTTTCTGGAGGGCCAATGGTTCCAATACTTAATCATTAATCCTAAAGGGCTATCGGGCGGTATATCCGGTAACCGTACCGTAAAGCCCTCTATGGGATCAGAAGACTTGCTCTTTTTCTGTCCCATCTTCTGGAACACCCACCCCAGTCACTTTCTCTCTCCTCGGGGGACCGCACTCACACCACCCGAGTCTTTAACTGCTAGGACGGTTGTCCCTTCGCAGTGGGTGGCCCAGTCGGCCGACGGGTGCCCCTTTTCGGTCCCCCGCTACACAATCACCCTCCTGGAAGGTCCGCACTCACTCCGTCCCCTGGGGACGTCTCACTCAGACGTGCTCCGGGTATCCCACCCCAACCGAACGGAACCGCATACCAATACTCACTCAGTCCTGAGTCTTCGTTCGGATCTTCGTGCACAAAGTTTACGGGGTACTGCAGTTCTTTTGCTTACTTGTCCTGATTTAGGGTTCGGAAATACAGGTTGTGGTAGGGGAACTACCCACTCAGGGGCCATCCAAAGATGGGGCGCCTCCCCTGAGTCAGAGTCCTGAAACCAGGGAGACCTGCATCCGAGTCACGGCACCAAAATTTTTATAAGTAAACGTGACAAATTGACAACCACTCGGGCCGGGTTGCATAAATCCCAATTTAATAGAATAATTGAGCAAGTCACAAGTAAGCAAAACAGCGCTGGGCGGCCGGGGAGTCTCCTGCTCCACCAACGGCGCGTGCACCCCCCCCCTCACAGTCTCCTTGTATGAGATTCCAGTTCCGGGTATACGGGGCGCTTCCCGTAACTTCTGCGGTTGCGCCGGCTGTTGCTAGGGGGTCTTCTTCAGCCCTCTGGTGGTCGTGGGGATGAAGGCTGGAGTCTTCCTCTGCATTGTGCGCCATATTAGGCTATCTAAACTAAGATTACCGCTTCACTAGCTCAACTCCATTTTCTCAGGCGGGGTACATGCCCCCCACCACAGGCTGTAGGATGTTCCCACAGATGTTCCCAAGGCTGTTTCTCATTTTGATGCAACAAATTAGCACATATCACATACCCCGGTGAGGATCTTAATCTTTTCAGAGCAGGTTTCCCCTATCTCAAGCCTGGTTGCACAGTTGTTATATGAGTCGGCAATGATGTCAATTATATGATCATCAAGGCCCTTCTGTCGGAGGACCTCCAGGATGTGATGATGATTGACCGAATCAAAGGTTTTTGCCAGGTCCGCAAAGACAACCACCAGCGTCTTGTGATCTTTCTTGGCGTGCCTGATGAGCACTTGCAGGAGCTTTAAATTTTCTGCACAGCCTGGGGCAGCAATAAACCCTCTTTGGCGGCTGTTAATTGGACAGGCTCGCCGCAGCAGTGCTGTTGAGATCCGTGAGAACAGTCTTAAGATTACGACCCGATGGTAATAGGCCGCCAATTATTCATGTCCTCGATCTTACTCGGATCCGCGGATTTTGGTATTAAAGTTGTTCTACATTCTTTGATCCCATCTGGGATCCTTCCAGCCAGCAGCCATAGGTTGAACAATTCAGCCAATTGGCTCCCCTGAGGGTCCTTTTTAATAATGTCCCTCAGGAAGAGACCATCTGGTCCGGGTGCGGAGTTCTTATTCATTTCCGCGATGTTCTTCAGGACCTCCTTTGAGGAGATCATTCTCTTGAATGCAGAATTTTCCGCAGTACCAGCACTCCGGAAAGCACCCAATCCAGCAAATGGGGATCCCTCTTCCCATTTCCTCTGAAACGAGCCATATAGCTCGCTCATTGGAAGGGGGCACTTCAGTGCCTCGATGTTATCCAGAATGATACCAGCGAGCTTCTTGTGATCTATCTCAAAGAGCCGCTGGTATCGCAGGTATAATCCCCTTCTCACTGCCCTGTTCTTTATCCATCTCCTTTCCTTCTTCACAGGTGCGGGTTTTACTTGGTGCTTTCTTCTTTGTTTCAATTTTGTTGCGGCGATCTGCCCCGCCAGCTGTGTCAGCCACTCTTCTGCCGACACTTCGATGATTCTCCGGGCCTCCTCTCCATCCTCTACGATCCTCTTGTATGCAACCATTTGGCTTGTTGGTAAGGAACCTGCTCGTATCCTTTCTGTTATAATCTTTCTATATTCCATTCTTATCCTCGCATTCCTTTCCTTCTCTGCCGGGGGCTCCCCACCGCGCTCTATTGCTGCTCTTCTTGGCGGTGCCGCAGTCTTGGCACTAGCCGCAAGCTGCCGTCTTTTGTCACTGATCTGCTTCGCCGTTTTTGTGGGCAAATGCTCCCCGATCAGTTTGTTGACGAAGCGCGCGGTCTTAAACTTCTCTTCCAATTTTAGCAGTAGAGCCGTCTCTTCCTCTGTCCAGCAGCTCTTGTGCATTCCTCGCAGGCTCTTTTCCTTCGGTCGAGTTGCTTCAATCCGCTCCAGATTTCTAGTTAGTGGGTGCATAAGTCTTTTATGCTGAGATATGCCGCTCTTGGTTTTAAATTTTCGATTACATTCCCCACAGTGCCAAATTCCAGGTTCCTCCGGGGCTTCTTCCTGATTCTGAGTATCTGGAGCTCCCTGGCATTTCGGGAAGTGGCAGGCAATACTGTGGTGTTTGATATTTGTCCTCCCACAATCGGAACGCTGAAAGAGGATTCGTTGCTGACCGTGGGCTCTCTTGAGATGATTGACTAGCTGCAACTTTCCCCATCCTGATACCACAGCAAGGACATACTGGATGTTGATCTGGGATCTTCACGACTGGTGTTCCCACATCAGTCATTCCCCCCATTGCATCAAGGATGGGATTTAGAGTATTTATTGGTAGAATTGCAGGGCCAGAGGGAGTTCTTGGTTCCATGTCTATCACATCTTCCTCTGGCGCTTTTTCAGCCCCGATCATTGGTGATGATTCAACAGGTTCCAAGGCCTCATAAACCTCTGGCAGTTCTTTAGTGCAATTCAAGGTCGGGTTGGGACAAGTCCCTTCCCAACCAGTCACGTCCGAGTTATAAAAGGTCAAATTCTGGGTTAGGTGGACCACCTCCTCTGGTGTTATTCTCGCAGGGCATGCCCTTGCCATTTCCTGGAGGATTTCCCCTGTCTGGGTGGCCACTGAGACATAGTTCACAACCGAAAATTTTATCAGGTTGTCCAGCATGACTGCAGGGGTTCGGGATATCACCAGATGAACCAGCCCCCAAGTTCACCTGATATGCCTTATGTTAGCCCTCAGGCCAAGGGCTTTGGACTCACGACTATTTTACTAGTTCTTGGTCGAATAAATTTTGATTAACCTGAAATTACTATTGAGTGGTCGGTGACTCCAGTCGATAGGGAGGAAGTAACTATAGCACCGAATAACACACTGGGGCAGAGGTCAACTCAGTTACCCACGAATGGGCATCCAGCGGGACCACGAGGAGGTGTGACCTCTGCAGCTAAGCCCAGTTAGTAACTGTGGCCCCCTTTTTTTTTTTTTTTGGCTATTATTGAACCATGAAATATTTCATGGCACCTTTTCCGGGTTGGGATTGGTAGGCAGCCCGTCCGCCCGAGTCAAATTTCGGTGAGCGTCAGTTGGGGACCAGATCTCAAGTCCCAGCTATCCAGGCTCGACCACATGGGAGCCGGGCAAGAGCAAAATTCAGCGGTACAGAAGACAGAGCAAGCTCCAAGTCGTCTGTGTGAAGAATTTTACTGTTGCCTTCCGAAGAAGGACTTTGTATATACAAAGTCATAGTGTGTAAAGTCATATTATAGTTACACATCCTTGCCTTTGCTGGCAAAGATGTGAAGTATGTCCACAGAGGACAGGAGTGCCTTTTGTGAAAGGAGTCTCGCTGTCCTTTTTAAGCGGCTGGTCGAGAGTCCCAGGTCGGCAAGGAAGCTCTCATTGCCTTTGTACCACTTCCCTCTAGCGCCGATTGGAAATCCTACAAACTCCACATCTTCGGTGTTGGTCATCTCTTGCACTTGTTCTTTTAGATGTCAATATTTTCGGACTTTCTCTGCCGTGGCGTCGTCTAGAGATGATAGTCCACTTTCATAGCGAATAGTTACATCCACTACTTTGGCCCGATATTCCTTAACAAAGATCAAATCTGGCTTGAAGAGTTCATTGTTCTTATCTCTGAAGTTTGGTTCGTTATAAACTAACCACCCCAGTCTCTTGGCCTCCTCAGCCAGCATTCCGCATATGATGTTATGTCTGCGGATCCGGGCTTCTTGAACCACCGGGCAGTATCCGATTATGTGCGAACAAGTTTCCCATTCTAAAGGACAATGCCTGCACCCCTTTGGAACTCCTTCTCCCAGCCCACGCGCCAAATACTCACTCGTGGTGTAGACATTGGCCCGTAGCTGTATCGCTGTTAAAAGTTTTCTGTGGAGAATATTGCGATAGTGAACAAGCCAATCATTACTAATGTTATCATTTTCAAAGTTCTTTATACCGCGGCCTTGTGATCTAAGATTGGCCCAGTTTTCTAACTCTCTTTTTCTCCACTTACTAGGAATCGGATATATGGTTTTGGGTGATGACATTTCCCATTCAGATGAAGCCTCGCCGCCTCCCAGTGTCACCGGAATTGTCATCGGGGGTTCTTCTCCGATTGATGGGATTTTATCGGCCTTTCCTCCCGCGGCAATCCAGACTCTGTCATATTCTTTCTGGATCCCCTCTTCAAGAACGATAGATCTTGTGAGGTAATCGGAGGATTGGGCAACCTTTGCAATCGGCGAGCTTGTATGCTTGGGATTTGACTCGCCAGCCGTGCAATTCCTAACCTGCCATCGCTTGTGTTGGTATAAAGGATGGCGTCACATGTGCTGGGAGGTAAGTGAAGCCAGCTCTTCACTGCTGATCTAATTGTTAGGTCTAGGGCTTGGAGGTATGAGGCATTCACTCCAGCATGATCTGCCGCGTATATCACCCGTGGGATTGCATATCTTTTCAAGATTTCTACCTTCTGCATTGGTTTTAATGGGGCTGTCTCGATGTTTTTCACCCATGTGGCAAGCTTTTCCTTCAGCTCCGGCTTAGAGAGTCCAATCCATGGATCGACTCCCAGGCCCAAATATTTCTCGGAGCTGCCAGGCTCAATTAGATGGAGATGTGCTCCTTCAATTTCCCACGGGTCACAGTTGTTAACTGTATAAGAATCTTTTGTGGGCCTTATCATGAACCCGTGGCATTTCTTAGCTTGTACCTTCAGCCCTGTGGTATGACAAAATTCTTCTACCACCTGGATATTCTTCTTCATGCCTTCCCATGAGTCGCTGAGTAGGACCAGATCATCTGCAAATGCCAATGATGATATTGAGCTGTTACCATATTTAAATCCTTCTTTGGTCTCTTCCAGTTTACATAATAGTGGGTCTATTGCTAAATTGAATAGTAATGGGGACATCGGATCGCCTTGCTTTACCCTGGTGAGGATCTTAATCTTTTCAGAGCAGGTTTCTCCTATTTCAAGCCTGGTTGCACAGTTGTTATATGAATCAGCGATGATGTTCATTATATGTTCATCAACACCCTTCTGACTGAGGACCTTTAGGATATGGTGGTGGTTGACCGAGTCGAAAGCTTTCGCTAGGTCCACGAAGACGACAGCCGGCGTCTTGCGATCTTTCTTTGCGTGCTTAATTAGTACTTGCAGGAGCTTTAGATTTTCCGCACAGCCTGGGGCTGAGATAAACCCTCTTTGGCGGTTGTTAATTGGACAGGCTCGCCGCAGCCGTGCTGTTAGGATCCGTGAGAATAATCTTAAGATTACCGACCCGATGGTAATGGGCTGCCAGTTGTTGATGTCATCGATTTTATTTGGATCCGCGGATTTTGGAATTAAGATCGTTCTGCATTCTTTGATCCCATCAGGGATCCTTCCAGCTAGCAGCCATAGATTGAATAATTCAGCCAATTGGCTCCCCTGAGGGTCCTTTTTAATAACATCCCTCAGGGACAGGCCGTGTGGTCCGGGAGCGGAGTTCTTATTCATTTCTGTGATGTTTTTCATGACCTCTTTTGGAGAGATCATTTCTCTGAATGCAGTGTTTTCCGCAATTCCAGCACTTCGGAAAGCACCCAAGCCAGCAAATGGGGATCCCACTTCCCATTTCCTTTGAAACAAGCTATACAGCTCATTCATTGGAAGGGGGCACTTCAGTGCCTCGATGTTGTCCAGAATAATACCAACGAGCTTCTTTCGGTCTATTTCAAAAAGCCGTTGGTATCTAAGATATAGTCCCCTTCTCACCGCCCTGTTCTTCATCCATCTCCGTTCATTCTTCGCAGGTGCGGCTTTTGCTTGGTACTTTCTTCTTTGTTTTAGTTTTGTTGCGGCGATCTTTCCTGCCAGCTGTGATAGCCATTCTCCTGCTGACGCTTCGATGATTGTCTGTGCATCCTTGCTATCCTCTAGTATCTTCTTGTATGCAACCATATGGTTTTTCAATAAGGAACCTGCTCGTATTCTCTCTGATATAATCTTTCTATATTCCGTTTTTATCTTTGCATTCTTTACCTTCTCATCCAGGGGTTCCCCATCGCGCTCTATTGCTGCTCTTCTAGGCGGTGTCGCTGTCTTGACACTTGCCGCGAGCTGCCGTCTTTTATCACTGATCTGCTTCGCTGTTTTCGTGGGCAAATGCTCACCAATCAGTTTATTGACGAAGCGCTCGTTCTTAAACTTCATTTCCAATTCCAGCAGTAGAGCCGTCTCTTCTTCTGTCCAGCAGCTCTTATGCATTCCTCTCAGGCTCTTTTCCTTTGGTTGAGATGCTTCGATCCGCTCTAGATTCCTAGTTTGTGGGTGCATATGTCTTTTATGCTGAGATATGCCGCTCTTGGTTTTGAATATTCGCTTGCATTCCCCACATTGCCATGTTCCAGGTTCCTCCGGGGTTACTTCCTGATTCTGTGTGTCAGTAGCTCCTTGGCATTTTGGGACGTGGCAGGCAATACTATGATGTTTGATATTTGTTCTCCCACAACGGGAACACTGGAAGAGGATTCTTCGCCTACCATGGGCTCTCTTCAGATGGTTGACTAGTGCCGCCGTTTTTCCCATCCTGATACCACAGCAAGGACAAGCTGGATGTTGCATAGGGATCTTCACGATTGGTGTTCCCACATCAGTCGTTTCTCCCGTTGTATCAGGGGTTGGATTTTCAGTATTTATTTGTGGAATTGCTGGGCCAGAGGGAGTTCTTGGTTCCCTGTCTATCTCATCTTCCTCTGGTGCTTTTACAACCCCGATCATTGGTGATGATTCGACAGGTTTCAAGGCCTCATAGACCTCTGGCAGTTCTTCAATGCAATTAAAGACAGTCACAGTTACTCCCGCCGTTTACCCGCGTTTCATGGAATTTCTTCCCTTTGACCTTCAGAGCACTGGGCAGAAATCACATCGCATCCACACCCGCTGTGGGCCTTCGCGATGCTTTGTTTTAATTAAACAGTCGGATTCCCCTGGTCCGCACCAGTTCTAAGTCGGCTGCTAGGCACCGGCTGAGGCGGGGCGCTGGCCCAGGGACCCCGGTGTTAGAGAATATTGAACTGAAGCTGTCTAGAATTAATTGCTTAGCATAACTTGCTTAGCATTAGTAGCTAAATTTGCTGAAGCCTTAGGCCTCAGGCTGTGAACTTGCTGTGAACTTTTCCTTAGATAAGTAAAAGGGGGCCCCAGAGCCAGTTCAAGCTGGAAGGATAAAGAAGTTACACGGACAGCAGGAGTAGCCAACCTTGAAGATAAGAAGCAGCCTGCCTAGAGACAATGAAGGGGCCCAGTGAAGAAGGGGAAGACCCCAGACCTAACTATTACTATTGGTCCAAACTGTCACTTAAGGGGTGGGGAATTTAGATTGTAAGGGTCTAATTGCCCAGGGATTTCTTTGTTCGGGGTCCCTCTTTGGAGGCACCCAGCTCGAGCTGTAATTACCTCACGTGTATCATTAAATTTTATTTTTCTTCAGTCTGACTTCGAACTTCTGCCTCAGCAGGAACCTAGGGTCGGACCCTGTTATGGAGGCTGGCGAGCCTGATTTTCTATAACAGGGAGTTCCTGTCCAGTCGATGGAATCTTATCAGCCCTTCCTCCAGCGGCGATCCAGACCTTGTTGTATTCCCTCTGGATCCCCTCTTCGAGAACAATAGTTCTCGTGATGTTATCAGAGGACTGGGCAACTCGATGCAACCAGCGAGCCTGCATATTTGGAATTTGGCTCGCCAGCCACGCAATTCCTAACCTGCCATCACTTGTGCTGGCATATAAGATGGCGTCACATGTGCTGGGAGGTAAGTGAAGCCAGCTCTTCACTGCCGATCTAATGGCAAGGTCCAGGGCCTGGAGGTATGATGCGTTCACTCCCGCGTGATCTGCCGCATAGAGCACCCGTGGGACTGCATACCTTTTCAAGATTTCTACCCTCTGCAGTGGTTTTAATGGGGCTGCCCCGATGTTCTTCACCCAAGTGTCAAGTTTCTCTTTCAGCTCTGGTTTCGAGAGTCCAACCCACGGGTCTACTCCGAGGCCCAAGTACTTCTTGGAGCTGCCGGGCTCAATTAGATGGAGTTGAGCCCCTTCGATTTCCCACGGGTCACAGTTGTTAACAGTATAAGAGTCTTTTGTGGGCCTTATTAAAAACCTGTGGCATCATTTTCCAGCTTGCACCTTCAGCCCTGTAGCGAGACAAAACTCCTCCACCACCTGCAAACTCTTCTGCATGACCTCCCACAAGTCACCCAGCAGGACCAGATCATCTGCGAATGCCAATGATGATACCAAGCTGCTACCATATTTAAACCCTTCCTTGATCTCTTCCAACTTAACATAACAATGTATCTACTGCTAGGTTGAGCAACAGTGGGGACATTGGATCGCCTTGCTTCATCCCGGTGAGGATCTTAACCTTCTCCGAGCAGGTTTCCCCTACCTCAAGCCTCGTCGCACAGTCAGCGATGATGTCAATTATATGATCATCAAGGCCCTTCTGTCGGAGGACCTCCAGGATGTGATGATGATTGACCGAATCAAAGGTTTTCGCCAGGTCCGCAAAGACAACCACCAGCGTCTTGTGATCTTTCTTGGCGTGCCTGTTGAGCACTTGCAGGAGCTTTAAATTTTCTGCACAGCCTGGGGCAGCAATAAACCCTCTTTGGCGGCTGTTAATTGGACAGGCTCGCCGCAGCAGTGCTGTTGAGATCCGTGAGAACAGTCTTAAGATTACGACCCGATGGTAATAGGCCGCCAATTATTCATGTCCTCGATCTTACTCGGATCCGCGGATTTTGGTATTAAAGTTGTTCTACATTCTTTGATCCCATCTGGGATCCTTCCAGCCAGCAGCCATAGGTTGAACAATTCAGCCAATTGGCTCCCCTGAGGGTCCTTTTTAATAATGTCCCTCAGGAAGAGACCATCTGGTCCGGGTGCGGAGTTCTTATTCATTTCCGCGATGTTCTTCATGACCTCCTTTGAGGAGATCATTTCTTTGAATGCAGAGTTTTCCGCTATTCCAGCACTCCGGAAAGCACCCAAGCCAGGAAATGGGGATCCCTCTTCCCATTTCCTCTGAAACGAGCCATATAGCTCGCTCATTGGAAGGGGGCACTGCAGTGCCTCGATGTTATCCAGAATGATACCAGCGAGCTTCTTGCGATCTATCTCAAAGAGCCGCTGGTATCGCAGGTATAATCCCCTTCTCACTGCCCTGTTCTTTATCCATCTCCTTTCCTTCTTCACAGGTGCGGGTTTTACTTGGTGCTTTCTTCTTTGTTTCAATTTTGTTGCGGCGATCTGCCCCGCCAGCTGTGTCAGCCACTCTTCCGCCGACACTTCGATGATTCTCCGGGCCTCCTCTCCATCCTCTACGATCCTCTTGTATGCAACCATTTGGCTTGTTGGTAAGGAACCTGCTCGTATCCTTTCTGTTATAATCTTTCTATATTCCATTCTTATCCTCGCATTCCTTTCCTTCTCTGCCGGGGGCTCCCCACCGCGCTCTATTGCTGCTCTTCTTGGCGGTGCCGCAGTCTTGGCACTAGCCGCAAGCTGCCGTCTTTTGTCACTGATCTGCTTCGCCGTTTTTGTGGGCAAATGCTCCCTGATCGCTTTGTTGACGAAGCGCTCGGTCTTAAACTTCTCTTCCAATTTTAGCAGTAGAGCCGTCTCTTCCTCTGTCCAGCAGCTCTTGTGCATTCCTCGCAGGCTCTTTTCCTTCGGTCGAGTTGCTTCAATCCGCTCCAGATTTCTAGTTAGTGGGTGCATAAGTCTTTTATGCTGTGATATGCCGCTCTTGGTTTTAAATTTTCGATTACATTCCCCACAGTGCCAAATTCCAGGTTCCTCCGGGGCTTCTTCCTGATTCTGAGTATCTGGAGCTCCCTGGCATTTCGGGAAGTGGCAGGCAATACTGTGGTGTTTGATATTTGTCCTCCCACAATGGGAACACTGAAAGAGGATTCGTTGCCGACCGTGGGCTCTCTTGAGATGACTGATTAGAGCCGCAACTTTCCCCATCCTGATACCACAGCAAGGACATGCTGGATGTTGATCTGCGATCTTCACGACTGGTGTTCCCACATCAGTCATTTCCCCCCATTGCATCAAGGATGGGATTTATAGTATTTATTGGTAGAATTGCAGGGCCGGAGGGAGTTCTTGGTTCCATGTCTATCACATCTTCCTCTGGCGCTTTTTCAGCCCCGATCATTGGTGTTGATTCAACAGGTTCCAAGGCCTCATAAACCTCTGGCAGTTCTTTAGTGCAATTCAAGGTCGGGTTGGGACAAGTCCCTTCCCAACCAGTCACGTCCGAGTTATAAAAGGTCAAATTCTGGGTTAGGTGGACCACCTCCTCTGGTGTTATTCTCGCAGGGCATGCCCTTGCCATTTCCTGGAGGATTTCCCCTGTCTGGGTGGCCACTGAGACATAGTTCACAACCGAAAATTTTATCAGGTTGTCCAGCATGACTGCAGGGGTTCGGGATATCACCAGATGAACCAGCCCCCAAGTTCACCTGATATGCCTTATGTTAGCCCTCAGGCCAAGGGCTTTGGACTCACGACTATTTTACTAGTTCTTGGTCGAATAAATTTTGATTAACCTGAAATTACTATTGAGTGGTCGGTGACTCCAGTCGATAGGGAGGAAGTAACTATAGCACCGAATAACACACTGGGGCAGAGGTCAACTCAGTTACCCACGAATGGGCATCCAGCGGGACCACGAGGAGGTGTGACCTCTGCAGCTAAGCCCAGTTAGTAACTGTGGCCCCCTTTTTTTTTTTTTTTGGCTATTATTGAACCATGAAATATTTCATGGCACCTTTTCCGGGTTGGGATTGGTAGGCAGCCCGTCCGCCCGAGTCAAATTTCGGTGAGCGTCAGTTGGGGACCAGATCTCAAGTCCCAGCTATCCAGGCTCGACCACATGGGAGCCGGGCAAGAGCAAAATTCAGCGGTACAGAAGACAGAGCAAGCTCCAAGTCGTCTGTGTGAAGAATTTTACTGTTGCCTTCCGAAGAAGGACTTTGTATATACAAAGTCATAGTGTGTAAAGTCATATTATAGTTACACATCCTTGCCTTTGCTGGCAAAGATGTGAAGTATGTCCACAGAGGACAGGAGTGCCTTTTGTGAAAGGAGTCTCGCTGTCCTTTTTAAGCGGCTGGTCGAGAGTCCCAGGTCGGCAAGGAAGCTCTCATTGCCTTTGTACCACTTCCCTCTAGCGCCGATTGGAAATCCTACAAACTCCACATCTTCGGTGTTGGTCATCTCTTGCACTTGTTCTTTTAGATGTCAATATTTTCGGACTTTCTCTGCCGTGGCGTCGTCTAGAGATGATAGTCCACTTTCATAGCGAATAGTTACATCCACTACTTTGGCCCGATATTCCTTAACAAAGATCAAATCTGGCTTGAAGAGTTCATTGTTCTTATCTCTGAAGTTTGGTTCGTTATAAACTAACCACCCCAGTCTCTTGGCCTCCTCAGCCAGCATTCCGCATATGATGTTATGTCTGCGGATCCGGGCTTCTTGAACCACCGGGCAGTATCCGATTATGTGCGAACAAGTTTCCCATTCTAAAGGACAATGCCTGCACCCCTTTGGAACTCCTTCTCCCAGCCCACGCGCCAAATACTCACTCGTGGTGTAGACATTGGCCCGTAGCTGTATCGCTGTTAAAAGTTTTCTGTGGAGAATATTGCGATAGTGAACAAGCCAATCATTACTAATGTTATCATTTTCAAAGTTCTTTATACCGCGGCCTTGTGATCTAAGATTGGCCCAGTTTTCTAACTCTCTTTTTCTCCACTTACTAGGAATCGGATATATGGTTTTGGGTGATGACATTTCCCATTCAGATGAAGCCTCGCCGCCTCCCAGTGTCACCGGAATTGTCATCGGGGGTTCTTCTCCGATTGATGGGATTTTATCGGCCTTTCCTCCCGCGGCAATCCAGACTCTGTCATATTCTTTCTGGATCCCCTCTTCAAGA
Organism: Apteryx mantelli; assembly: GCF_036417845.1. Classification (NCBI taxonomy): domain Eukaryota; kingdom Metazoa; phylum Chordata; class Aves; order Apterygiformes; family Apterygidae; genus Apteryx; species Apteryx mantelli. Next base: position 203,148 of record NW_027118755.1, read on the forward strand.
ACGATAGATCTTGTGAGGTAATCGGAGGATTGGGCAACCTTTGCAATCGGCGAGCTTGTATGCTTGGGATTTGACTCGCCAGCCGTGCAATTCCTAACCTGCCATCGCTTGTGTTGGTATAAAGGATGGCGTCACATGTGCTGGGAGGTAAGTGAAGCCAGCTCTTCACTGCTGATCTAATTGTTAGGTCTAGGGCTTGGAGGTATGAGGCATTCACTCCAGCATGATCTGCCGCGTATATCACCCGTGGGATTGCATATCTTTTCAAGATTTCTACCTTCTGCATTGGTTTTAATGGGGCTGTCTCGATGTTTTTCACCCATGTGGCAAGCTTTTCCTTCAGCTCCGGCTTAGAGAGTCCAATCCATGGATCGACTCCCAGGCCCAAATATTTCTCGGAGCTGCCAGGCTCAATTAGATGGAGATGTGCTCCTTCAATTTCCCACGGGTCACAGTTGTTAACTGTATAAGAATCTTTTGTGGGCCTTATCATGAACCCGTGGCATTTCTTAGCTTGTACCTTCAGCCCTGTGGTATGACAAAATTCTTCTACCACCTGGATATTCTTCTTCATGCCTTCCCATGAGTCGCTGAGTAGGACCAGATCATCTGCAAATGCCAATGATGATATTGAGCTGTTACCATATTTAAATCCTTCTTTGGTCTCTTCCAGTTTACATAATAGTGGGTCTATTGCTAAATTGAATAGTAATGGGGACATCGGATCGCCTTGCTTTACCCTGGTGAGGATCTTAATCTTTTCAGAGCAGGTTTCTCCTATTTCAAGCCTGGTTGCACAGTTGTTATATGAATCAGCGATGATGTTCATTATATGTTCATCAACACCCTTCTGACTGAGGACCTTTAGGATATGGTGGTGGTTGACCGAGTCGAAAGCTTTCGCTAGGTCCACGAAGACGACAGCCGGCGTCTTGCGATCTTTCTTTGCGTGCTTAATTAGTACTTGCAGGAGCTTTAGATTTTCCGCACAGCCTGGGGCTGAGATAAACCCTCTTTGGCGGTTGTTAATTGGACAGGCTCGCCGCAGCCGTGCTGTTAGGATCCGTGAGAATAATCTTAAGATTACCGACCCGATGGTAATGGGCTGCCAGTTGTTGATGTCATCGATTTTATTTGGATCCGCGGATTTTGGAATTAAGATCGTTCTGCATTCTTTGATCCCATCAGGGATCCTTCCAGCTAGCAGCCATAGATTGAATAATTCAGCCAATTGGCTCCCCTGAGGGTCCTTTTTAATAACATCCCTCAGGGACAGGCCGTGTGGTCCGGGAGCGGAGTTCTTATTCATTTCTGTGATGTTTTTCATGACCTCTTTTGGAGAGATCATTTCTCTGAATGCAGTGTTTTCCGCAATTCCAGCACTTCGGAAAGCACCCAAGCCAGCAAATGGGGATCCCACTTCCCATTTCCTTTGAAACAAGCTATACAGCTCATTCATTGGAAGGGGGCACTTCAGTGCCTCGATGTTGTCCAGAATAATACCAACGAGCTTCTTTCGGTCTATTTCAAAAAGCCGTTGGTATCTAAGATATAGTCCCCTTCTCACCGCCCTGTTCTTCATCCATCTCCGTTCATTCTTCGCAGGTGCGGCTTTTGCTTGGTACTTTCTTCTTTGTTTTAGTTTTGTTGCGGCGATCTTTCCTGCCAGCTGTGATAGCCATTCTCCTGCTGACGCTTCGATGATTGTCTGTGCATCCTTGCTATCCTCTAGTATCTTCTTGTATGCAACCATATGGTTTTTCAATAAGGAACCTGCTCGTATTCTCTCTGATATAATCTTTCTATATTCCGTTTTTATCTTTGCATTCTTTACCTTCTCATCCAGGGGTTCCCCATCGCGCTCTATTGCTGCTCTTCTAGGCGGTGTCGCTGTCTTGACACTTGCCGCGAGCTGCCGTCTTTTATCACTGATCTGCTTCGCTGTTTTCGTGGGCAAATGCTCACCAATCAGTTTATTGACGAAGCGCTCGTTCTTAAACTTCATTTCCAATTCCAGCAGTAGAGCCGTCTCTTCTTCTGTCCAGCAGCTCTTATGCATTCCTCTCAGGCTCTTTTCCTTTGGTTGAGATGCTTCGATCCGCTCTAGATTCCTAGTTTGTGGGTGCATATGTCTTTTATGCTGAGATATGCCGCTCTTGGTTTTGAATATTCGCTTGCATTCCCCACATTGCCATGTTCCAGGTTCCTCCGGGGTTACTTCCTGATTCTGTGTGTCAGTAGCTCCTTGGCATTTTGGGACGTGGCAGGCAATACTATGATGTTTGATATTTGTTCTCCCACAACGGGAACACTGGAAGAGGATTCTTCGCCTACCATGGGCTCTCTTCAGATGGTTGACTAGCGCCGCCGTTTTTCCCATCCTGATACCACAGCAAGGACAAGCTGGATGTTGCATAGGGATCTTCACGATTGGTGTTCCCACATCAGTCGTTTCTCCCGTTGTATCAGGGGTTGGATTTTCAGTATTTATTTGTGGAATTGCTGGGCCAGAGGGAGTTCTTGGTTCCCTGTCTATCTCATCTTCCTCTGGTGCTTTTACAACCCCGATCATTGGTGTTGATTCAACAGGTTCCAAGGCCTCATAAACCTCTGGCAGTTCTTTAGTGCAATTCAAGGTCGGGTTGGGACAAGTCCCTTCCCAACCAGTCACGTCCGAGTTATAAAAGGTCAAATTCTGGGTTAGGTGGACCACCTCCTCTGGTGTTATTCTCGCAGGGCATGCCCTTGCCATTTCCTGGAGGATTTCCCCTGTCTGGGTGGCCACTGAGACATAGTTCACAACCGAAAATTTTATCAGGTTGTCCAGCATGACTGCAGGGGTTCGGGATATCACCAGATGAACCAGCCCCCAAGTTCACCTGATATGCCTTATGTTAGCCCTCAGGCCAAGGGCTTTGGACTCACGACTATTTTACTAGTTCTTGGTCGAATAAATTTTGATTAACCTGAAATTACTATTGAGTGGTCGGTGACTCCAGTCGATAGGGAGGAAGTAACTATAGCACCGAATAACACACTGGGGCAGAGGTCAACTCAGTTACCCACGAATGGGCATCCAGCGGGACCACGAGGAGGTGTGACCTCTGCAGCTAAGCCCAGTTAGTAACTGTGGCCCCCTTTTTTTTTTTTTTTGGCTATTATTGAACCATGAAATATTTCATGGCACCTTTTCCGGGTTGGGATTGGTAGGCAGCCCGTCCGCCCGAGTCAAATTTCGGTGAGCGTCAGTTGGGGACCAGATCTCAAGTCCCAGCTATCCAGGCTCGACCACATGGGAGCCGGGCAAGAGCAAAATTCAGCGGTACAGAAGACAGAGCAAGCTCCAAGTCGTCTGTGTGAAGAATTTTACTGTTGCCTTCCGAAGAAGGACTTTGTATATACAAAGTCATAGTGTGTAAAGTCATATTATAGTTACACATCCTTGCCTTTGCTGGCAAAGATGTGAAGTATGTCCACAGAGGACAGGAGTGCCTTTTGTGAAAGGAGTCTCGCTGTCCTTTTTAAGTGGCTGGTCGAGAGTCCCAGGTCGGCAAGGAAGCTCTCATTGCCTTTGTACCACTTCCCTCTAGCGCCGATTGGAAATCCTACAAACTCCACATCTTCGGTGTTGGTCATCTCTTGCACTTGTTCTTTTAGATGTCAATATTTTCGGACTTTCTCTGCCGTGGCGTCGTCTAGAGATGATAGTCCACTTTCATAGCGAATAGTTACATCCACTACTTTGGCCCGATATTCCTTAACAAAGATCAAATCTGGCTTGAAGAGTTCATTGTTCTTATCTCTGAAGTTTGGTTCGTTATAAACTAACCACCCCAGTCTCTTGGCCTCCTCAGCCAGCATTCCGCATATGATGTTATGTCTGCGGATCCGGGCTTCTTGAACCACCGGGCAGTATCCGATTATGTGCGAACAAGTTTCCCATTCTAAAGGACAATGCCTGCACCCCTTTGGAACTCCTTCTCCCAGCCCACGCGCCAAATACTCACTCGTGGTGTAGACATTGGCCCGTAGCTGTATCGCTGTTAAAAGTTTTCTGTGGAGAATATTGCGATAGTGAACAAGCCAATCATTACTAATGTTATCATTTTCAAAGTTCTTTATACCGCGGCCTTGTGATCTAAGATTGGCCCAGTTTTCTAACTCTCTTTTTCTCCACTTACTAGGAATCGGATATATGGTTTTGGGTGATGACATTTCCCATTCAGATGAAGCCTCGCTGCCTCCCAGTGTCACCGGAATTGTCATCGGGGGTTCTTCTCCGATTGATGGGATTTTATCGGCCTTTCCTCCCGCGGCAATCCAGACTCTGTCATATTCTTTCTGGATCCCCTCTTCAAGAACGATAGATCTTGTGAGGTAATCGGAGGATTGGGCAACCTTTGCAATCGGCGAGCTTGTATGCTTGGGATTTGACTCGCCAGCCGTGCAATTCCTAACCTGCCATCGCTTGTGTTGGTATAAAGGATGGCGTCACATGTGCTGGGAGGTAAGTGAAGCCAGCTCTTCACTGCTGATCTAATTGTTAGGTCTAGGGCTTGGAGGTATGAGGCATTCACTCCAGCATGATCTGCCGCGTATATCACCCGTGGGATTGCATATCTTTTCAAGATTTCTACCTTCTGCATTGGTTTTAATGGGGCTGTCTCGATGTTTTTCACCCATGTGGCAAGCTTTTCCTTCAGCTCCGGCTTAGAGAGTCCAATCCATGGATCGACTCCCAGGCCCAAATATTTCTCGGAGCTGCCAGGCTCAATTAGATGGAGATGTGCTCCTTCAATTTCCCACGGGTCACAGTTGTTAACTGTATAAGAATCTTTTGTGGGCCTTATCATGAACCCGTGGCATTTCTTAGCTTGTACCTTCAGCCCTGTGGTATGACAAAATTCTTCTACCACCTGGATATTCTTCTTCATGCCTTCCCATGAGTCGCTGAGTAGGACCAGATCATCTGCAAATGCCAATGATGATATTGAGCTGTTACCATATTTAAATCCTTCTTTGGTCTCTTCCAGTTTACATAATAGTGGGTCTATTGCTAAATTGAATAGTAATGGGGACATCGGATCGCCTTGCTTTACCCTGGTGAGGATCTTAATCTTTTCAGAGCAGGTTTCTCCTATTTCAAGCCTGGTTGCACAGTTGTTATATGAATCAGCGATGATGTTCATTATATGTTCATCAACACCCTTCTGACTGAGGACCTTTAGGATATGGTGGTGGTTGACCGAGTCGAAAGCTTTCGCTAGGTCCACGAAGACGACAGCCGGCGTCTTGCGATCTTTCTTTGCGTGCTTAATTAGTACTTGCAGGAGCTTTAGATTTTCCGCACAGCCTGGGGCTGAGATAAACCCTCTTTGGCGGTTGTTAATTGGACAGGCTCGCCGCAGCCGTGCTGTTAGGATCCGTGAGAATAATCTTAAGATTACCGACCCGATGGTAATGGGCTGCCAGTTGTTGATGTCATCGATTTTATTTGGATCCGCGGATTTTGGAATTAAGATCGTTCTGCATTCTTTAATCCCATCAGGGATCCTTCCAGCTAGCAGCCATAGATTGAATAATTCAGCCAATTGGCTCCCCTGAGGGTCCTTTTTAATAACATCCCTCAGGGACAGGCCGTGTGGTCCGGGAGCGGAGTTCTTATTCATTTCTGTGATGTTTTTCATGACCTCTTTTGGAGAGATCATTTCTCTGAATGCAGTGTTTTCCGCAATTCCAGCACTTCGGAAAGCACCCAAGCCAGCAAATGGGGATCCCACTTCCCATTTCCTTTGAAACAAGCTATACAGCTCATTCATTGGAAGGGGGCACTTCAGTGCCTCGATGTTGTCCAGAATAATACCAACGAGCTTCTTTCGGTCTATTTCAAAAAGCCGTTGGTATCTAAGATATAGTCCCCTTCTCACCGCCCTGTTCTTCATCCATCTCCGTTCATTCTTCGCAGGTGCGGCTTTTGCTTGGTACTTTCTTCTTTGTTTTAGTTTTGTTGCGGCGATCTTTCCTGCCAGCTGTGATAGCCATTCTCCTGCTGACGCTTCGATGATTGTCTGTGCATCCTTGCTATCCTCTAGTATCTTCTTGTATGCAACCATATGGTTTTTCAATAAGGAACCTGCTCGTATTCTCTCTGATATAATCTTTCTATATTCCGTTTTTATCTTTGCATTCTTTACCTTCTCATCCAGGGGTTCCCCATCGCGCTCTATTGCTGCTCTTCTAGGCGGTGTCGCTGTCTTGACACTTGCCGCGAGCTGCCGTCTTTTATCACTGATCTGCTTCGCTGTTTTCGTGGGCAAATGCTCACCAATCAGTTTATTGACGAAGCGCTCGTTCTTAAACTTCATTTCCAATTCCAGCAGTAGAGCCGTCTCTTCTTCTGTCCAGCAGCTCTTATGCATTCCTCTCAGGCTCTTTTCCTTTGGTTGAGATGCTTCGATCCGCTCTAGATTCCTAGTTTGTGGGTGCATATGTCTTTTATGCTGAGATATGCCGCTCTTGGTTTTGAATATTCGCTTGCATTCCCCACATTGCCATGTTCCAGGTTCCTCCGGGGTTACTTCCTGATTCTGTGTGTCAGTAGCTCCTTGGCATTTTGGGACGTGGCAGGCAATACTATGATGTTTGATATTTGTTCTCCCACAACGGGAACACTGGAAGAGGATTCTTCGCCTACCATGGGCTCTCTTCAGATGGTTGACTAGCGCCGCCGTTTTTCCCATCCTGATACCACAGCAAGGACAAGCTGGATGTTGCATAGGGATCTTCACGATTGGTGTTCCCACATCAGTCGTTTCTCCCGTTGTATCAGGGGTTGGATTTTCAGTATTTATTTGTGGAATTGCTGGGCCAGAGGGAGTTCTTGGTTCCCTGTCTATCTCATCTTCCTCTGGTGCTTTTACAACCCCGATCATTGGTGATGATTCGACAGGTTTCAAGGCCTCATAGACCTCTGGCAGTTCTTCAATGCAATTAAAGACAGTCACAGTTACTCCCGCCGTTTACCCGCGTTTCATGGAATTTCTTCCCTTTGACCTTCAGAGCACTGGGCAGAAATCACATCGCATCCACACCCGCTGTGGGCCTTCGCGATGCTTTGTTTTAATTAAACAGTCGGATTCCCCTGGTCCGCACCAGTTCTAAGTCGGCTGCTAGGCACCGGCTGAGGCGGGGCGCTGGCCCAGGGACCCCGGTGTTAGAGAATATTGAACTGAAGCTGTCTAGAATTAATTGCTTAGCATAACTTGCTTAGCATTAGTAGCTAAATTTGCTGAAGCCTTAGGCCTCAGGCTGTGAACTTGCTGTGAACTTTTCCTTAGATAAGTAAAAGGGGGCCCCAGAGCCAGTTCAAGCTGGAAGGATAAAGAAGTTACATGGACAGCAGGAGTAGCCAACCTTGAAGATAAGAAGCAGCCTGCCTAGAGACAATGAAGGGGCCCAGTGAAGAAGGGGAAGACCCCAGACCTAACTATTACTATTGGTCCAAACTGTCACTTAAGGGGTGGGGAATTTAGATTGTAAGGGTCTAATTGCCCAGGGATTTCTTTGTTCGGGGTCCCTCTTTGGAGGCACCCAGCTCGAGCTGTAATTACCTCACGTGTATCATTAAATTTTATTTTTCTTCAGTCTGACTTCGAACTTCTGCCTCAGCAGGAACCTAGGGTCGGACCCTGTTATGGAGGCTGGCGAGCCTGATTTTCTATAACAGGGAGTTCCTGTCCAGTCGATGGAATCTTATCAGCCCTTCCTCCAGCGGCGATCCAGACCTTGTTGTATTCCCTCTGGATCCCCTCTTCGAGAACAGTAGTTCTCGTGATGATATCAGAGGACTGGGCAACTCGATGCAACCAGCGAGCCTGCATATTTGGAATTTGGCTCGCCAGCCACGCAATTCCTAACCTGCCATCACTTGTGCTGGCATATAAGATGGCGTCACATGTGCTGGGAGGTAAGTGAAGCCAGCTCTTCACTGCCGATCTAATGGCAAGGTCCAGGGCCTGGAGGTATGATGCGTTCACTCCCGCGTGATCTGCCGCATAGAGCACCCGTGGGACTGCATACCTTTTCAAGATTTCTACCCTCTGCAGTGGTTTTAATGGGGCTGCCCCGATGTTCTTCACCCAAGTGTCAAGTTTCTCTTTCAGCTCTGGTTTCGAGAGTCCAACCCACGGGTCTACTCCGAGGCCCAAGTACTTCTTGGAGCTGCCGGGCTCAATTAGATGGAGTTGAGCCCCTTCGATTTCCCACGGGTCACAGTTGTTAACAGTATAAGAGTCTTTTGTGGGCCTTATTAAAAACCTGTGGCATCATTTTCCAGCTTGCACCTTCAGCCCTGTAGCGAGACAAAACTCCTCCACCACCTGCAAACTCTTCTGCATGACCTCCCACAAGTCACCCAGCAGGACCAGATCATCTGCGAATGCCAATGATGATACCAAGCTGCTACCATATTTAAACCCTTCCTTGATCTCTTCCAACTTAACATAACAATGTATCTACTGCTAGGTTGAGCAACAGTGGGGACATTGGATCGCCTTGCTTCATCCCGGTGAGGATCTTAACCTTCTCCGAGCAGGTTTCCCCTACCTCAAGCCTCGTCGCACAGTCAGCGATGATGTCAATTATATGATCATCAAGGCCCTTCTGTCGGAGGACCTCCAGGATGTGATGATGATTGACCGAATCAAAGGTTTTCGCCAGGTCCGCAAAGACAACCACCAGCGTCTTGTGATCTTTCTTGGCGTGCCTGATGAGCACTTGCAGGAGCTTTAAATTTTCTGCACAGCCTGGGGCAGCAATAAACCCTCTTTGGCGGCTGTTAATTGGACAGGCTCGCCGCAGCAGTGCTGTTGAGATCCGTGAGAACAGTCTTAAGATTACGACCCGATGGTAATAGGCCGCCAATTATTCATGTCCTCGATCTTACTCGGATCCGCGGATTTTGGTATTAAAGTTGTTCTACATTCTTTGATCCCATCTGGGATCCTTCCAGCCAGCAGCCATAGGTTGAACAATTCAGCCAATTGGCTCCCCTGAGGGTCCTTTTTAATAATGTCCCTCAGGAAGAGACCATCTGGTCCGGGTGCGGAGTTCTTATTCATTTCCGCGATGTTCTTCATGACCTCCTTTGAGGAGATCATTTCTTTGAATGCAGAGTTTTCCGCTATTCCAGCACTCCGGAAAGCACCCAAGCCAGGAAATGGGGATCCCTCTTCCCATTTCCTCTGAAACGAGCCATATAGCTCGCTCATTGGAAGGGGGCACTGCAGTGCCTCGATGTTATCCAGAATGATACCAGCGAGCTTCTTGCGATCTATCTCAAAGAGCCGCTGGTATCGCAGGTATAATCCCCTTCTCACTGCCCTGTTCTTTATCCATCTCCTTTCCTTCTTCACAGGTGCGGGTTTTACTTGGTGCTTTCTTCTTTGTTTCAATTTTGTTGCGGCGATCTGCCCCGCCAGCTGTGTCAGCCACTCTTCCGCCGACACTTCGATGATTCTCCGGGCCTCCTCTCCATCCTCTACGATCCTCTTGTATGCAACCATTTGGCTTGTTGGTAAGGAACCTGCTCGTATCCTTTCTGTTATAATCTTTCTATATTCCATTCTTATCCTCGCATTCCTTTCCTTCTCTGCCGGGGGCTCCCCACCGCGCTCTATTGCTGCTCTTCTTGGCGGTGCCGCAGTCTTGGCACTAGCCGCAAGCTGCCGTCTTTTGTCACTGATCTGCTTCGCCGTTTTTGTGGGCAAATGCTCCCTGATCGCTTTGTTGACGAAGCGCTCGGTCTTAAACTTCTCTTCCAATTTTAGCAGTAGAGCCGTCTCTTCCTCTGTCCAGCAGCTCTTGTGCATTCCTCGCAGGCTCTTTTCCTTCGGTCGAGTTGCTTCAATCCGCTCCAGATTTCTAGTTAGTGGGTGCATAAGTCTTTTATGCTGTGATATGCCGCTCTTGGTTTTAAATTTTCGATTACATTCCCCACAGTGCCAAATTCCAGGTTCCTCCGGGGCTTCTTCCTGATTCTGAGTATCTGGAGCTCCCTGGCATTTCGGGAAGTGGCAGGCAATACTGTGGTGTTTGATATTTGTCCTCCCACAATGGGAACACTGAAAGAGGATTCGTTGCCGACCGTGGGCTCTCTTGAGATGACTGATTAGAGCCGCAACTTTCCCCATCCTGATACCACAGCAAGGACATGCTGGATGTTGATCTGCGATCTTCACGACTGGTGTTCCCACATCAGTCATTTCCCCCCATTGCATCAAGGATGGGATTTATAGTATTTATTGGTAGAATTGCAGGGCCGGAGGGAGTTCTTGGTTCCATGTCTATCACATCTTCCTCTGGCGCTTTTTCAGCCCCGATCATTGGTGTTGATTCAACAGGTTCCAAGGCCTCATAAACCTCTGGCAGTTCTTTAGTGCAATTCAAGGTCGGGTTGGGACAAGTCCCTTCCCAACCAGTCACGTCCGAGTTATAAAAGGTCAAATTCTGGGTTAGGTGGACCACCTCCTCTGGTGTTATTCTCGCAGGGCATGCCCTTGCCATTTCCTGGAGGATTTCCCCTGTCTGGGTGGCCACTGAGACATAGTTCACAACCGAAAATTTTATCAGGTTGTCCAGCATGACTGCAGGGGTTCGGGATATCACCAGATGAACCAGCCCCCAAGTTCACCTGATATGCCTTATGTTAGCCCTCAGGCCAAGGGCTTTGGACTCACGACTATTTTACTAGTTCTTGGTCGAATAAATTTTGATTAACCTGAAATTACTATTGAGTGGTCGGTGACTCCAGTCGATAGGGAGGAAGTAACTATAGCACCGAATAACACACTGGGGCAGAGGTCAACTCAGTTACCCACGAATGGGCATCCAGCGGGACCACGAGGAGGTGTGACCTCTGCAGCTAAGCCCAGTTAGTAACTGTGGCCCCCTTTTTTTTTTTTTTTGGCTATTATTGAACCATGAAATATTTCATGGCACCTTTTCCGGGTTGGGATTGGTAGGCAGCCCGTCCGCCCGAGTCAAATTTCGGTGAGCGTCAGTTGGGGACCAGATCTCAAGTCCCAGCTATCCAGGCTCGACCACATGGGAGCCGGGCAAGAGCAAAATTCAGCGGTACAGAAGACAGAGCAAGCTCCAAGTCGTCTGTGTGAAGAATTTTACTGTTGCCTTCCGAAGAAGGACTTTGTATATACAAAGTCATAGTGTGTAAAGTCATATTATAGTTACACATCCTTGCCTTTGCTGGCAAAGATGTGAAGTATGTCCACAGAGGACAGGAGTGCCTTTTGTGAAAGGAGTCTCGCTGTCCTTTTTAAGCGGCTGGTCGAGAGTCCCAGGTCGGCAAGGAAGCTCTCATTGCCTTTGTACCACTTCCCTCTAGCGCCGATTGGAAATCCTACAAACTCCACATCTTCGGTGTTGGTCATCTCTTGCACTTGTTCTTTTAGATGTCAATATTTTCGGACTTTCTCTGCCGTGGCGTCGTCTAGAGATGATAGTCCACTTTCATAGCGAATAGTTACATCCACTACTTTGGCCCGATATTCCTTAACAAAGATCAAATCTGGCTTGAAGAGTTCATTGTTCTTATCTCTGAAGTTTGGTTCGTTATAAACTAACCACCCCAGTCTCTTGGCCTCCTCAGCCAGCATTCCGCATATGATGTTATGTCTGCGGATCCGGGCTTCTTGAACCACCGGGCAGTATCCGATTATGTGCGAACAAGTTTCCCATTCTAAAGGACAATGCCTGCACCCCTTTGGAACTCCTTCTCCCAGCCCACGCGCCAAATACTCACTCGTGGTGTAGACATTGGCCCGTAGCTGTATCGCTGTTAAAAGTTTTCTGTGGAGAATATTGCGATAGTGAACAAGCCAATCATTACTAATGTTATCATTTTCAAAGTTCTTTATACCGCGGCCTTGTGATCTAAGATTGGCCCAGTTTTCTAACTCTCTTTTTCTCCACTTACTAGGAATCGGATATATGGTTTTGGGTGATGACATTTCCCATTCAGATGAAGCCTCGCCGCCTCCCAGTGTCACCGGAATTGTCATCGGGGGTTCTTCTCCGATTGATGGGATTTTATCGGCCTTTCCTCCCGCGGCAATCCAGACTCTGTCATATTCTTTCTGGATCCCCTCTTCAAGAACGATAGATCTTGTGAGGTAATCGGAGGATTGGGCAACCTTTGCAATCGGCGAGCTTGTATGCTTGGGATTTGACTCGCCAGCCGTGCAATTCCTAACCTGCCATCGCTTGTGTTGGTATAAAGGATGGCGTCACATGTGCTGGGAGGTAAGTGAAGCCAGCTCTTCACTGCTGATCTAATTGTTAGGTCTAGGGCTTGGAGGTATGAGGCATTCACTCCAGCATGATCTGCCGCGTATATCACCCGTGGGATTGCATATCTTTTCAAGATTTCTACCTTCTGCATTGGTTTTAATGGGGCTGTCTCGATGTTTTTCACCCATGTGGCAAGCTTTTCCTTCAGCTCCGGCTTAGAGAGTCCAATCCATGGATCGACTCCCAGGCCCAAATATTTCTCGGAGCTGCCAGGCTCAATTAGATGGAGATGTGCTCCTTCAATTTCCCACGGGTCACAGTTGTTAACTGTATAAGAATCTTTTGTGGGCCTTATCATGAACCCGTGGCATTTCTTAGCTTGTACCTTCAGCCCTGTGGTATGACAAAATTCTTCTACCACCTGGATATTCTTCTTCATGCCTTCCCATGAGTCGCTGAGTAGGACCAGATCATCTGCAAATGCCAATGATGATATTGAGCTGTTACCATATTTAAATCCTTCTTTGGTCTCTTCCAGTTTACATAATAGTGGGTCTATTGCTAAATTGAATAGTAATGGGGACATCGGATCGCCTTGCTTTACCCTGGTGAGGATCTTAATCTTTTCAGAGCAGGTTTCTCCTATTTCAAGCCTGGTTGCACAGTTGTTATATGAATCAGCGATGATGTTCATTATATGTTCATCAACACCCTTCTGACTGAGGACCTTTAGGATATGGTGGTGGTTGACCGAGTCGAAAGCTTTCGCTAGGTCCACGAAGACGACAGCCGGCGTCTTGCGATCTTTCTTTGCGTGCTTAATTAGTACTTGCAGGAGCTTTAGATTTTCCGCACAGCCTGGGGCTGAGATAAACCCTCTTTGGCGGTTGTTAATTGGACAGGCTCGCCGCAGCCGTGCTGTTAGGATCCGTGAGAATAATCTTAAGATTACCGACCCGATGGTAATGGGCTGCCAGTTGTTGATGTCATCGATTTTATTTGGATCCGCGGATTTTGGAATTAAGATCGTTCTGCATTCTTTGATCCCATCAGGGATCCTTCCAGCTAGCAGCCATAGATTGAATAATTCAGCCAATTGGCTCCCCTGAGGGTCCTTTTTAATAACATCCCTCAGGGACAGGCCGTGTGGTCCGGGAGCGGAGTTCTTATTCATTTCTGTGATGTTTTTCATGACCTCTTTTGGAGAGATCATTTCTCTGAATGCAGTGTTTTCCGCAATTCCAGCACTTCGGAAAGCACCCAAGCCAGCAAATGGGGATCCCACTTCCCATTTCCTTTGAAACAAGCTATACAGCTCATTCATTGGAAGGGGGCACTTCAGTGCCTCGATGTTGTCCAGAATAATACCAACGAGCTTCTTTCGGTCTATTTCAAAAAGCCGTTGGTATCTAAGATATAGTCCCCTTCTCACCGCCCTGTTCTTCATCCATCTCCGTTCATTCTTCGCAGGTGCGGCTTTTGCTTGGTACTTTCTTCTTTGTTTTAGTTTTGTTGCGGCGATCTTTCCTGCCAGCTGTGATAGCCATTCTCCTGCTGACGCTTCGATGATTGTCTGTGCATCCTTGCTATCCTCTAGTATCTTCTTGTATGCAACCATATGGTTTTTCAATAAGGAACCTGCTCGTATTCTCTCTGATATAATCTTTCTATATTCCGTTTTTATCTTTGCATTCTTTACCTTCTCATCCAGGGGTTCCCCATCGCGCTCTATTGCTGCTCTTCTAGGTGGTGTCGCTGTCTTGACACTTGCCGCGAGCTGCCGTCTTTTATCACTGATCTGCTTCGCTGTTTTCGTGGGCAAATGCTCACCAATCAGTTTATTGACGAAGCGCTCGTTCTTAAACTTCATTTCCAATTCCAGCAGTAGAGCCGTCTCTTCTTCTGTCCAGCAGCTCTTATGCATTCCTCTCAGGCTCTTTTCCTTTGGTTGAGATGCTTCGATCCGCTCTAGATTCCTAGTTTGTGGGTGCATATGTCTTTTATGCTGAGATATGCCGCTCTTGGTTTTGAATATTCGCTTGCATTCCCCACATTGCCATGTTCCAGGTTCCTCCGGGGTTACTTCCTGATTCTGTGTGTCAGTAGCTCCTTGGCATTTTGGGACGTGGCAGGCAATACTATGATGTTTGATATTTGTTCTCCCACAACGGGAACACTGGAAGAGGATTCTTCGCCTACCATGGGCTCTCTTCAGATGGTTGACTAGCGCCGCCGTTTTTCCCATCCTGATACCACAGCAAGGACAAGCTGGATGTTGCATAGGGATCTTCACGATTGGTGTTCCCACATCAGTCGTTTCTCCCGTTGTATCAGGGGTTGGATTTTCAGTATTTATTTGTGGAATTGCTGGGCCAGAGGGAGTTCTTGGTTCCCTGTCTATCTCATCTTCCTCTGGTGCTTTTACAACCCCGATCATTGGTGTTGATTCAACAGGTTCCAAGGCCTCATAAACCTCTGGCAGTTCTTTAGTGCAATTCAAGGTCGGGTTGGGACAAGTCCCTTCCCAACCAGTCACGTCCGAGTTATAAAAGGTCAAATTCTGGGTTAGGTGGACCACCTCCTCTGGTGTTATTCTCGCAGGGCATGCCCTTGCCATTTCCTGGAGGATTTCCCCTGTCTGGGTGGCCACTGAGACATAGTTCACAACCGAAAATTTTATCAGGTTGTCCAGCATGACTGCAGGGGTTCGGGATATCACCAGATGAACCAGCCCCCAAGTTCACCTGATATGCCTTATGTTAGCCCTCAGGCCAAGGGCTTTGGACTCACGACTATTTTACTAGTTCTTGGTCGAATAAATTTTGATTAACCTGAAATTACTATTGAGTGGTCGGTGACTCCAGTCGATAGGGAGGAAGTAACTATAGCACCGAATAACACACTGGGGCAGAGGTCAACTCAGTTACCCACGAATGGGCATCCAGCGGGACCACGAGGAGGTGTGACCTCTGCAGCTAAGCCCAGTTAGTAACTGTGGCCCCCTTTTTTTTTTTTTTTGGCTATTATTGAACCATGAAATATTTCATGGCACCTTTTCCGGGTTGGGATTGGTAGGCAGCCCGTCCGCCCGAGTCAAATTTCGGTGAGCGTCAGTTGGGGACCAGATCTCAAGTCCCAGCTATCCAGGCTCGACCACATGGGAGCCGGGCAAGAGCAAAATTCAGCGGTACAGAAGACAGAGCAAGCTCCAAGTCGTCTGTGTGAAGAATTTTACTGTTGCCTTCCGAAGAAGGACTTTGTATATACAAAGTCATAGTGTGTAAAGTCATATTATAGTTACACATCCTTGCCTTTGCTGGCAAAGATGTGAAGTATGTCCACAGAGGACAGGAGTGCCTTTTGTGAAAGGAGTCTCGCTGTCCTTTTTAAGCGGCTGGTCGAGAGTCCCAGGTCGGCAAGGAAGCTCTCATTGCCTTTGTACCACTTCCCTCTAGCGCCGATTGGAAATCCTACAAACTCCACATCTTCGGTGTTGGTCATCTCTTGCACTTGTTCTTTTAGATGTCAATATTTTCGGACTTTCTCTGCCGTGGCGTCGTCTAGAGATGATAGTCCACTTTCATAGCGAATAGTTACATCCACTACTTTGGCCCGATATTCCTTAACAAAGATCAAATCTGGCTTGAAGAGTTCATTGTTCTTATCTCTGAAGTTTGGTTCGTTATAAACTAACCACCCCAGTCTCTTGGCCTCCTCAGCCAGCATTCCGCATATGATGTTATGTCTGCGGATCCGGGCTTCTTGAACCACCGGGCAGTATCCGATTATGTGCGAACAAGTTTCCCATTCTAAAGGACAATGCCTGCACCCCTTTGGAACTCCTTCTCCCAGCCCACGCGCCAAATACTCACTCGTGGTGTAGACATTGGCCCGTAGCTGTATCGCTGTTAAAAGTTTTCTGTGGAGAATATTGCGATAGTGAACAAGCCAATCATTACTAATGTTATCATTTTCAAAGTTCTTTATACCGCGGCCTTGTGATCTAAGATTGGCCCAGTTTTCTAACTCTCTTTTTCTCCACTTACTAGGAATCGGATATATGGTTTTGGGTGATGACATTTCCCATTCAGATGAAGCCTCGCTGCCTCCCAGTGTCACCGGAATTGTCATCGGGGGTTCTTCTCCGATTGATGGGATTTTATCGGCCTTTCCTCCCGCGGCAATCCAGACTCTGTCATATTCTTTCTGGATCCCCTCTTCAAGAACGATAGATCTTGTGAGGTAATCGGAGGATTGGGCAACCTTTGCAATCGGCGAGCTTGTATGCTTGGGATTTGACTCGCCAGCCGTGCAATTCCTAACCTGCCATCGCTTGTGTTGGTATAAAGGATGGCGTCACATGTGCTGGGAGGTAAGTGAAGCCAGCTCTTCACTGCTGATCTAATTGTTAGGTCTAGGGCTTGGAGGTATGAGGCATTCACTCCAGCATGATCTGCCGCGTATATCACCCGTGGGATTGCATATCTTTTCAAGATTTCTACCTTCTGCATTGGTTTTAATGGGGCTGTCTCGATGTTTTTCACCCATGTGGCAAGCTTTTCCTTCAGCTCCGGCTTAGAGAGTCCAATCCATGGATCGACTCCCAGGCCCAAATATTTCTCGGAGCTGCCAGGCTCAATTAGATGGAGATGTGCTCCTTCAATTTCCCACGGGTCACAGTTGTTAACTGTATAAGAATCTTTTGTGGGCCTTATCATGAACCCGTGGCATTTCTTAGCTTGTACCTTCAGCCCTGTGGTATGACAAAATTCTTCTACCACCTGGATATTCTTCTTCATGCCTTCCCATGAGTCGCTGAGTAGGACCAGATCATCTGCAAATGCCAATGATGATATTGAGCTGTTACCATATTTAAATCCTTCTTTGGTCTCTTCCAGTTTACATAATAGTGGGTCTATTGCTAAATTGAATAGTAATGGGGACATCGGATCGCCTTGCTTTACCCTGGTGAGGATCTTAATCTTTTCAGAGCAGGTTTCTCCTATTTCAAGCCTGGTTGCACAGTTGTTATATGAATCAGCGATGATGTTCATTATATGTTCATCAACACCCTTCTGACTGAGGACCTTTAGGATATGGTGGTGGTTGACCGAGTCGAAAGCTTTCGCTAGGTCCACGAAGACGACAGCCGGCGTCTTGCGATCTTTCTTTGCGTGCTTAATTAGTACTTGCAGGAGCTTTAGATTTTCCGCACAGCCTGGGGCTGAGATAAACCCTCTTTGGCGGTTGTTAATTGGACAGGCTCGCCGCAGCCGTGCTGTTAGGATCCGTGAGAATAATCTTAAGATTACTGACCCGATGGTAATGGGCTGCCAGTTGTTGATGTCATCGATTTTATTTGGATCCGCGGATTTTGGAATTAAGATCGTTCTGCATTCTTTAATCCCATCAGGGATCCTTCCAGCTAGCAGCCATAGATTGAATAATTCAGCCAATTGGCTCCCCTGAGGGTCCTTTTTAATAACATCCCTCAGGGACAGGCCGTGTGGTCCGGGAGCGGAGTTCTTATTCATTTCTGTGATGTTTTTCATGACCTCTTTTGGAGAGATCATTTCTCTGAATGCAGTGTTTTCCGCAATTCCAGCACTTCGGAAAGCACCCAAGCCAGCAAATGGGGATCCCACTTCCCATTTCCTTTGAAACAAGCTATACAGCTCATTCATTGGAAGGGGGCACTTCAGTGCCTCGATGTTGTCCAGAATAATACCAACGAGCTTCTTTCGGTCTATTTCAAAAAGCCGTTGGTATCTAAGATATAGTCCCCTTCTCACCGCCCTGTTCTTCATCCATCTCCGTTCATTCTTCGCAGGTGCGGCTTTTGCTTGGTACTTTCTTCTTTGTTTTAGTTTTGTTGCGGCGATCTTTCCTGCCAGCTGTGATAGCCATTCTCCTGCTGACGCTTCGATGATTGTCTGTGCATCCTTGCTATCCTCTAGTATCTTCTTGTATGCAACCATATGGTTTTTCAATAAGGAACCTGCTCGTATTCTCTCTGATATAATCTTTCTATATTCCGTTTTTATCTTTGCATTCTTTACCTTCTCATCCAGGGGTTCCCCATCGCGCTCTATTGCTGCTCTTCTAGGCGGTGTCGCTGTCTTGACACTTGCCGCGAGCTGCCGTCTTTTATCACTGATCTGCTTCGCTGTTTTCGTGGGCAAATGCTCACCAATCAGTTTATTGACGAAGCGCTCGTTCTTAAACTTCATTTCCAATTCCAGCAGTAGAGCCGTCTCTTCTTCTGTCCAGCAGCTCTTATGCATTCCTCTCAGGCTCTTTTCCTTTGGTTGAGATGCTTCGATCCGCTCTAGATTCCTAGTTTGTGGGTGCATATGTCTTTTATGCTGAGATATGCCGCTCTTGGTTTTGAATATTCGCTTGCATTCCCCACATTGCCATGTTCCAGGTTCCTCCGGGGTTACTTCCTGATTCTGTGTGTCAGTAGCTCCTTGGCATTTTGGGACGTGGCAGGCAATACTATGATGTTTGATATTTGTTCTCCCACAACGGGAACACTGGAAGAGGATTCTTCGCCTACCATGGGCTCTCTTCAGATGGTTGACTAGCGCCGCCGTTTTTCCCATCCTGATACCACAGCAAGGACAAGCTGGATGTTGCATAGGGATCTTCACGATTGGTGTTCCCACATCAGTCGTTTCTCCCGTTGTATCAGGGGTTGGATTTTCAGTATTTATTTGTGGAATTGCTGGGCCAGAGGGAGTTCTTGGTTCCCTGTCTATCTCATCTTCCTCTGGTGCTTTTACAACCCCGATCATTGGTGATGATTCGACAGGTTTCAAGGCCTCATAGACCTCTGGCAGTTCTTCAATGCAATTAAAGACAGTCACAGTTACTCCCGCCGTTTACCCGCGTTTCATGGAATTTCTTCCCTTTGACCTTCAGAGCACTGGGCAGAAATCACATCGCATCCACACCCGCTGTGGGCCTTCGCGATGCTTTGTTTTAATTAAACAGTCGGATTCCCCTGGTCCGCACCAGTTCTAAGTCGGCTGCTAGGCACCGGCTGAGGCGGGGCGCTGGCCCAGGGACCCCGGTGTTAGAGAATATTGAACTGAAGCTGTCTAGAATTAATTGCTTAGCATAACTTGCTTAGCATTAGTAGCTAAATTTGCTGAAGCCTTAGGCCTCAGGCTGTGAACTTGCTGTGAACTTTTCCTTAGATAAGTAAAAGGGGGCCCCAGAGCCAGTTCAAGCTGGAAGGATAAAGAAGTTACACGGACAGCAGGAGTAGCCAACCTTGAAGATAAGAAGCAGCCTGCCTAGAGACAATGAAGGGGCCCAGTGAAGAAGGGGAAGACCCCAGACCTAACTATTACTATTGGTCCAAACTGTCACTTAAGGGGTGGGGAATTTAGATTGTAAGGGTCTAATTGCCCAGGGATTTCTTTGTTCGGGGTCCCTCTTTGGAGGCACCCAGCTCGAGCTGTAATTACCTCACGTGTATCATTAAATTTTATTTTTCTTCAGTCTGACTTCGAACTTCTGCCTCAGCAGGAACCTAGGGTCGGACCCTGTTATGGAGGCTGGCGAGCCTGATTTTCTATAACAGGGAGTTCCTGTCCAGTCGATGGAATCTTATCAGCCCTTCCTCCAGCGGCGATCCAGACCTTGTTGTATTCCCTCTGGATCCCCTCTTCGAGAACAGTAGTTCTCGTGATGATATCAGAGGACTGGGCAACTCGATGCAACCAGCGAGCCTGCATATTTGGAATTTGGCTCGCCAGCCACGCAATTCCTAACCTGCCATCACTTGTGCTGGCATATAAGATGGCGTCACATGTGCTGGGAGGTAAGTGAAGCCAGCTCTTCACTGCCGATCTAATGGCAAGGTCCAGGGCCTGGAGGTATGATGCGTTCACTCCCGCGTGATCTGCCGCATAGAGCACCCGTGGGACTGCATACCTTTTCAAGATTTCTACCCTCTGCAGTGGTTTTAATGGGGCTGCCCCGATGTTCTTCACCCAAGTGTCAAGTTTCTCTTTCAGCTCTGGTTTCGAGAGTCCAACCCACGGGTCTACTCCGAGGCCCAAGTACTTCTTGGAGCTGCCGGGCTCAATTAGATGGAGTTGAGCCCCTTCGATTTCCCACGGGTCACAGTTGTTAACAGTATAAGAGTCTTTTGTGGGCCTTATTAAAAACCTGTGGCATCATTTTCCAGCTTGCACCTTCAGCCCTGTAGCGAGACAAAACTCCTCCACCACCTGCAAACTCTTCTGCATGACCTCCCACAAGTCACCCAGCAGGACCAGATCATCTGCGAATGCCAATGATGATACCAAGCTGCTACCATATTTAAACCCTTCCTTGATCTCTTCCAACTTAACATAACAATGTATCTACTGCTAGGTTGAGCAACAGTGGGGACATTGGATCGCCTTGCTTCATCCCGGTGAGGATCTTAACCTTCTCCGAGCAGGTTTCCCCTACCTCAAGCCTCGTCGCACAGTCAGCGATGATGTCAATTATATGATCATCAAGGCCCTTCTGTCGGAGGACCTCCAGGATGTGATGATGATTGACCGAATCAAAGGTTTTCGCCAGGTCCGCAAAGACAACCACCAGCGTCTTGTGATCTTTCTTGGCGTGCCTGATGAGCACTTGCAGGAGCTTTAAATTTTCTGCACAGCCTGGGGCAGCAATAAACCCTCTTTGGCGGCTGTTAATTGGACAGGCTCGCCGCAGCAGTGCTGTTGAGATCCGTGAGAACAGTCTTAAGATTACGACCCGATGGTAATAGGCCGCCAATTATTCATGTCCTCGATCTTACTCGGATCCGCGGATTTTGGTATTAAAGTTGTTCTACATTCTTTGATCCCATCTGGGATCCTTCCAGCCAGCAGCCATAGGTTGAACAATTCAGCCAATTGGCTCCCCTGAGGGTCCTTTTTAATAATGTCCCTCAGGAAGAGACCATCTGGTCCGGGTGCGGAGTTCTTATTCATTTCCGCGATGTTCTTCATGACCTCCTTTGAGGAGATCATTTCTTTGAATGCAGAGTTTTCCGCTATTCCAGCACTCCGGAAAGCACCCAAGCCAGGAAATGGGGATCCCTCTTCCCATTTCCTCTGAAACGAGCCATATAGCTCGCTCATTGGAAGGGGGCACTGCAGTGCCTCGATGTTATCCAGAATGATACCAGCGAGCTTCTTGCGATCTATCTCAAAGAGCCGCTGGTATCGCAGGTATAATCCCCTTCTCACTGCCCTGTTCTTTATCCATCTCCTTTCCTTCTTCACAGGTGCGGGTTTTACTTGGTGCTTTCTTCTTTGTTTCAATTTTGTTGCGGCGATCTGCCCCGCCAGCTGTGTCAGCCACTCTTCCGCCGACACTTCGATGATTCTCCGGGCCTCCTCTCCATCCTCTACGATCCTCTTGTATGCAACCATTTGGCTTGTTGGTAAGGAACCTGCTCGTATCCTTTCTGTTATAATCTTTCTATATTCCATTCTTATCCTCGCATTCCTTTCCTTCTCTGCCGGGGGCTCCCCACCGCGCTCTATTGCTGCTCTTCTTGGCGGTGCCGCAGTCTTGGCACTAGCCGC
Source organism: Apteryx mantelli (assembly GCF_036417845.1). NCBI lineage: Eukaryota > Metazoa > Chordata > Aves > Apterygiformes > Apterygidae > Apteryx > Apteryx mantelli. Next base: position 225,038 of record NW_027118755.1, read on the forward strand.
AAGCTGCCGTCTTTTGTCACTGATCTGCTTCGCCGTTTTTGTGGGCAAATGCTCCCTGATCGCTTTGTTGACGAAGCGCTCGGTCTTAAACTTCTCTTCCAATTTTAGCAGTAGAGCCGTCTCTTCCTCTGTCCAGCAGCTCTTGTGCATTCCTCGCAGGCTCTTTTCCTTCGGTCGAGTTGCTTCAATCCGCTCCAGATTTCTAGTTAGTGGGTGCATAAGTCTTTTATGCTGTGATATGCCGCTCTTGGTTTTAAATTTTCGATTACATTCCCCACAGTGCCAAATTCCAGGTTCCTCCGGGGCTTCTTCCTGATTCTGAGTATCTGGAGCTCCCTGGCATTTCGGGAAGTGGCAGGCAATACTGTGGTGTTTGATATTTGTCCTCCCACAATGGGAACACTGAAAGAGGATTCGTTGCCGACCGTGGGCTCTCTTGAGATGACTGATTAGAGCCGCAACTTTCCCCATCCTGATACCACAGCAAGGACATGCTGGATGTTGATCTGCGATCTTCACGACTGGTGTTCCCACATCAGTCATTTCCCCCCATTGCATCAAGGATGGGATTTATAGTATTTATTGGTAGAATTGCAGGGCCGGAGGGAGTTCTTGGTTCCATGTCTATCACATCTTCCTCTGGCGCTTTTTCAGCCCCGATCATTGGTGTTGATTCAACAGGTTCCAAGGCCTCATAAACCTCTGGCAGTTCTTTAGTGCAATTCAAGGTCGGGTTGGGACAAGTCCCTTCCCAACCAGTCACGTCCGAGTTATAAAAGGTCAAATTCTGGGTTAGGTGGACCACCTCCTCTGGTGTTATTCTCGCAGGGCATGCCCTTGCCATTTCCTGGAGGATTTCCCCTGTCTGGGTGGCCACTGAGACATAGTTCACAACCGAAAATTTTATCAGGTTGTCCAGCATGACTGCAGGGGTTCGGGATATCACCAGATGAACCAGCCCCCAAGTTCACCTGATATGCCTTATGTTAGCCCTCAGGCCAAGGGCTTTGGACTCACGACTATTTTACTAGTTCTTGGTCGAATAAATTTTGATTAACCTGAAATTACTATTGAGTGGTCGGTGACTCCAGTCGATAGGGAGGAAGTAACTATAGCACCGAATAACACACTGGGGCAGAGGTCAACTCAGTTACCCACGAATGGGCATCCAGCGGGACCACGAGGAGGTGTGACCTCTGCAGCTAAGCCCAGTTAGTAACTGTGGCCCCCTTTTTTTTTTTTTTTGGCTATTATTGAACCATGAAATATTTCATGGCACCTTTTCCGGGTTGGGATTGGTAGGCAGCCCGTCCGCCCGAGTCAAATTTCGGTGAGCGTCAGTTGGGGACCAGATCTCAAGTCCCAGCTATCCAGGCTCGACCACATGGGAGCCGGGCAAGAGCAAAATTCAGCGGTACAGAAGACAGAGCAAGCTCCAAGTCGTCTGTGTGAAGAATTTTACTGTTGCCTTCCGAAGAAGGACTTTGTATATACAAAGTCATAGTGTGTAAAGTCATATTATAGTTACACATCCTTGCCTTTGCTGGCAAAGATGTGAAGTATGTCCACAGAGGACAGGAGTGCCTTTTGTGAAAGGAGTCTCGCTGTCCTTTTTAAGCGGCTGGTCGAGAGTCCCAGGTCGGCAAGGAAGCTCTCATTGCCTTTGTACCACTTCCCTCTAGCGCCGATTGGAAATCCTACAAACTCCACATCTTCGGTGTTGGTCATCTCTTGCACTTGTTCTTTTAGATGTCAATATTTTCGGACTTTCTCTGCCGTGGCGTCGTCTAGAGATGATAGTCCACTTTCATAGCGAATAGTTACATCCACTACTTTGGCCCGATATTCCTTAACAAAGATCAAATCTGGCTTGAAGAGTTCATTGTTCTTATCTCTGAAGTTTGGTTCGTTATAAACTAACCACCCCAGTCTCTTGGCCTCCTCAGCCAGCATTCCGCATATGATGTTATGTCTGCGGATCCGGGCTTCTTGAACCACCGGGCAGTATCCGATTATGTGCGAACAAGTTTCCCATTCTAAAGGACAATGCCTGCACCCCTTTGGAACTCCTTCTCCCAGCCCACGCGCCAAATACTCACTCGTGGTGTAGACATTGGCCCGTAGCTGTATCGCTGTTAAAAGTTTTCTGTGGAGAATATTGCGATAGTGAACAAGCCAATCATTACTAATGTTATCATTTTCAAAGTTCTTTATACCGCGGCCTTGTGATCTAAGATTGGCCCAGTTTTCTAACTCTCTTTTTCTCCACTTACTAGGAATCGGATATATGGTTTTGGGTGATGACATTTCCCATTCAGATGAAGCCTCGCTGCCTCCCAGTGTCACCGGAATTGTCATCGGGGGTTCTTCTCCGATTGATGGGATTTTATCGGCCTTTCCTCCCGCGGCAATCCAGACTCTGTCATATTCTTTCTGGATCCCCTCTTCAAGAACGATAGATCTTGTGAGGTAATCGGAGGATTGGGCAACCTTTGCAATCGGCGAGCTTGTATGCTTGGGATTTGACTCGCCAGCCGTGCAATTCCTAACCTGCCATCGCTTGTGTTGGTATAAAGGATGGCGTCACATGTGCTGGGAGGTAAGTGAAGCCAGCTCTTCACTGCTGATCTAATTGTTAGGTCTAGGGCTTGGAGGTATGAGGCATTCACTCCAGCATGATCTGCCGCGTATATCACCCGTGGGATTGCATATCTTTTCAAGATTTCTACCTTCTGCATTGGTTTTAATGGGGCTGTCTCGATGTTTTTCACCCATGTGGCAAGCTTTTCCTTCAGCTCCGGCTTAGAGAGTCCAATCCATGGATCGACTCCCAGGCCCAAATATTTCTCGGAGCTGCCAGGCTCAATTAGATGGAGATGTGCTCCTTCAATTTCCCACGGGTCACAGTTGTTAACTGTATAAGAATCTTTTGTGGGCCTTATCATGAACCCGTGGCATTTCTTAGCTTGTACCTTCAGCCCTGTGGTATGACAAAATTCTTCTACCACCTGGATATTCTTCTTCATGCCTTCCCATGAGTCGCTGAGTAGGACCAGATCATCTGCAAATGCCAATGATGATATTGAGCTGTTACCATATTTAAATCCTTCTTTGGTCTCTTCCAGTTTACATAATAGTGGGTCTATTGCTAAATTGAATAGTAATGGGGACATCGGATCGCCTTGCTTTACCCTGGTGAGGATCTTAATCTTTTCAGAGCAGGTTTCTCCTATTTCAAGCCTGGTTGCACAGTTGTTATATGAATCAGCGATGATGTTCATTATATGTTCATCAACACCCTTCTGACTGAGGACCTTTAGGATATGGTGGTGGTTGACCGAGTCGAAAGCTTTCGCTAGGTCCACGAAGACGACAGCCGGCGTCTTGCGATCTTTCTTTGCGTGCTTAATTAGTACTTGCAGGAGCTTTAGATTTTCCGCACAGCCTGGGGCTGAGATAAACCCTCTTTGGCGGTTGTTAATTGGACAGGCTCGCCGCAGCCGTGCTGTTAGGATCCGTGAGAATAATCTTAAGATTACCGACCCGATGGTAATGGGCTGCCAGTTGTTGATGTCATCGATTTTATTTGGATCCGCGGATTTTGGAATTAAGATCGTTCTGCATTCTTTAATCCCATCAGGGATCCTTCCAGCTAGCAGCCATAGATTGAATAATTCAGCCAATTGGCTCCCCTGAGGGTCCTTTTTAATAACATCCCTCAGGGACAGGCCGTGTGGTCCGGGAGCGGAGTTCTTATTCATTTCTGTGATGTTTTTCATGACCTCTTTTGGAGAGATCATTTCTCTGAATGCAGTGTTTTCCGCAATTCCAGCACTTCGGAAAGCACCCAAGCCAGCAAATGGGGATCCCACTTCCCATTTCCTTTGAAACAAGCTATACAGCTCATTCATTGGAAGGGGGCACTTCAGTGCCTCGATGTTGTCCAGAATAATACCAACGAGCTTCTTTCGGTCTATTTCAAAAAGCCGTTGGTATCTAAGATATAGTCCCCTTCTCACCGCCCTGTTCTTCATCCATCTCCGTTCATTCTTCGCAGGTGCGGCTTTTGCTTGGTACTTTCTTCTTTGTTTTAGTTTTGTTGCGGCGATCTTTCCTGCCAGCTGTGATAGCCATTCTCCTGCTGACGCTTCGATGATTGTCTGTGCATCCTTGCTATCCTCTAGTATCTTCTTGTATGCAACCATATGGTTTTTCAATAAGGAACCTGCTCGTATTCTCTCTGATATAATCTTTCTATATTCCGTTTTTATCTTTGCATTCTTTACCTTCTCATCCAGGGGTTCCCCATCGCGCTCTATTGCTGCTCTTCTAGGCGGTGTCGCTGTCTTGACACTTGCCGCGAGCTGCCGTCTTTTATCACTGATCTGCTTCGCTGTTTTCGTGGGCAAATGCTCACCAATCAGTTTATTGACGAAGCGCTCGTTCTTAAACTTCATTTCCAATTCCAGCAGTAGAGCCGTCTCTTCTTCTGTCCAGCAGCTCTTATGCATTCCTCTCAGGCTCTTTTCCTTTGGTTGAGATGCTTCGATCCGCTCTAGATTCCTAGTTTGTGGGTGCATATGTCTTTTATGCTGAGATATGCCGCTCTTGGTTTTGAATATTCGCTTGCATTCCCCACATTGCCATGTTCCAGGTTCCTCCGGGGTTACTTCCTGATTCTGTGTGTCAGTAGCTCCTTGGCATTTTGGGACGTGGCAGGCAATACTATGATGTTTGATATTTGTTCTCCCACAACGGGAACACTGGAAGAGGATTCTTCGCCTACCATGGGCTCTCTTCAGATGGTTGACTAGCGCCGCCGTTTTTCCCATCCTGATACCACAGCAAGGACAAGCTGGATGTTGCATAGGGATCTTCACGATTGGTGTTCCCACATCAGTCGTTTCTCCCGTTGTATCAGGGGTTGGATTTTCAGTATTTATTTGTGGAATTGCTGGGCCAGAGGGAGTTCTTGGTTCCCTGTCTATCTCATCTTCCTCTGGTGCTTTTACAACCCCGATCATTGGTGTTGATTCAACAGGTTCCAAGGCCTCATAAACCTCTGGCAGTTCTTTAGTGCAATTCAAGGTCGGGTTGGGACAAGTCCCTTCCCAACCAGTCACGTCCGAGTTATAAAAGGTCAAATTCTGGGTTAGGTGGACCACCTCCTCTGGTGTTATTCTCGCAGGGCATGCCCTTGCCATTTCCTGGAGGATTTCCCCTGTCTGGGTGGCCACTGAGACATAGTTCACAACCGAAAATTTTATCAGGTTGTCCAGCATGACTGCAGGGGTTCGGGATATCACCAGATGAACCAGCCCCCAAGTTCACCTGATATGCCTTATGTTAGCCCTCAGGCCAAGGGCTTTGGACTCACGACTATTTTACTAGTTCTTGGTCGAATAAATTTTGATTAACCTGAAATTACTATTGAGTGGTCGGTGACTCCAGTCGATAGGGAGGAAGTAACTATAGCACCGAATAACACACTGGGGCAGAGGTCAACTCAGTTACCCACGAATGGGCATCCAGCGGGACCACGAGGAGGTGTGACCTCTGCAGCTAAGCCCAGTTAGTAACTGTGGCCCCCTTTTTTTTTTTTTTTGGCTATTATTGAACCATGAAATATTTCATGGCACCTTTTCCGGGTTGGGATTGGTAGGCAGCCCGTCCGCCCGAGTCAAATTTCGGTGAGCGTCAGTTGGGGACCAGATCTCAAGTCCCAGCTATCCAGGCTCGACCACATGGGAGCCGGGCAAGAGCAAAATTCAGCGGTACAGAAGACAGAGCAAGCTCCAAGTCGTCTGTGTGAAGAATTTTACTGTTGCCTTCCGAAGAAGGACTTTGTATATACAAAGTCATAGTGTGTAAAGTCATATTATAGTTACACATCCTTGCCTTTGCTGGCAAAGATGTGAAGTATGTCCACAGAGGACAGGAGTGCCTTTTGTGAAAGGAGTCTCGCTGTCCTTTTTAAGCGGCTGGTCGAGAGTCCCAGGTCGGCAAGGAAGCTCTCATTGCCTTTGTACCACTTCCCTCTAGCGCCGATTGGAAATCCTACAAACTCCACATCTTCGGTGTTGGTCATCTCTTGCACTTGTTCTTTTAGATGTCAATATTTTCGGACTTTCTCTGCCGTGGCGTCGTCTAGAGATGATAGTCCACTTTCATAGCGAATAGTTACATCCACTACTTTGGCCCGATATTCCTTAACAAAGATCAAATCTGGCTTGAAGAGTTCATTGTTCTTATCTCTGAAGTTTGGTTCGTTATAAACTAACCACCCCAGTCTCTTGGCCTCCTCAGCCAGCATTCCGCATATGATGTTATGTCTGCGGATCCGGGCTTCTTGAACCACCGGGCAGTATCCGATTATGTGCGAACAAGTTTCCCATTCTAAAGGACAATGCCTGCACCCCTTTGGAACTCCTTCTCCCAGCCCACGCGCCAAATACTCACTCGTGGTGTAGACATTGGCCCGTAGCTGTATCGCTGTTAAAAGTTTTCTGTGGAGAATATTGCGATAGTGAACAAGCCAATCATTACTAATGTTATCATTTTCAAAGTTCTTTATACCGCGGCCTTGTGATCTAAGATTGGCCCAGTTTTCTAACTCTCTTTTTCTCCACTTACTAGGAATCGGATATATGGTTTTGGGTGATGACATTTCCCATTCAGATGAAGCCTCGCCGCCTCCCAGTGTCACCGGAATTGTCATCGGGGGTTCTTCTCCGATTGATGGGATTTTATCGGCCTTTCCTCCCGCGGCAATCCAGACTCTGTCATATTCTTTCTGGATCCCCTCTTCAAGAACGATAGATCTTGTGAGGTAATCGGAGGATTGGGCAACCTTTGCAATCGGCGAGCTTGTATGCTTGGGATTTGACTCGCCAGCCGTGCAATTCCTAACCTGCCATCGCTTGTGTTGGTATAAAGGATGGCGTCACATGTGCTGGGAGGTAAGTGAAGCCAGCTCTTCACTGCTGATCTAATTGTTAGGTCTAGGGCTTGGAGGTATGAGGCATTCACTCCAGCATGATCTGCCGCGTATATCACCCGTGGGATTGCATATCTTTTCAAGATTTCTACCTTCTGCATTGGTTTTAATGGGGCTGTCTCGATGTTTTTCACCCATGTGGCAAGCTTTTCCTTCAGCTCCGGCTTAGAGAGTCCAATCCATGGATCGACTCCCAGGCCCAAATATTTCTCGGAGCTGCCAGGCTCAATTAGATGGAGATGTGCTCCTTCAATTTCCCACGGGTCACAGTTGTTAACTGTATAAGAATCTTTTGTGGGCCTTATCATGAACCCGTGGCATTTCTTAGCTTGTACCTTCAGCCCTGTGGTATGACAAAATTCTTCTACCACCTGGATATTCTTCTTCATGCCTTCCCATGAGTCGCTGAGTAGGACCAGATCATCTGCAAATGCCAATGATGATATTGAGCTGTTACCATATTTAAATCCTTCTTTGGTCTCTTCCAGTTTACATAATAGTGGGTCTATTGCTAAATTGAATAGTAATGGGGACATCGGATCGCCTTGCTTTACCCTGGTGAGGATCTTAATCTTTTCAGAGCAGGTTTCTCCTATTTCAAGCCTGGTTGCACAGTTGTTATATGAATCAGCGATGATGTTCATTATATGTTCATCAACACCCTTCTGACTGAGGACCTTTAGGATATGGTGGTGGTTGACCGAGTCGAAAGCTTTCGCTAGGTCCACGAAGACGACAGCCGGCGTCTTGCGATCTTTCTTTGCGTGCTTAATTAGTACTTGCAGGAGCTTTAGATTTTCCGCACAGCCTGGGGCTGAGATAAACCCTCTTTGGCGGTTGTTAATTGGACAGGCTCGCCGCAGCCGTGCTGTTAGGATCCGTGAGAATAATCTTAAGATTACCGACCCGATGGTAATGGGCTGCCAGTTGTTGATGTCATCGATTTTATTTGGATCCGCGGATTTTGGAATTAAGATCGTTCTGCATTCTTTGATCCCATCAGGGATCCTTCCAGCTAGCAGCCATAGATTGAATAATTCAGCCAATTGGCTCCCCTGAGGGTCCTTTTTAATAACATCCCTCAGGGACAGGCCGTGTGGTCCGGGAGCGGAGTTCTTATTCATTTCTGTGATGTTTTTCATGACCTCTTTTGGAGAGATCATTTCTCTGAATGCAGTGTTTTCCGCAATTCCAGCACTTCGGAAAGCACCCAAGCCAACGAAAGGGGATCCCACTTCCCATTTCCTTTGAAACGAGCTATACAGCTCATTCATTGGAAGGGGGCACTTCAGTGCCTCGATGTTGTCCAGAATAATACCAACGAGCTTCTTTCGGTCTATTTCAAAAAGCCGTTGGTATCTAAGATATAGTCCCCTTCTCACCGCCCTGTTCTTCATCCATCTCCGTTCATTCTTCGCAGGTGCGGCTTTTGCTTGGTACTTTCTTCTTCGTTTTAGTTTTGTTGCGGCGATCTTTCCTGCCAGCTGTGATAGCCATTCTCCTGCTGACGCTTCGATGATTGTCTGTGCATCCTCGCTATCCTCTAGTATCTTCTTGTATGCAACCATATGGTTTTTCAATAAGGAACCTGCTCGTATTCTCTCTGATATAATCTTTCTATATTCCGTTTTTATCTTTGCATTCTTTACCTTCTCATCCAGGGGTTCCCCATCGCGCTCTATTGCTGCTCTTCTAGGCGGTGTCGCTGTCTTGACACTCGCTGCGAGCTGCCGTCTTTTATCACTGATCTGCTTCGCCGTTTTCGTGGGCAAATGCTCCCTGATCAGTTTGTTGACGAAGCGCTCGTTCTTAAACTTCATTTCCAATTCCAGCAGTAGAGCCGTCTCTTCTTCTGTCCAGCAGCTCTTATGCATTCCTCTCAGGCTCTTTTCCTTTGGTTGAGATGCTTCGATCTGCTCTAGATTCCTAGTTTGTGGGTGCATATGTCTTTTATGCTGAGATATGCCGCTCTTGGTTTTGAATATTCGCTTGCGTTCCCCACATTGCCATGTTCCAGGTTCCTCCAGGGTTACTTCCTGATTCTGTGTGTCAGTAGCTCCTTGGCATTTTGGGATGTGGCAGGCAATACTATGATGTTTGATATTTGTTCTCCCGCAACGGGAACACTGGAAGAGGATTCTTCGCCTACCATGGGCTCTCTTCAGATGGTTGACTAGCGCCGCCGTTTTTCCCATCCTGATACCACAGCAAGGACATGCTGGATGTTGCATAGGGATCTTCACGATTGGTGTTCCCACATCAGTCGTTTCTCCCGTTGTATCAGGGGTTGGATTTTCAGTATTTATTTGTGGAATTGCTGGGCCAGAGGGAGTTCTTGGTTCCCTGTCTATCTCATCTTCCTCTGGTGCTTTTACAACCCCGATCATTGGTGATGATTCGACAGGTTTCAAGGCCTCATAGACCTCTGGCAGTTCTTCAATGCAATTAAAGACAGTCACAGTTACTCCCGCCATTTACCCGCACTTCATGGAATTTCTTCCCTTTGACCTTCAGAGCACTGGGCAGAAATCACATCGCGTCAACACCCGCTGTGGGCCTTCGCGATGCTTTGTTTTAATTAAACAGATTCCCTTGGTCTGCACCAGTTCTAAGTCGGCTGCTAGGCGCCAGCTGAGGCAGGGCGCTGGCCCGGGGACCCCGGTGTTAGAGAATATTGAACTGAAGCTGTCTAGAATTAATTGCTTAGCATGACTTGCTTAGCATTAGTAGCTAAATTTGCTGAAGCCTTAGGCCTCAGGCTGTGAACTTGCTGTGAACTTTTACCTAGATAAGTAAAAGGGGGCCCCAGAGCTGGTTCAAGCTGGAGAGATAAAGAAGTTACACTGACAGCAGGAGTAGCCAACCTTGAAGATAAGAAGCAGCCTGCCTAGAGACAATGAAGGGGCCCAGTGAAGAAGGGGAAGACCCCAGACCTAATTATTACATTGGTCCAAACTATCGCTTAAGGGGTGGGGAATTTAGATTGTAAGGGTATAATTGCCCAGGGATTTCTTTGTTCGGGGTCCTTCTTTGGAGGCACCCAGCTCGAGCTGTAATTACTGCACGTGTATCATTAAATTTTATTTTTCTTCAATCTGACTTCGAACTTCTGCCTCAGCAGGAACCTAGGGTCGGACCCTGTTATGGAGGCCGGTGAGCCTGATTTTCCATAACACCCAGCTCCCCCCCCATCGCCGGCAGCCACGCGTGCGCAGGGGCACCCCCAGCCCCCGCTGACGGGTGGGGGGGGGCGGCAGCGGCTGCTGGGGCTCAGGGAGGAGGGAGGGAGGGGGCGGGCGGTGCCCGCTGCAGCTGGGGCGATCCATGGGAAGGGCCCGGCGCGCATCCAGAGTCGCCGCCGCTGCCCCGCGCCCGCCCGGGGGACAGGTGGGGCTCACGGCGCCTCGTCCAGCCCTTTTGGATTGCTTGGAGAGCTTCTTCCTCTCCCTGGCTTCTTGCATGCTTTGTTTGCTTAGGTCGGTTTTTGCTTGCTCCTTTTTGGTGTCGTGTTGTTTTTTGTTTTGTTGTTGTTTCTTTCCTTGTTTGTGGTTTGTTTTTTTTTTAATGGGTGTTAGAGGAATGCAGGGCCAGGCCACCCAGCCCCCCAGCACACCACCTGCCTAAAACTCCTAAAGTCACAAGGATCACGAGACCTCACTCTTACGGTCCACAGTTGTACTGAAGAGCAAGAATAAGCAAGCTTCTGGCTTCCCCCAGCTTGCCTTAGGACATCCATGTTACTAGTTGACAGCTGTACCACCCCATTCACTGGTGCCCTGGCCACAGCATGGGCTGCATTTCCACAGGGCCTCCTGCTTCCTCTGCACCTCCTATGTCTCTTTGCAGTGGCAAACTAGAGTCAAGCTCAACAGGCTCGCTCTTCTTTCCTTGCTGATTCCACCAGGCCTTTTCCCCTAGTCAGGGATTAGCTGGAGACAACCAAGGCCCTGAGTGCACTAAGAGGCCTTCAGTGGAAGCCTTCATTGCTCTGACCAGCCTCATCTGGGGCCTCCACCCACCCACTCTGCTCAGGGGCTCTATTAAGGCTCGGCACATCACAGGCGTGCAGGTTGTGTTGACTTCCCCTGTGCCCAGAGCATCCTTGCTCCCCAGCTCACTGAACCCTTTCATGAGCATTAAGCAAGGGTAAGGGGGCTCATCAGTCCAGTGACCCTAATGCTCCCTGCTTCCTCAGAGCCCTTCCCAACACATATCAGCTGCTCAGCTGTCATCTCCTGGCTCTCCAGGATGGCCCTAGACTGGGTTACTCCCTTCATGCAGCAGAAGCAGCTTATTCTGCAGACCCTGAGGACCTCTTTGTGGCTTGTCAGTGTGCAGCTGTGGCTGAGCTAACCTTGCTGGAGCTCTGGCAGGGGACTCACTCAGCTGCTGACTGTCCACTACAAGTGAGGAAGTTGGCTGGGGCAGCAGGGTGGGGAGAATGGCCAGGGTGGATCCTCCCCAGAGCCTGAGGCAGCTCTCAGACCTGCCTCTCTCTGTGGACAGCCACCTCATGGAATGCCTGAGAGTGCAGTGGGACCCTTGGGGGAGCCCAGCCATGCTTTTCCTCACCTCCTCCCCCTTAGCACTCCTTACTGCACCAGCAAATCTCCTGCTCCTACTGGTGCCAAGGGAGGATGGTTGCAGGTGTACACCCTAGAGCCTCACCTCACCCCACCCCTTATCATTGCCCTCCCTCATGGGCACACAATCCAAACCACTGCTCTGGTGGACTTGGGGGTTTGCCACACTCTTGTGGCCTCTGAATTTGTCCAGAGTGCCCACAGCCTCACCCAGCCATAGCTGATCCCAAATATGGTCAGTGCAGTAGATAGGATGAGTCCCCGGGGGGTGGGGGGGTGGGGAGGGGACCGTTGCCCATGAATCCATTCTTCTGACCACAACTACGACACCTGGACATTCTGAGATGGTAGTCCTTCCCCATCTGGCATACAGCCTTCTCTCCAGTCATCTTCAGCTTGCCCTGGTTACAGAAGCACAACCATAGACTTTACAGAAAATGGGAATCCTTTCACTTCCCTGCAGGCAGACATTACTCAAAGGCCTGTATATTTGGGATTGGACTTGCCAGCTGCGCAACCCCCAAGGTGCCATCCCTAGCACTGGCATAAAAGGAGCCACAAGTGCTGGAAGGTAAGTGAAACCAGTTCTTCACTGCTGTTCTTATGGCCAAGTCAAGGGAAAGCAACTATATGGCCTTTGTATCAAAGTGATCCATTGAAGACACCAGTTGAGGGATCATGCATTTAAAATCTCCACCTTCTGTGGTGGTTTCCATGCCCCCTCCCCCCTCCCTTCCCCTCTTCATATTTACCAGCCAGGAGTGAAGTTTCTCTTGTAACTCCAATTTAGATAGGTCAACCCAAGGGTTCACCCAGAGGCCCAAATGCTTCTCGGAGTTGCCCAGTTCTATCATGTTCAGCTTCAAACTGCTCACTACCCATGGGTCACCATCACTGATAGTAGGCAAGTCTTTTGTGGTCCTAGTGTAAAACCCATGGAACTTTTCACCTTGCATCCTCAGCCCTCTTAGTTTACCGAGTTCCTCCACCACTGTGATGTTTCCTTGCATCCCATCCCAGGAGTCACTTAATAAAGCTAGATCATCTGTGAAGGCCAGAGTTGGAACCTTGTTGCTGTTGTGCCAAAACCCTCTTCCCAGCTCTTCTAATCAGCATGACAATGGGTCTATTAACAGATTGAACAGCACTGAGGCAATGGCATCTCTGTTTTACTCTGGTGAGGATCTTAATACCATCTGACTGATTTTCCTTCACCTCCAGCTGAGTCCAGCTGATGATGCCTATTCCATGTTCATCAACACCTTTCTGTTTCAGGGCCTGAGGAATATGCTGATGACTCACCAGGTCAAGAGCTTTCACTAGATCCATGAAGACAACTCTCAGAGGCTTGTGTTCCCTTTTGGCATTTTTAATCAGTATCTGAAGCACCTTGAAATGTTCAAACACCTGGGGGCTGACATAAAGCCCCTTTGACAGCTGTTAATCAGAGATGCCTTTGTCAGCCCTGCTGTTAAGATTCTTAAAATAGCCTCACATTAATCAACCTGATGGTAATGGGTCATCAGTTCTTAATATCTAGATGTTCTACTGGGTCAGCAGATTTTGGCATTAACATAGTTCTGCATTCCTTGACCCCCTCTGGGATCTTGCTGGACACCAGCCAAAGATTATAGTTTTCTGCCAGCCTGATGCCTTGTGAGTCTTCTCTGATGAGATCCCTCAGACTTAGGCAGTCCAATACAGGTGCAGAGCTCTTATTCATTTCACAGAATCACAGAATGGTTGAGGTTGGAAGGGACCTCTGGAGATCATCTAGTCCAACACACCTGCTCAAGCAGGGTCACCATACAGCATGTTACACAGGATCGCGTCGAGGTGGCTTTTGAATATCTCCAGAGAAGAAGACTCCACAACCTCTCTGGGCAACCTGTTCCAGTGCTCTGTCACCCTCATGGTCAAGAAGTTTTTCCTCATGTTCAGATGGAACTGTCTGTGCTTCTGTTTGTGCCTGTTGCCTCACATCCTGTCACTGGGCACCACTGACAAGAGTCTGGTCCCATCCTCTTGACACCCTCCCTTAAGATATTTGTACACATTAATAAGATCTCCTCTCAGCCTTCTCTTCTCCAGGCTAAACAGGCCAGCTCTTTCAGTCTTTCCTCATAAGAGAGATGTTCCAGTCCCCTAATCATCTTCGTAGCCCTTCACTGGACTTGCTCCAGTAGTGCCACATCCCTCCTGCACTGGGGAGCCCAGAACTGGAGACAGTACTGCAGGTGTGGCCTCAGCAGGGCTGAGGAGAGGAGGAGGATCCCCTCCCTCGACCTGCTGGCAACACTCTTCCTGATGCACCCCAGGATACCATTGGCCTTCTTGGCCACAAGGGCACATTTCTGGCTCATGCTTAACCTGGTGTCCACCAGCACTCCCAGGTCCTTCTCGGCAGAGCTGCTTTCCAGCAGGTCAATTCCCAACCTGAACTGGTGCATGGGGTTATTCCTCCCTCAGTGCAAGACTCTGCACTTGCCTTTGTTGAACTTCATGAGGTTCCTCTCTGTCCAGCTTAGGAACGTCGAGTCGAGTTCTGCCTGGATGTCTGACTCCTGCGTCCGACCCATGCCTCCAACAGCCTCCCATTAGTGACCCCTCCTCATGGTTCCCAGGGCTCCCCATGCAGCTTGTAGTGTAAGTAAGTCCTTTATTAAACCTATCCTGTTTAGCCCCTTATGAACCTTGAGTGTCTCTTTCCACCAGTATCCGACCCTCTCTTGCCTGCCTTGCGGTCACATTGTGATATCCAGGAAGCCTTAATGCAATCTCAGTGGATATGGATGCCCATATCAATGTAACAGCACTGGTGTCCATGGAAGCATTCACAGGTGACTGGCAGGATGGTATTCCAGGCACTGAGGTCTTGTTGCACTGTGCCATTGTGAGAATGGAAAAACTTCACCATGTGAAGATGCTCCCTTACAGGCACTTATGTGCAGCAGGAGTCAGGGGCTGTAAACACCTTTGGCATCCTGAGGGCATTGATGGTTGTCAAGCTGAATTACACTCAGGTGCTAGGACATCTGAAGCAACACTGCATTCCTACTTCTAGAGCTGATTTGAGTTTCTGAATCATTCTAAGAAGTTCCCGTTTGCCTTCATGCGTATCATATCCATTCGTACCACAGACTAGCAACAAGCGCCTGTATATAACTAAAATATTCACACATAAATGGTCTCATGTATGTTATCAGAGGTTGTATGCTAAAGTTTTGAATGAGAAACTACAGGAAATGCTTAGATATCACCAGAGTAATCCTAAAACCTTTTCATAGCCTTAATCATCTTAGCTATCCTGTGCACAGAACAGCCCTGAGAACAATGGTTCCAGTACAAGTGTTCAGGTAATGGACTGAGTCAGGAGTATGAGATCTTATATCAGCTTCATCTCTGAAGCATACATATTCTGAAAACACTCCCTGAATGCGTGTGTCTACCATTGCATTATCAGGTGTTATTTTAGGTATTTGAGGTCTTAAAAAAAGTCATCACAGTTTGTTATCTCCATCTTTAGAAGTTAAAAATACATAAATAAATAAATAAAATAAGGACTATAAAGGGGGCAAAAGATGTTAAGTCAGAGACAGAGGTGAACTGTGTAGTTGTATCAGGTCCAATGAAGCCATGATACCTACTCAACCTATTATACTTGGGAATTTCAAAAAGATGTAACAAACTTGTTGGAAATTTTCCCTTTAAAACTGCTAGTCTTTCTGAGAAGTAGGTGTTGTAAACTTGCATATTTCTTTTTTTTTTTTTTTTGGATTCTACACCTTCCTCGTGCTTATGAGAGCTTGCTGTACAAATAATCATTACCAATATTAACAGGATGTGGCTAGAAGAAGAGGAAAACTAACTGTTATTTTATCAGTGATCAGTTCAACTCCCCACAGCATCATTAGATTTCTGTGTCCCTGAAACGCTGTGCCTTGATGTTTTCAGAACTGAAGTCCCATAAGATTCAGAGGCTTGATCCCAAGAGGAGTTATCAGAGAGACAGAAATTTTCCTTTGCTGGAAATAAATGTGATACTGTTTCAGTGGCAGAGAGTACTGTATAAAGGTTTTCTGACTCCACTGAACAGCTCTTCAGAATTAATCCTCTTTGAAAGCAGTGTATTATATGTGAGCCACTATACTACTATAGTTCTTCCAGCTTCGGGAGAGATACAGTTTATTCAGCTAGGAATTGGAATGAAGAAACCATATTAGAGGACCCTTCTTTGATTTAAAAAAGGAAAACCTGCAGGATTTCAGAGTAATCTTCATGTAAACATTAGGTAACCAACCTTCCTTCCTTCCTTCCTCCCTTCCTTCCTTCCTTCCTGCCTGCTTCTCTTTCTTCCTCATAATTTTCTTTTCTCGCTATTTTCAAACATGTCATTCCTTTCAGTGAGCCGGTACACAGGTGGCAGTTCCAGCATCAGTATTGACCACATGGGTTACAACAGTTCCAGTATTCATTGAAAAGCTGGGGTGGGAAATCAAGGAATTCTTTTGTGTCCCTTTCCAGACTCAGTATCTGATCTTTTCCATTTATGAGGCAGCATCAGCTGATGATGCATCTCATGGAAGAGGACTCTGTGAAATGGATATAGCAGCTCAGGACAGAAAGATAGGAAGTTACTGCTAAGTTATTCTCTCTTTCCCTGCAGGGATGGAAAACCAGACAGAGGTGAGGAAGTTCATCCTCCTTGGCCTGACCAGCCTTCAAGGGCTACAGAAATTCCTGTTCATGCTGTTCTTGCTGCTGTACCTGTCTACCCTGCTGGGGAATATGGCAATCATGACTGTAGTGGCATGTGAACCCCGGCTACATACCCCCATGTACTTTTTCCTCTTCAACCTCTCCTGCCTAGATATTTTCTTATCCACAGTTACCGTGCCCAAGGTGCTGGATGGGTTCCTTTCAGGGCACCAGGGCATTTCTTACACTGGCTGCCTAAGCCAGCTTCACTTCTCCTACTTCGTGGGAAGCAGCGAAGCTTTGCTTCTGGCTGTCATGGCCTATGACCGCTATGTGGCCATCTGCAACCCCCTGCGCTACATCCTGATCATGAGCCCACGGGCCTGCCTGCTGCTGGCTGTAGGCACTTGGACTACTGGCTTCCTTCATGCTCTGATGCACACAGTCATGACCTCCCAGCTCCATTTCTGTGGCCCCAACCACATCCAGCACTACTTCTGTGACATCAAGCCTGTGGTGAGACTCGCCTGCAGTAGCAGCCAGCTCAACCTGAACCTTCTCAACACCATCACAGGGAGTATTGCAATAGGCCCCTTTGTCTTCATACTCTTTTCTTACCTGTACATTTTTTCCTTCCTCCGACTGAAAGTCCAGTCCAAGGAGGGCAGGAGGAAAGCCTTCTCCACTTGCATCTCCCATCTCACAGTGGTGGCCTTATTCTATGTCCCTATTATTTTTAACTATGTGCCACCTTCCTTAAGGAATTCACCCAAGAGGACAATGATAGTCACCGTTATGTATACTGTTGTCACGCCAGTCCTCAATCCTTTGATCTACACCCTGAGGAATGTGGAGGTGAAACGTGCCCTAAAGAGAAGACTTTTCTCCAGAGAGTTTCTAGCACAGAAAATGTTCTGCCTTGCAGCTTGTGTGGGGTAGTAGGCAATGGACAATGCAATGAGAGGAGCTTTTGGCTCAAGAATGTGTTGTGCAGAAATCCGCTTTTCACTGTCAATGGCCTGGGTCCCTTCAGAAATACCCTACATACTGGATATGGTCTTGGGCATGACAGTGGAACATTGGCAGATTTCCCAAGCAGAAGTACATGGGTTATGAAAGTGCTAATCAGCCACAAACAGCAGAATGATGAGGATGTTCCCAGACATGGTCACAATGTAAATCATGAGGAAGACTAGAAAGAGCAGTATTGACATTTGTAAAGGTTTCCAAATGCCAGTAGGATGATTTTCCTGACCTGGTTTTAATGTCCTCATTCATTTTTTGCCACAAATTGCACCTAGAAAAATGAATAACAGATTAAAAGTCGGGTAAAAAGCATTAATGGGAGCAGTTCTACATGTATTCTGTGTTTGAAACACACTGTAGTGTGTTCCATTCAGTGAAGATCAAAACTAAAGAGGACTCATTTTAAAAGAGGTATTTGATGGGGGTGACGGAAGAGTATGAATTGTCCTCAAGGTGTTTCTCCTTTTGCACTTACTGCAGGAAGGGTTTTTATGATTTAGGTTCAGAAGAGCAGACCCTCACTCCAGCAGGAGTCAGGAGACTGACTCCTAAAGGGTCCATCTCCCTTACCTTCAGACATCTCCAATACGGACATCCACAGCTGGTGTTGTTGTTTCAGGTTCATTTTACAAATGAAAGAGGACTTGCCGCCTGCCTAGACCCACTTTTCTTGTGACACCTGAGATGCCATACACTATCTCCAGGGGCTGGTAAGTACAACACAGGGCAGACCCTTGGCTTGTGGAGCAGAAAGTGGAGGTCAGACAGAAAACCTGGGGGCCTCCCTGATGGTACAAGATTCCTATGTGTGGACAAATAAATTGAGCCATAGATTTCCATGTACTGTAACAGGAGCTTTGGAGGGATAGCTCACATGTGCACACATATCCTGTAGACACATAAATGCAGATAGGTGAACCTGGTTGTAAAGCCCACCCCTACCTCAGGAGATGAATCGCACCTGAGATATGACCAGTTCTATCCATTACCTGCACAAAGGCAATACAAGTTTTGGTATAGATATCTATACGCTAGAAATCTGATTTGGGATGGATGAATCTCCCATCTAAGACTGCAGAAAATAAATACCGTCTTCTTTTTGAGCATTTAGCTACCACATAACTTACATTACAGCAGTGTTAACACTTTGGTGTTCTACACACAAAATAGTAGAAGAAGATGTTATTGATTCAAAGCATTTGCAATCTTAGAGTCATAGGATAATTGGAAGAGACCCCCAGAGGTCATCTGGTCTAAACCCCTCCTCAAAGCAGGTCTAAGCAGATGAAATTGTTAGGAATTTGTCTGGTTCAGTCTTGAACACCTCCAAGGATGGAGGTTCCATGACCTTTCTGGGGAACTTCTTCCAGCATCCGACCACTCTCATGGTAAATAATAATAACAATAATAACAAATTAAATAAAAACATTTGTTCAATAGGAATTTCCCATGTTCCAACATGGGTCCCTTACCTCTTGTGCTATCACTGTGCACATCTGAGATGAGCCTGGCTTTGTCTTCTCTGTATCCGCTGATCAGGTAGTTGTAGAGAGCAAAAAGGTGTCGCATTAGCCTTCTCCTCCTAAGGCTGACCAAGCCCAGTTTCCTCACCATCTCCTTGTACATCATGTGCTCAAGTCCCCTGAGCATCTTGATAGCCTCCACTGGACTTGCTCCAGTATGTCAATGTCCTTCATGTACTGGGGAGTCCAAAACTGGACACAGTGATCTAGAGGTATTCTCACAAGTACTAAAGAGAGGGTAAGGATCACTTCCCTCCGGGCCTGCTGCCTGCACTCTTACTAATACACCCAAGGTGTGGTTGGCCTTCATTTGCTGCAGTGACACACTGCAGACTCATTTTCAAGCTCTTGTTTTTCAGAATCCCCAGATCTTTCTGTTCAGACCTGCTTACTAGATGGTTGGACACAGCCTGCACTGTTGTATGGGGTTATTCCACCCAGATTCGAGCCATAGGATTTGCTTTTCCTTCATTTCAGGAGGTTCCTGTTAGCCCATTTCTCCAGCCTGTCAAGGCCCTCTGAATAGCAGCCATGCCCTCTAGTGTATCAGGTCCAACAAAGCATCTCTCCTAGTCAGTTCATCAGTCACCTTCACCAAAAATTTATCTTTTGTGAATTCCAGAAATCTGCACAATTCCTTGTGCCCAGCTGTGCTGCCCTTCCAGCAGACATCAGGGTGGTTCGAATCACCCATGAGTATACCAGGGGCTGTGACTGTGAGGCTTTCTCCTGCTGTAGTGACGAGCAAGTAAATAGTTAACAAGACTGAAGAAGTTTGTCAACTGATATGTTAAAGGACTGATATGCACAAGGCTGTGGAATAGAAGAATAGACAGGACTAAAGAAGTGTGCCACCTGATAAGTCCAGGGAATCAAAACTGCATGGACCCCCAGGGAGGGAAGAAGCGATATGGAGGTATTGTGGTCTTGCCTCGCTAGTTGGGTCTTTCCAAGCAGAAAAACAAACAGTCCTGTGATTGTGGAACTCACAAAGGTCAGCAAAAGCAGTGTTTGCCTAGAGCCCCAGCCATATAAAAAGAGACTTGGAAGCTAAGAGAGTTTGAGCAGGGGACGGGAACGTGACCTGATCATCCTCTCCAGCTGGACCATGAGTGTCCCTCCCCCCCCCCCCCCCCCTTTTCCTGGGACAGTGGGTTAAGGTAACTCCTGGAGGTTGAGAGTCCTCTCAATAGGAGAGTGAATAAGCTAGCTTTCAAGTTGGGATAAGCAGTGTTTCCAATTAATAACACAGTAACTGATGGTTTGGGGTTATCCTTTCTAAATTAGCATTATTTTAATGGATGTTACTAATCCAAGAGGTTGTGTGAGGAAGTAAACATATTTTTTATTATGCTACTGTCTCAGTTGTTACTGTTGAACCTTCATAGTGGGACATATAGGATTATGTTATGACTGTGTCTCCTACCACAGCACCTATGTGAGTTGGTCCAGAGTTTCCCACGTCCCGGGCTCTGCACTCTATGAGCAGTTTCCTGGCTGCCATGGACTTGATTGGTGCCGAGAGCCCTACAACACTCCCCTGGAAGACAAAAAACAAGGAGCATAATTGCACGCTAACTGGGCCAAGTATGACACCTATACACCATGGCTCTGTTCTCACCACACACAGCCTCAGAACCAAGATCCCTGCAGCACCAGAGCTCTGCCAAGCCCCACAGCCTGCCGCCCTGAATCACCCAGGCCCCAGGACTGTAACTCTCCCTCTGCCTCAGTCTCTGCCCTACTCCTTCCAAAACACTATGAGTGACTTTACAGATGTCTTTGAGAAGAAGGCGGAAGAAATGCTACCACTCTATGACACATAAGACTGCACATTGACCTGATCCCAAGAAAGCAGATGCCTTGCCACCCTGAATTAGCAGCCCATCAAAGGATACCTTGAGGACAATCTGGCACAGTGATTTATCTACCTCTCCTACTGGTTCCTCATGCCAGAGGAGGGGAGGAAGACTACGGCCCTATATAGATTACAAGAGGCTTAACAATATCATGGCGAAGAACTGGCACCCCCTGCTCCTCACCCCAGAGCTATTAACAGTCCTCAGAGGTCTCTACTTGCTTTTGAATTTCATTCAGTTTCTGCCAGTTAGCAGCTGCTCAGGTCTCGTCCCATCTATGGTCAGGAAAAGTGAGTGGCCTTTTCTAATCATTCCATAGATAAAGCCTATTCAATCAGTGTATCCATTGCTAAGTCTGTATCATTCTGACTATGGCAATTAATGTGATAATGTAGCTTGAGCAAATGGCCCAGACCAGCTGAGCTGTGGTTCAATCTCAGGATATGGGAAGCAATACACACACTCCTAAACTTGTAAATTACACATCTACAGTTTAATTGTAAAAAAAAATAAAAAATGCTACTATGTAACTTAAATATCTACCACAGTATAAGCAGTTTATAAGATACACTCAGTAAATGGCACTAATTGTGAAGCTACAAACATTTATACATGCGACACACAATAGTAATTTGATGGTACTGATCAGCCTGTTCCTACTGTCTATGTACTAAAAACATGTGACCTGAGAGTATTCACACGTTGCAGCTTTCTGGCATGGGTGTGGAAGCTCCACCACAATGTCTTGCAGCAGTTTGGAAGTCAACCAGGAGGGCTGAGCAGCAGTCAACTACCTTCCAGTCCTCTCCCACACAGATTTTGCAGTTGGAGGTTTTATTATCAGTGAGTCTTTCTGGAGCATTTGTTCCTTTCACACAGGTGGGATGTCTCCAGCTGCAGCTACTCTGTTTCTGGCTGGCTGTCATTCTCACTGTGGCTCTTTTGGCCATTGCTGAGTGATAATGTTTCTACTTGTGTGCAAATCACCAGCCACAGGCAATATGATCTTGCATGTACTGAAATTCAAGGTCCTCTCCCACAGCTTCCTGTGCTGAGCTTGGACCTGACTCATCACCTTGCCTGGTCTGATGATTATCGGACTGCTGACAGAACCCACTGCTATCCCCAACTGAGACCTGCTTGGGTGCTGTGGGTCTGTGCCCTGTTGGTGCAGGTGCCATCCATGCTATGGCCACCCTGGGCTCCCAGGTCCCCTTTGCTTGTGGAGCAGCCCTGCTTGCTGCTTTCTGACATCTTCTTAGAAAAGAACGCGTGACTTTAGTAACTCTCTCAAGTAGTCACTCAGGTGTTGGAGGGACTGTCACAGGGTGTGTGCCTGTGTCTGTGTGAACTTGAATATCTCAGTAATGGTCTCTGTGCTTCAGTTTAAAAGCCCCAGTTCCCACTGTTCTGAGTGATTGCACTTAGGCTGAAACAAGAACTTATGCATTTGGAAAGGAACACAGGACTGCAACTCTAAAAGAAAGACAGCCAAGATTTTTCTTATGCTTCTCTATGGGGGGAAGTCTGGCTTAATTACTTGGGAGAAGAATATCTGGCTGAATTCACTACTTGTAAAACCATTTACACAACATCTTGAGTTTGCATTTGCTAGAGTCTGGCCTGAAAGCTCTGTATTGACAGTCTCTTAATCCAGATCAACAAGTGCTCACTGCATAAGAAGTAACAAAGAGAAGAGATTCCAGAACTCCAAAGCAGGGCAGAATTAATAAGAGTACTGAATTATTTTTCATGCTCTTCCTGGAGAAGACTCATATGTAGCTAGATGCATTTGTAGAGAGAATTTCAAATATTCTTTGGGTGCTGTTTTCACAGGAATTTCTATAAGGGAAAACTGATGCAGCGTATTTTTTCAATTTTACTATTCCGCCTGTCAGCCCAGTGTAATTCAGCCTAACACCACCAACAAGATTGCAAATATCCCACTTTCTTAATAAAATACTGACTCTTAGCTGGCTTCATTATAAATGTATCACCTACTTTGATCTTCTAGTGAACACAGGGCTGAATTCAACTTGTATTGCAAATCAAGCAGGTTTTTCAAGGAGAAAATGCAGTCCTGTGGTTTGGGTTTCGTTATCGTTATTGTTGTTGTTGTTGTTTTCTTGTGTTATTTCTCTGTGATGGATTCTCCATCACTGCCTTTTGTAAACTACTCCAGCTGACAATTAATCTATTGAAAATACTCTGTAATCACTGCTGCCTCACTCACCAGGTAAATACCTTTGCTACATCAAAAAGCCTCCTGGTCTCCCTGAAGGCAATTAGAGGCTTTGATCAAGCTATCCCTATACTTTTTTTTTTCCTTGATAAATAAATAAATAAATAAAGTATATATATTAAATAAAAATAAGTAAGTAAATAGATTTATTTCCTTAAGTCTTACTAACAGGTATGTCCTATCAAAAAGGAAAGCTTACTATAAGAAATGTAACTCTTTATTTTATAACTTCGGGCTTTTATGTGGAAAAGAGTAAGGGTTTCTTATGTAGTAGGCTACAAAACAACATTTACAACTAAACCTTGCTCCTGAATTAATAGCCTTTGCTATAGAGTTATGGAGTTCACTAACACAAGACAGCTCTATGACCAAAAATGTAGCAGGGTTCCAAGAAGGACTCAGCATGTCCAGGGTAAAGGAAAGTAAAAAGGCTGGGCTTTAAGAGCCAATATAAATGTGCTGATTACTTCAGCTAACGATCTTAGTGTCTTTTCACAGTTAGTGGATCTACAGAGAGGTATAAATTGGGATGCATAAATCCCACTCAGCAGGTCTCTCCATCCCTTTATTTTCTAATTTCTGGTAGCAATATGGGAGGATCAAAATAGATCTCAAGGACTAACACCCTCACCCCACCCCCTGGGGGAAAAAAAAAAAAAAAGAAAGAAAAAGGATGTTTCTGTGAAAAATTTCCTTCCCTCTGTCATGACCAAAAGCATGACAGAAGTGACACTGAAGCACACCACAGTGAGAGAGTTCATCCTTCGGGGACTTCCCTCCAGCTTAGAGGCACAAATGATCCTCTCTGTGGTGTTTCTGTCCCTCCACCTCATGACTCTGCCTGCCAACCTCCTTGTAATGCTGTCCGTTGACCATGACTGATACTTTCTCATAGCCACATGCCTCTTCCTCAGCAACCCTTTTTCCCCCAGATCCACCATTCGTCTGTTAAGGAGCCTGAAATGTTGGGTGACCTCTTCTGTGCAGAGAAGATCATCTCTTTGGAAAGATGTGTGGCCCAGATGTTCTTCCTTCATCTCTGTCTGTATAGAGACCTGCCTCCTTGCTGTAATGGCCTATGACTGCTGCAGGGCCATCTGCAACCCCATGCACTATCATCTCACACTCATGCGAGAGTACGCCTACAGCTGGCTGGGGCTGTGTGCGTGGGGACAGGGATCCCCTGTGGCCTGACTGGAATTATGATCAAACTGCCCTACTTCACAAAATTTGACAGCTTGGTCTGTGATGTGCTGCCAGTGATCAAGGCGGCTTGCACGAATGCCTACATTATTGAGATGCTGAAAATCTCCAGCTCTGGGCTCATCTAGGCTTGCTTCATGGTCCCACTGGCCTCTTATGGCATCCTCCTAGTCTTGCTAAAGAAACATCTGTGCAAAGGTGTGCACAAGGCCCTCAGTGCTTCTGCCATCGGGCTCATGGTTGTAATGCTCTTCCTGGGATACTGCATCTTCATTTACTCCTGCCCTTGCACCAGCTTCACGGAGGACACTGTGATATCAGTCTTCTTAACACAGCCATCACCTCCTGCTAAATCCCATAATCTGCATCCTGGGAAATGAGTACATGAGGTGGGCACTCCGCAAGCTAATTGGGAGAAAAGTAGCCACAGAGGAGAAATAAAAGCTAGAGCAAAAGCAGCTGCACTTTCCAGGGTCAGCTGCTGGTTTTTTTCAACTTTATCAGCAATAGTTGAATTTCATTGTGACAAATCAGCTTCTAACCTCTTTCTGTGCAGATAATCCTGGTACTTCACTTTGTAACTTATAGGCCATGCTTATCAGCCTGTGTTTGAACTCTTGCCTCACCAAGAAACATAAAAAAAGGGGTTTAAGTTACCATACAAAAGACATCACTTTCTATCCTTCTTTTTTTTTTTTTGGAAGTGTATTCAAAGCAATGTGCAAGTTTTCATTTTGAGATAAGACGTTAGAAAGCTGAGGCTTGGTTAATTCCTTTGCTTGATTTTCCCTCACACTGTTCTAAAGCTGTTCTAAATATCCATAGTTCTTACTGACAGAGCAGCTAAGGATGCAAATGAAGATCTGGAGAAAATAATCCTGCCCATACTTGACTTTTTGTCACTATTGCAAGGAGATAAGAAACATAATGCTTGAATGCCATTCCTTAGGCATATCATTTATTAATATTTCTCTCTTTTTAAGGAAAATCCCTTAAGATGAATGCCTGAAGCTGCAATCCTTTGTCAGTACTCCATTGGCGCTTTTGATCACTCAGTTTGCACCAGCTGCAGTGTGCAGATTTTCAGCATGGCAGCTCTTCTTCAGAGGTCTTCTTCCACACTGAGTTTGTGATCCCTTTCCTAAGTTCAAGTCATTCTGGCAGAGCTCATGGGCTGTATTCTGCTCTCCCAGTGCGTAAACTTGGTGTTAGTTCACCAAGAACACCTTTAAGAAGGCAAAGCGAGTTATGTGGCATGGCTGAACATTTGTTCTTTGTCTCCAGAGGCCATTGAAATGGACTTTGAACAGTTGTGTGAGCTACTATAGCCACACAGGTTTTCTGGGTGACTAAGTGGACCCACAGCTCTACTCCCAAGGGACTTATTAAGTCTCTTCCAAAGCTTATGCTGTCAACCCTCCAGGGTATTCTCTGGCATGTATCTTCAGGTTTTGTCTTCTCTGCGCCCTTAGCACTGAGGTGAAATCAAACAATGGCACTGGCTCTCATCCACAACAAGTTCTTTGAGGGATGCTTTAAGCTCATTTATCAGAGGACAAGTTTTGAAATAGAAATACCAAGGATATTCTGGATTGCTATGCTCTAAGGACCCAGCTCCTTTGGGCTCTTCATCTAAGCAGCCTAAGTGTATTTTGCAGGAACACTTCTTCCATTCAAAGGAAAATTATCCCTTCACCCTACGTACTACTAGAGGAAGTTAATGCTTTAGCAAACACAAGACTACACATTCGGTTTCCTCTTCTGGCCTGTGTAGTTAGGCTGAATTTGAGAGTTTCAAACTTGTCCTCATTCAGATAAGGATTTCATGGATGTACAGGTTTTGTGCAGACAGATATTTTTAGCCCAAACCCTACTGCCTCTCTTTCCCTGCATGCAGCAGGACAGATCTTTTCTTTCCTCAGGATGTTGCTAAATAAGCAGGTGAAGGCAGGTTTGAGCTCTTTGCCCATTTTCAGCAGGGTGTCTGAATCAAATGATACTTTTAGCTTAGATACATCTACTTATCTATTTTCCATATGGCTTCACAAATGTGTTAGTACGACTTTGGGTGCAGCTTATGATTTGAAACAAGGAGCGAGGAGAGATAGACACTCCCAAGTCTCCACTGCCATCAGGAAAAAGAGCAGATAGACACATGCTATGTAGATAGATGATGGTACAGTAGCATCAGCTGAGGAAGCTCACAGTCCTTGTCCTCTGGGCCACAGGCAAACTCCTCTCTGGGGCAAAAGCATGACACAGATTCCTCCTGTGACAAATTGCCAAGGACCATAGTGGGGTTTTGCTTGCATGCTTTTAGACTGAGGTAGCTGACCAATGTTAATGCTTAGCTCTTGCAAAACAGCCTCCTTCATCAAGAGACATAAGAAAACAAAGAATACTGCCCTCACAACCAGCGGCCTTCTTTTGCTATCCACAGGAAATCAGCGGGAGGAGAACCTGTCTGATGGGCAAATGATTAAAGTTCAGCAGCCTCCCACCGCTCCTAATTTGTGGTAGGCTAAAGAAAATACCGAGAGAGAGTGGGGCATTATATCCTCCCACAGCCAGATCTTTATGCAGTGCTGCATGTTTAGAGGGCTCCTGAGAACTTCTTGGGTTATGCTGAAGGAGGTAAAGGGGTTTTTTGGTCTCTTGATCAAGAACAAAGCTCCAGCACAGATGCTTTTACAGTGTGCAAAGGTACTTTGGAGGCCAGACTAGCTTCTGCCTGCTCCCAGCCCTTCTCAGCTGTATTTCTTGTAGCACATTAAAGCGCTTTGCATGTGAGTGAGAGATTTCCCTTGCTCTGGTACTGCTGTAAGTCTGCACCACCTCACCCGAGAGCTGGAGCAATTCATGAGCCAGCTGTGCTGACCCCATACTTTCAAAGAGCTCACAGTCTACTTATACGCTCACAGTCTACTTGTACTTATGCCCTCACATCCAGCCAGCCCAGAGGGCATTCCATGGCAGAGGGGGGGATGCTGTGCGCCAGGCAGGGGCCCTGCTCTGGCATCTCTGATTCAGTCCTGGCAGGGCTCTTCAGTGTTGGCTCAGCTCTCCGTTCTGATTCCCAGTGCTGCAGCACTTCAGGGGTGCAGAGGCAGCCACAAGGGCACTGATGTGTGTGAGGTTTGATGGAGATGCCAAATTGGGAATGCCATAGTCTGGGAAGCTGATCACAGCCTCCAGCCCTCTCCTGGAGTTCTTTGTAGGTAGGGCTCTAGGAAGGGTGTTAATTTCTCCCTTTGAAACAATTTGGGTTGCTTGGAGTGGTCCACATTTGACAAACAAAATCCTACTGTAGGATGGCATACAGCAGCTGATGGGGATGAATGCTGCTACGGTGGTCCTTTGCCTTTTTCAAAGCACGGTCTTTGGTCGCCAGTGCACAGGTTTTGATTTTCTCCAGGATCACCACACTGAAAGTGTTAAGTGCTCATCTGAGTGGTGGCAAACAAAGCACTACAGCAGATGAGGGCCCTTGCGGTTAAGCTACATTTCCACATTTAAGGTTAATTCCTTCTCATTTCTGCAATTCAGAGGTTTCAGGTTTGTGAACCAGAGAAGAGGACCAGGTTCACCTAATTATCATTGTTAATTTGATCCAGCACTGATTTCCAATTGTTTATGTACAGGTTCTGTGTGTCAGCGTTAGTGGCTAAGATGCCAGTTCTACATGTCCCCAGTGATTCTTTCCTTCTGCTCCAAGGACAGCTGTGGCAGAAACCTCCAGTGGCTCCTTCTAGCTGTGAAATGCGGCTGTGTTTAGAGCCTCTTGATAGGAACAGGAAACATTAGATTTCCCGTGTACTAAGAAGGTGGCATTAAGCTTGAGCTCTGCAAGAAAGAGGTGTTCTAATCTGGAGTGCATATTTATGACAAAGTCCTGCTTTCTGGGAACACACTTTCCTTCCTCTTTCTGTCCTTCCCATATATTTCATTCCTTTGTCCATGTAAGATTCCCAGGCCATCC
The DNA here is from genome assembly GCF_036417845.1 of Apteryx mantelli. NCBI lineage: Eukaryota > Metazoa > Chordata > Aves > Apterygiformes > Apterygidae > Apteryx > Apteryx mantelli. Next base: position 253,148 of record NW_027118755.1, read on the forward strand.
AGAACATCCACTGAAATACCAGAAAGAGCGGTCTTGGGAAACTGTGCTTCAAAAAGCCAAATGCCCCTACCTTGCTTCAGATGGAGAAGGGGGCCAAACCTCAACAAGATGAAAAGTCCTCTGAGCTTGTCACGCAGCCTGCATACCTGTTTTCAAGCTTGGGACAATTCATTTTCCTGAAACAAACTCAATGAAGCGGTGTTGGCTTCCAATAGTTCATTGGGCCAGATGTTCAACACCCACAATCCCATGAGCTCTGATGAGAGATATCAGTGATCCCTTATGGGCATAGCTCCAAAACATCTTCTGGTCCTTGCTTCCTTTGGCACTGATGGCCTTTGGGGTGGCTCTGAGCTAGTGCTGTCAGGGTTGGCTGTGTCCAGCTGCAGCCCTGCAGCAGGTGTGCTGGGATGTCACAGCTGTGATTGTTGTCATATTCAGCAGGGACACATCAGTTCACTGCTGACAGGCTGCTGAAAGGCTGCTGAAGGAGCTGGAGTGGGGTGCTGTGAGGTGGAGGAGGGAGCAGTGGGTCTTGGGGAGAGAATGTAATGATGCTGCAAGTGGCCTGGGAGAAGTTTGCTTTGCAGTCCTGCCACACACACACGCCTTTATTTTCTTTCAGGTAGAAAAGGAATTCCCACAAGAAAATCCCTCCAGGACTCCATGAGGAGTCCTCACGGTTGAGACCACAGACAAGACAGTATGAGTATGGAATATGAGTATGACAAGAAGGGAAGAAAGCCTTCCAAATGAAGCCTCATGTTCAATCACAGAATGGTAACTTGACCATTGCCTCTTTGTTGTTGTTGTTGTTGTTGTTGTTGTTGTTGTTGTTGTTGTTTTTTTCCCCGTGGAAGCCAGTGAGAGTAGGATGCTGAATGAAGACTCTGTGCCAATGTCTGGAAGGCCACAGAAGGAGGAAAGTCCCCAAGCCTTTCCCTTTCTGGCTTGGTGTTTCTTCTCTACTGACCACTGCAGGGGAAGGCTTTGGGGAACAGCTGGTTGTGTGTGGGTGGATATGGGCACTGGGGAGCTCCAGACTCCTTATGGTGTGGGGGAGGAGGCAGGGGAGGCAGCTGAGAGAGCATGAAAGGGAGGGCTGTGCAGATGGATGAAGTTAGCTGCTTGTTAGTGACTTGATCTGGGAATCTGTTGCATAACTCTCTGCTTGTCTCTCTTCTTTCCCCTTGATGTAGCATCCTGGGACAATGAAGGAGCCAAGGGGATTATGAAAGGAGGCATATGTGCCAATCTTATGGGACCAGACGTGATGGCTCTGCATGTGCTGGACAGCTGGCTGATGTCATTGCAAGCCCACCCTCAATCATCTTGGAAAGACAAGAGTGATCAGGAAGGTTCCTGATGCTTGCTAAAAGGCCCATGTCATCCCCATTTGAAAGAAGGGCATCAAGGGAGATCCAGGGAACTATAGGCCTGCCAGCCTTACCTCAGTTGCTGGGAAGGTTTTGGAGCAAATGTTCATGGAAGTCATTCCTAAACACGGGAGGGACAAGAATGAGATTGGTGAGGCAGTATGGATGACCAAGGCGATTGTCCCAGTCGCTCTCCTTACTTTGACTTTTTTCACTCCAGGTCTCCCTCACTTTACAGCACTGCCTCCATCCCCATTGGGTGTTGCCTGAAAAACAAAGCTATGGGCTTCTGCAATTTGCTGGTGTCTGAGCTCCCCAACAAGCCATTTGGCTTCTTTCAAAGCCCTGCTAATGCTCCTCAGTCACCTAAGATGTTCCAGTCCCAAACTTGCTTGTGTCCTCAAATTCATACTATATCCCAGCAGTGAACTGCACATCCTTCTTCTTAAACATGACCACCGCATGCTCTGTGTTCTCCATCCTGCCTGTACCAGCCACATTCCTACATGCACACAGCTCTTTTCCTGCACTCCTATCCCAGCCCTACACAGTGGCAAACACTGCCTCTCAGCTGTGACCCATTGGCCTTTCGGAAGAAGCCTTGGGCTTCCTGGCATTTTCTGGTGCTTATTACAACCTTTCTGGCTTCCTCCAGAGATCTTAGGAGGGGACAGTTTGCTATTGGTTCTACTAAGGTTCTTTATGACAATCTTTTATGAAATGTTTGCATTTTTATGATTTCTGTGCATGCGTGTGTGTGTGTGTGTGTGTGTGTGCAGGGAGTGGAGGGTGGTGCATGAGGGGAAGGGTAGTCACGGAAAAGCACCAAGTAAACTAAATCAGGCACTGACTGGGCTGCCAAGAAGAACCATCTGAGATATCCACAGGCCTGAGGCTTCAGGGCAAGACTTCTCTCCATAGAAGCGGACCCAGCCTCTGACACTCTCTAGAGAGGGAAATCAGCAGTGTCCATGCCATCTGAACACTCAAGGGGTGTGTTTTGAGTTCTGAGATCACCCTTCTTCTGACCCATTTTAGATGTGTACTTCAGGATGGGGAACCATGCCTTGTATTGGTCATGCTGATAACATTGGCATTGCCTACTCAAGGTGCCGCACTACCATTCAGAGGGACCTCGACAGGCTGGAGAGGTGGGAAGAAATTAACCTCGTGAAGTTCAACAAAGGCAAGGGCAGGGTCCTGCCCCTAGGGAGGAATAACCCCATGCACTAGGACAGGTTGGGGGTTGACCTGCTGGAAAGCAGCTCTGCCGAGAAGGACCTGGGAGTGCTGGTGGACCGTGAACCAGCAATGTGCCTGTTGGCAAAGGTGGCAATGGTATCCTGAGCATCATAGCAGCAGGTAACGTTGCCAGCAGGTGGAGGGAGGTGATCCTCCCCCTCTACTCAGCCCTGCTGAGGCCCCAGCTGCAGTACTGTGTCCTGTTCTGGGCTCCCCAATACAAGAGAGATATAGAGCAACTGGAACAAGTCCAGCAAAGGGCTACTAAGATGATTAGGAGACTGGAGCATTTCTCATATGAGGAAAAGCTGAGAGAGCTGGGCCTGTTTTGCCTGGAGAAGAGAAGACTGAGCAGGGAATCTTATCAGTGTGTGTTAGTATCTGAAGGGAGGGTGTCAAGAGGATGGGGCCAGACTGGGTGACAGTCTTTTACTGTGAGGGTGACAGAGCACTGGAACAGGTTGCCCAGAGAGGCTGTTGAGTCTCCATCCCTGGAGGTATTCAAAAAGCATCTGGACACAATCCTGGGCAACATGCTCCAGGTGACCCTGCTTGAGCAGGAGGGGTGGACTAGATGATCTCCAGAGGTCCCTTCCAACCTCAACCATTCTGTGATTCTGGGAAGCTTTACACATTTTCTGGATCAAGAATGGAAGAATCACACCCTGCACTTGGAAAGGAGTGGGGTACATGGTTTTCTTCAGAAGGCATTCAATATGCTTGCAGTGCAAAAAGGTTGTGAAGGCAAATGGGCATGAAAGAAACATCCAATGGAGCCCCATGGAAGGAGGATGGAGCTGTACATAATATGAGGTGATACAAATCAGATCAGCACATAGAGAAGACTTCTGCAGGAAAGGCTTTGTGAGGGATTACTGTCACTTTAGTCAACTTAAAAATAAAGGGTAGACAGTGTGATAAAGTGATGAGGAAGTGTCCTGGAGAAAAAAGAGCTGGGCGGAGAGGAGGTTGTAGAGGTTTGAGGTAGTCCTTTCAGGATCCAAGCAGGGTGTAGTTTGGAGTCAAAGGAAAATTCAGAAGCTCTCAAGGAAGTCTTGGAATTAGTGATACTACCACTACATGAACAGCACAACGCTCTAATAGAATTCTTCTTTTTCTTCTTCTTCTTCTTCTTCTTCTTGACGATGATGATAAACTAAAATTCTTTAATTTTGTTCCTGACAGTCTCTTATTTCACAAATTAGCTACAACTTCTCAATATTCAACCTCTTTCTTACATAAGGTTTTCAGAACAGCACTTTCCCTCTCCCCCCCAAATCTTTGTTTGATGTACACTGGCATAACACTATGGCACTCCAAGTGCCTTACCCCCACCAACACACAGCGGCACAAGTCACAGGCATATTCCTACAACGCTTCTACAGGCAGGGCTCTGAGGGCTCAGACTTTCTGAGGATAACCATGCCAAGAGAAGGTGAGGTAGCTCAGAGTGGCTTCCCATTGGCTTATTTTAGATCTTTTCCATGGCTGGAATTCATCCTGCCTAATTTTAAGAGTGAGATTAGGTCAACCAAATTTAATGATTTCTATTTATGTGGCTATTTATCAGATACCCCCTCCATGTGACACTGTTTTGAGTCACTGTGAGCTGCAACTCCCTCCAGCAGAACATTTCCTGGAACCAAATCTCTCACTTCCTGCTTGATGATGGCATTAGCCAACTGTCTATAATACAAATGTGGGCCCCAGATGAACTCCACTCCAAGCCTTACAGAAACATTTGGATTCAGAGAGTGCAGAGGTGCCTAAGGGAGGTCTTCACGTCACTCAAATGTGCTTCCTAACCTGGGATTTTCTGCTTTATATATGTTGAATAGAGGGACGTGGTCATCTGCTGAGGGGGAAGTGGAAAGCCCTGCTTAGAAACCTGGCTACTGCCTGGTGCAGGTTCAGTGGATCTCCCTCCAGAATCAGAAAGCTTGATTCAGTGACAAAGCCCAAGGAAAGTGGGAGGGCACATGCCTGCCCACCCTTGCTCCAGCAGGTAGCACCTCGAATATGACAGGAATCCAACTGGAGAGGACACCACCCTACCTGAACACTCCACAGCCCCAAGCCCTCTATGGCAGTGAGCAAAGAAGAGCTGACCTGCTGGCAGCCCTCTCTGACACAACCCAAGTGGCCTCATTGATTGGGGAAAACAAACATTCAAGTTGTGAGCCAGCTCAGGTGGCCAGCATAGCTACTGAGGAGGGACCAGCAGCAGGCACTGCATATGGGTGTGGATCAGCATCTCCAAGAGAGTGTCCACTACGGCATGAACATTGGCACCCCTACACTCCCACGATGGGGAGCAGAGAAGCATCGACCCACCAGAGGGCTCCCGGAACGCCTCAGCAGACTGTGTGTGTGGGTATGGATCGGCATGCAGGAGAGGTTACGTCTCTGGCCTCAGCACCAGCACTGCCACATTCCCTGTGACAGGGAACCAGTCAAACTCCCTGAAGCCTTTGGTAGCTGGTGGAGGTGCACAGGGCACCACCAGCCATCTGCATTCAAATGGCACGAACTGGAACTGGCATTGGGTCCCATGCTGCAGTGTCCAGCTTAACCCTCTTGCAAGTGGGCAACAGCTGCTGGAACCTGCCACTGTCTCTGGGTCTCCATGGTTCCTGATACCTGGCAGAGACTTGTGGAGCTGCCAGAGAGCTACTGGGAGACTCCTGCACCAAACGGGAAAGAAAAAAGTTTTTCTAAAGAACCAGTTTAGGAGCTGCTCCTACCTGCCCTCGGGAGCTGCCGTACCCTTTTCTCATGAGCCAGCCACATGTGCTGGAGGTGCCTGGGAGTGCTGCTTTGGAACACAGCAGTTGATCACCCTCTGGTCTATGGACGTACAGCTACGTCCATAGGGTCTGGAGAGCTGAAGAACAGCGGCCCCTCCCACCAGCAAGGAGCTCAACAGTGGCTTCTACCCATTGTATCTCATCCTCCACCATGAACCATGACAAAGAGTGTGGCTCTGTCTTCTTGGTGACCTCTTGGTAAGCATTCAAAGGCTGCTGTCAGGTCCCCCTGAAGCCTTCCCTTCTCCAGGCTGAACAATCCCAGCCTCCTCAGCCTCTCCTCATAGGATAAGTGCTTCAGCCCTGGACCATCTGGGTAGCCCTCCACTGAACTCGTCCAAGTTTCTCCACAGCTCCCCCTGTATGGAGGGGTGTGTGTGTGTGTGTGTGTGTGTGTGTGTGAGCAAAACTGGATGCAGTATCTAGATACAGACTAGCAAGTACTGAATAGAGGTGGATAATCACTTCCCTTGGTCTCCTGGCTGTGCTTCTGTTAATACAGCCCTGCATGCTGTTGGCCTTCTTTGCTGCCAGAGTACGCTGCAGGCTCACGTTCAGCTCACACTCAGGCAGGATCCCCCCGTCCCTTTTCTGCAGAGCAGCTCCCCAGACAGGCAGTCTCATGCCTGTATTGTAGGAGGGATTCTTCCTTCCCAAGGTCAGGACTTTGCATTTGTCCTTGCTGAAGTATGCTTTAACACACCTAATACCAGACTCAGCACTACATTCAGCAGAAAATGTAAGCACCTCTAGGCACACAGCATTTTTCAGGTGCCAAAGAGAAGTACTGCTTCCTGTAAATCTCCATTCATCTTTCTTTTATTGATTTCAGTATGGAAAAAAAAAATCACGTATAGTGTTGAAATTAACCTACTTAACCCTTAATGGTCTTTAAATACTTCTGGATTTTATTGGATCTGCAAAGGATCTTAGGCATACTAGAATGTACGGATATGTTTAATTTGTCACTATGGATCATTCCCTGTTTTGCTCTGGAGTCCAGTTTTCCTGACCATCCACACTGCAAGGGTTCTAGACTGTGCTGGGAATGATTTTGTCACTTCACTACTTCTCTCTCCAGAGATGATTTAGTGTTAGGTGAGTGCAAAGACCAAGCAGCTGGCCAGATGGGATTTTGCTTGGTCTTTTTATCCAACTCAGTCCTCCACCAATGCTCCAGAAGGCATCATAACTCAATTACGCTCATGCCACGACTTTCTCATTTGGTTTCTCATCACACTCATTTGGCATGGTGTTGAGGGCTGTGAGGAAGTCTTCTTAATCTGATGGGCCCATTCAGAAGAAAAAAGTCATTTGGAATTAAACCTCTTCCCCCAAATGCAGAGGAGAAATTAATGAGTCTAAGAACTGCAATAGCTACCACCAGAGATCAGAGAATCGCAGAGTCCTTCAGGTCAGAAGGGACCTTGGGAGGGCTTTAGTCCAACCTTCTGCTCAAAGCCAAGTCAACACTGAATCCACACCAAGTTTCTCAGACCTTTGTCCAGTTGGATCTGGAAAACCAGCAAAGAGATAGCACATCCTCTCTTGGCCCTTGATTCAAAGCTTTGTTCAGTTCTTGGTTGAGCTTATGTCCATTGTCTCTCATTCTTCTGCCATGTGTCACTGTGAGGAGCCTGGCTCTTTATTCATGGTAAGCTTGTAATGGAGGAATTCTATGACGTGCCCCTGAAGCCTTCCCTTCTCCAGGCTGAGCCTAGCCAGGCCCAGCTCCCTAACCTCTTCTCAGAGGGCAGGTGCTTCAGCTCCTTGCTGTCTTGATGGCCTTCTGCTGAGCTCACTCGGGTTTTTTGATGTCTTTCTTTCACTGAAGGCACAAAACCAGATGCAGTATCTGAATGTGGTCTAATGAGTGCTGAGCATAGAAGCACAATCACTTCCCTTTATCTACTGGCTATGCTTCTGTTCATACAGCCCAGAAAGATTTTGGCCCTCCTCACTGCTGGCTCAAGTTTTGCCTAACATTCCTTCAGTCCCCCAGGACCTTTTTTGTTTACCTGTTCCCCAGCCAGACAGTCCCAAGCACGTATCATTGCAGGGGGGGAGTAGGCTATCGCAGGTGCATAACTCTGCATTTGTCTTGGTTGGACTTCCCAAGGTTCCTGTCAGCCCATTCCTCCAGCCTGTCTAGGTGCCCCAGAAGGCAGCCCTGACCATCCATGTATCAAGTAGTTGCCCCAGTTTGGTGTCATCTGCAAACTTTATGACATCTATCAGCTCTTCCAGATCATTAAAAAGATGTTAAAGAGGGCAGGTCCTAGGACTCTGCAGTACTCCATTTGTCACCAGCCTGTAGGTAGAATACAACCCATTAATTTCAACTTACTGAGCCTGAACATTCAACCATTTTTTTCCAGCCTACGTATCCACCTGTTTAGATGGTAAGGACCTACGATGGGTACAAGGACAGTGTGGCAGATGGTGTTAAAAGCCTTACTGAAGTCAAGGTGGATGACATCTACTGTTCTTCTCTCATCCAGAAATCCAGTCATTTTGTCATAGAAGGCAATGAGGTTGGTTGAGCATGATCCACCCCAGGTAAATCCATGCTGTCTGCTCCCAGTCACTTTCTCCTTTGTTTACTCTCAAATGTGATTGAACAGGACATGCTCTATGACAAACTCCTCACCAAAGTGTGGTTAAAGAGGCTTTAGTTCCCTTGATCATTCTTTTGGGCCTTTTTGAAGATGAATGACACATGCTCTTTTGGCCACTTGTCAGGTACTTCCCCCAATCTCCATGACCTTTCAAAGGTGGTACAGAGCATCCTCACTATGACTTCGGCCTATTGTCTCAACACCCTTGGAAGCAACCTCTTGTTCCCGTGGACTCTTCAGGGCTAAGTTCACTCAGTCAGCCTCTGACTTGATCATCATCCACTGCTGGTTATTTTCTTCCTCTCTTCCTTGCTGGCCTCTGCACCCAACCTCTAACACCCCAAATGCGACTAAGTCCCATTAGAACTGAGTAGCCCTCATGACTGTTCCAAAGGCGGACCTATGCAACTGGCTATGACTTCCCACAGCCTTCTGGAGTCAGGTAGGCCAGCTTACCATTCAAAATCCTGAAGCTGCATAGACCAGCAGGCTGCTATGAAGATGGCCTCCTGGACCTGGGTAGACCTGCTCACTACTCTGAGGAAAGCCTCCCAGAGCTGGGGAGATCTGCTAACTACACTGAAATCCTGGATCCAGGTGTGATGTGCCACTAGAGGGGCATCTGGGTTTCCTTTAGACTCCAGGGTTAGTTGTACTGAATTCAAGAGATCATCATTTGTCAAGTGTGAGAATTTATTAAAGATAAGAGTGCCAAATAGGCACACAATCCAAACCACTGCTCTGGTGGACTCAGGGGTTTGCCACACTCTTGTGGCCTCTGAGTTTGTCCAGAGTGCCCACATCCTTACCCAGCTCCTGCTGACCCCAACCACAGTCACTCTAGCAGATGGGAGGAGTACCCAAGAGGGCAGGGGGAAGTGTGGGAGGTGGGGTGATTATCCATGATTCTGTTCCCCTGACCATAACTATTGCACCTGGACACTCTGAGATTGTTGTCCTTCCCCATCCTGCATACACCCATCTCTCCAGTCATCTTTGGGTTGCTCTGCTTACAGAAGCACAACCCTAGAACTGACTGGAAACTGGCATCCTTGTACTTCCCTGCAGGAGAGCATTACTCAGAAGGTGAGGGCAAGAGCCAGCCTGGAGATCCTCATGGAAGTGTTCCCCAGCTACTGCATCCCACAGGGCTGGCTCTAGAAAGTCTTGTGTTCCTGGTGCCACACCACACCAAAAATTGTTTGGCTGCAGGGCTGCCATGACTGTGTTTGAAAGGAGCTGTTTCTGGTGACCTCCTGTCACGCAGTGACCGAGCAGTGGAACTGCACATGAGTGGTACCAAGTACAGCAACCCCGCATCATGGTGGTGCCCTCATCACAGCACAGCCTCAGCACCAAGGTGTCCGCCTCACTGCAGCTGCCACCAGTGCCACAGCCCCCAGCTGTCAAGACCATACCTCTGCTGGACCTCCCCAGCAAAGCTCCTAAGTGAGTGCAGTGACTGCGCGGACATCTTCAGAAAGAATGCTGCAGAAACTCTACCACCTCACTGCCTCTATGAGCGTGCTATGGACCTCATGCCAGGGAAGGATGTGGCCTTCATATGCATCTATACCTCATCATGCCCTGGGTTAAGAGCCCTTGAGGAGAACCATCTGGACTGCATGTTCCTCTGTCCTTCCACCTCCCCTGTGGGGGCCTCTAATATTTTTATTTTTATATTTTTTTTTGGGGGGGAGGGATTAGGGGAGAGGGAAAGGATGTCCCTGTGTAGATTACAGGGGGCTGAATGACATGAGAGTACAGAACTGGCACCCCCAGTCTATCTTCACAGAGCTCTTTGAACGCCTACAGGGGACTCACTGGTTCATAAAGCAGGACCTGCAAAAGGGAAAAGACTTTTCTCCAAATCCATAAGGAGGGGCAATGGAGAAGGGCCTTCTGCACCACATAAAGCCACGAGGAGTATCTAGTGATGCCATTAGCCTCTGCAATGTGCCATTCACTTCCCAGCATGGTGTAAACGATGTGTTGAAGGCGTTGCTCGACAACTATGTTGTGGCATTCATTGAATGACATTTTAATATGCTCTGTCACAAAGGAGGTCCACATAGACCATGTCCGGGAGGTGTACAGTTGCTTGCAGCGGTACAGACTCTATTGCAAACTGGAAAAGTGCTCCTACCGCCTGCAGACGGTGAAGTTTCTGGGGTATCTGGTGGGCCTCAATAACTAGCGTATGGACCCCAAGAAAGTTAAAGCCCCCATGAGTTGGCATATCCCTTCTACTGTGCAAGGGCTGCAACTGCTTTTCAGATTTGTTATGGGCAGGTCATGAAGGGGCATTCTCCTACTGTGGCACCCAGAACAGCTCTCCTCTGGAAGAGGACTTCCTTTTGGTGGACACCAGAATCACCAGCACCTTTTGAGGAACTGAAATGGGTAGCCATCACAGCCCCCCCTCCTAATCTACCCACACCCCAGCTGACCTTTCATTTTAGAAGCAGGTGCCTCAGACTGAGCCACAGCAGAGGGAGTGTTTTTCACTAGGCTAGGTTCACATAGCCACAAGGCCAGGGGGGTAACTCTGCACGGGCCATGCTTCTCAGAGCAGAGAGAGGACCCAAAAGGATGGTTATCATGCTGCTGGCAGTTCCCACCTCCCATCCTATGCGGCTATGGAAGGTTCTCAGAGGGACCAGGCAGCATTTCCAAGGGCACAAGATGTGTTATGGGGCTGAACTGGATCCAGCCTATGGTGTTTCAAAGTGGGTGCCATGGATGGTGCTCAAATTCTGTCTGGATACCTTCTTCTAGAACACTTATTCAGATGATGTCTTCTTGGGAATGGGTGATACAATGCAACTGATGAGCTTGTGTATTTGGAATCTGACTCACCAACCCTGCAATCCCTAATCTACTATCTCTCATGCTGGATTAAGGGATAAAGTCACTCATGTTGGAAGGTAGATGAGGCCAGCTCTTCACTGCCATTCTTCTGGCCCACTTGAGGGACTGGAAGTACGAGGGGTTTGTACCAGGATAATCTGCTGCATACAACAGCCTCGGGATGGCATACCTCTTCAAGATTTCAGCCCTCTGCAGGACTTTCAAAGGGGCATCCCCAATGTTCTTCACCCAGGTATCAAGCTTCTCTTGCAGCTCTGGCTTGGCAAGACCAATCCATGGGTCCAGCCCCAGGCCCAAATATCTCTCAGAGCTGCCCGGCTCCATCATGTTTAGATTAGAGCCATTCACCTTCCATGGGTCACAGCCATTGATGGTAACAGAATCTTCTGTGGGCCTTATAAGGAACCCGTGGCATTTCTCGGCCTGCAACCTCAGCCCTGTCAGTTGGCAGAATCCCTCAACCACCATGATATTTCCCTGCATCCCATCACAAGAGTCACTCAATAGAACTAGATCATCTGCAAACACCAATGATGTAACACTTTTTCTGCCATGCTTAAATCCATTCCTGATCTTCTCCAACCTACATAACAGTGGGGCTACTGATAAACTAAACAGCATCGAGGACACTGGATCTCGTTGCTCCACTGCAGTGAGGATCTCTATCATCTCTGACTGCTTTCACCTCTCCTCCAGCTGAGTTGTGGTGTTATCACGCATATCAGCTATGATGCCTGTTACATGACCATCAACGCCTCTTTGTTTCAGGGCATGAAAATATGGCTAACTGAATCGATGGCCTTTGTCAGATCCACAAAGACCACCCCCAGGGCTTTATGTTCTCTTTTTGCATACTTTATCAGGATCTGGAGCACTTTCAGCTCTTCCGAACAACCTGACGCTGATATAAAGCCCCTCTGGCAGCTGCTAAACGGACATACTCTCATCAGTTGGGCTGTTAGGAGTCTTGAAAAGAGCCTCAAGATAATCAACCTGATGGCAATGGGTCACCAATTATTAACATCCAGATGTTTCACTGGATCTGTGGACTTGGGTATTAATATCGTTCTGTGTTCTTTGATCCCCACCTGGATCTTCCCAGACAGCAGCCGGGCTCTGTGCATGATGCAGAAATAAGTTTGTAATGGTGTAGGCCAGATGTACAGAAAATGGCAATAAAAAATGAAACTGCAAAGAAATTAAGAAAAAAATATGATGCAAACAAGACATTTTATTATACTTTCCATTTTTTAATATTTTTTGTATGTGTTCTTATCGTCCTCCTTTTCTTTTGTTTTAATATATTGGACTTTGGGGAGTTGTAATGTTTTTGTTTGTAAAGGAAAAGGATTTTCAAAATTGGGGTGGGATTCAGTTACAGAAAGACAGACATCTTGGTGCCACTATAGACACCCTGGTACCCTCTGCCAGCCTCCAGCTTCAGCTCCAGAGGGGCTCTGGTCTCCCCTAGGTCCTGCGTGATAGCTGCCAGTCCCAGGGAAACACCTCAGAAACACAGGGGCCTCTAAAATTGGCACTAGATGCTTAATGTTTACGAAACTGAGCTCTGCCTGGGAAGTTGAAGAATATTCTTCAACATTAAAAAAAAAAAAGAGTGCATTTTAGCAGCTGAAATCCTTGAATAATTTTAATAAAATGTTAATGTTTTCCTATAGTGCCAAACTGGGAATTTCCAGGAAGCATGTTAACCTCAGGAGAAGAAATATTCATCTTCCCCAGGACTTGCGTTACTACTGCTCTGTCTATTATATTGTGTATTTAATCTCAAGAATCTTTCCTGTATTTCTGCACATGCTTATTAAATCAGCCATTTCTGAAGTCATCTCTTCAGAAGACTACCTGGACATACCCATTACATATTGTCCATCCAGTATTCCTCCTCCCGTTATTCTTTGTTCATTCAGATATCTATCAGCTACCCAGCTGCTGCTTTGAACTACAGGGATTTTAAAGCGTGCCTCCTCTTTCAGTAGTTTGTCTAAGTGTCTCGTTAGCCAACTCCTTACCTGTGTCTATAGCTATCCTTTTCTATCTCTTTCTCTGAAATACTTCCAGTAAGGTTATTCCCTGTGGAAAGTGGCCTCCAGTGGAGACAACTTGGTCTTAATGGAAAGTTGAGGAATTATTATCATTATTATTATTATTTTTTAGATTAAACTATGTCATGTTTTCTCTTTTTTCACAGCCAAGACAAATCTTTCTGTGTCTGTTTGCAGGTAGTTCTCTAAATAAAGCAGGTGGGAATTGATGCATATGAGCTGTAACATTCAGCTACAGGCTTCAGTGGAAAAAGGGTAGATATGAAAAGGAGTTATGTGAGTCCCAGGTGGCTGAGAAGAGAAAGGGTGGGGCTGAGGGTGCGGGGGAGAAGATTGTCTGTGCAGCGTCTGACCACAAGTATCCTCCTTTTCCTACATGTCTGAACTTCATTAGGAGACAATCTGAATCAACATCAGGTATAGAATGTTGATAAAACTTTTCTGTTAAGCTGAAAAATGAAGACAATTTAAAAAATAAAATAAAATAAACACGGATTCTTTTTTATTAGGTGCTCATTGAAACCTTCCTTTTTCAGCTACATTCCTGAAATCTCTCCAGTTAGCCACATGACGCTTGAAAACTTGAAGACAGTTATGGGAAGAAACACTGCTCCTCAGGGTACTTTTTGTGTTTAATGAGCCCTCTGGTGCATTCGTGCAGACACTGAAAGGAGATTGAACAAACGTCTCAAGAAGTTAAAGGCAGAAGCAAACTCAAAGCTTTCTTGGAGCGTTAATGGGTCCCACGGAGGGCCATTAGCAACAAAGCTGTTAATGGGAACCACAAGTCGAGGTGCCCTTCCCTGGGGGCTGGTTAGTGTAGAAAATCAGAGGCACCAGTTACAGTTAGTCAAAGGAATGTACAGGAGGCCTCAATTCCAAGTAAGCTCTTGATGTGTTTTATCAAGCAAAAACGGTCAAGCACAAATGTCCAGCCCTGCAGAAGGGTGATCCTTTCCCTCACACGTCGCTCAGGGCTCTTCCTGGGGTGGGTAGGAGGGGCGATGCCAAGTGTAGGACAATGGTACAACACCTCCCGGGCTCCTTGAGGGGTGAGCAGGCAAGGAGGCCCTGGTGCTGTTAGGAAACGGTGTCTTCTCGTAGACCTCGCTGGCAGAGACAGCAGCCATAGCCAAGGTGACAAAGACCTCAGTTCTGTCAGGGACTTTCAGCCTTGCCACCAGTCTTGGCCATCCCCATCAGACATCCTCCACTGTCCCATGCCTGCTCCTCTTTGCCTGCAGACCTTAGCCACCTTCTCCCTCCCTACACACTCTGTTTCCCCACCTTGCTTTGACCTGTTTCACTCTCCCTAGTTCTACTGATGTCTCTCTGTCCTCACTGGGTGTTGCTTGAAAAGCAAAGCTATGGGCTCCTGCGATTTTGCTGATGCCTGAGTTGCCCAGCAAGCCACCTGGCTTCTTTCACAGCCCTGCTAGAGCTCCTCACTCACCTAAGATATCCCACTCCCAAACGTGCTTGCGTCCTGTGCAGTGAATTGCACATCCTTGTTCTTGTGCTGGCCTAAAATCCCAGCTGCATTTCCCTTAAACATGACCATAGCATGCTCTCTGTGCTCTCCATCCTCCCTGCATCAGCCACACTCCTACATGCACACAGCTCTTTCCCTGCACTCCTACGTGTCCCGGTAATGTTCCTGCTCTGCCTGCCATAGAGGGACCTCACTCCAGGAGATTCACACATCCTCCAGAGAAGGGTCAGCTCTGTGGTCATGATTGAGCTCTGTCCACTCGTGCCCCAGCAGCATGCATTCCCCATCTCCCAGGGTAAGGCATGCACACAAAATGGAAATGTCTCTATCATCCCTGATATGGTGAGAGGCCTTCAGCCCTGCCATGCTCCCAGCACTCAGCTCCTCCCCCTCTGCCCACACACATCACCTCCTTTAATTGTCTGGGCTCAAACATGTGTGTGAGAATTTACTGAGGTCCTTATCCACCATTGTCTTGCTCATTGCCTTCTCCTCAACCCTCTGTCCCATTGGCCAGCACTGCCTCTCAGCTGTGACCCATTGGCCCTTCAGAAGAAGCCTTGAGCTTCCTGGCATTTTCTGGTGCTTATTACAACTTTTCTGGCTCCCTCCAGAGATCTTAGGATGGGACAATATGCTGTTGGCTCTAATAGGGGCCTTTATGACCAGCTTTTAGGAAATGCTTGCATTTTTATGACTCCTGTGTGTGTGGGGGGGGGAGCAATGGTCATGGAAAAGCACCAAATATACCAAAGCAGGCACCCAGTGGACTGCCAAGAAGAACCATCTGAGATATCCCCAGGCCTGTGGCTGCAGGGCAAGGCTTCTCACTGTGGAAGTGGATCCAGCCTCATCCACTCTCTAGAGAGGGAAATCAGCAGTGTCCATGCCATCTGAGAACTAAAGGGGCGAGTTCTGGTGAGACCACCCTTCGCCTGGCCCATTCTAGATGTGTACTTTAGGATGGGGAACAATGCCTTGTATTGATCATGTTGATTACATTGACACTGCCCAAACAGGATGTCCTCATGAAAGCGAGGTTAAACAGGAGAACTAAGCCCTGGCTCATCCTTTGGGCCTTTTTGAAGATGCATACAACTTTTGCTTTTCATCAGTCTCAGGACCCCCACAACCTTTCAAAGATGATACAGAGTGGCCTCACTGTGACTTTGGCCTGTTCTCTCAGCATCCTTGGATGCAGCCCCTCAGGTCCCACAGACTCTTCAGGCCTGAGTTCACTCAGGTAACCCCTGACTTGAACCTCATCCGCTAATGGATGTTATTTTCTTCCTTGAGTCCTTTCTCTAGGCATAAAGGCCTGGGAAGCTCTGCCAGCAAAGAGTAAGGCAAAGAAGACATTCAGTAGCTCAGACCTGTCTACATCTACTCTTACTAAATTCTCTAAATTTCTTCCATTGTAACCTGTCTCTGCTTCCACCTCCTGTGTACTTCTCGTTTGCATTGGAGCTCAGTCTTGAGCTGCCTGTGTTGCCAAGCCATCTCCTGAAATGAATGCTTGTTTTCCTGAGTATCAGGATGGACCATTCCAGTGCTTGAAGGATGCTTTCCTCAAAGATCTGCCAGCTTGCCTGAGCTCCTTTGCTGGTCAGAGCTGCTTCCCATAGGATTCCCACAGGATTCCTGTGCCCTGAATAAGTTGAAGTCTGCCTGTCTGATGTCCAGGGTCTGTACCCTGCTACTCTCCATCCTAAATTCCCCTCAGGATCCAAGACTGTACTGTTTTCATGGTGACTGCAGTCAAGCCTGCCACTGAGTGTCACATCTGCAGCCAGTTCTTCCAAGTTTGCAAGTACAGATCCAGGTGACTCATAATGGTAGCTGGGCTAAGAAATTGTCCTGCTATCCTCCAGGGACCTCCTGGACTGTCTGTGCCCTGCTGTGTTGCCCTTCCAGGGAATGCCATGGAGATTAAAGTTCCCCATAAGAACCAGGGTCACTGCTCCAGAGACTTGCTCAGGTTGCTTAAAGAACACTTTGTCCACTTCTTCACCCCGTTGGAGTGGTTTATAACTGCTACCACAATGTCACCCTTACTGGCCTCTCCTCTGATCCTCACCCACAAGCATTCACCCAGCCTGTCTTCCCTCCCATAGAGGAGCTCCACACATCTGAGCTGCTCCTTCACACAGAGGGCAATTCCCCTCCTCCTCTTTCCTGTCTGTCTTTCCTGAAGAGCTTCTGTCCATCCATTGAAGCAGCCCAAGCCGTGTGAGTGGTCTTATCACAAATCAGTCATTCCCACAATGCCAGCACTTCTGTGACCACACACACAGCTGCAGCTCCTCCTGCCTGTGCCCAGGCTGAGTGCAGTGGTGTACATGTGGGCTGCAGAACCTCAGTTGTGGCACCAGGGCCGAGCACAGAATTGCCACTGTGAAACCTGTTGACGACAGCCAAGGACCCCGTGTATGCTAAGGCCCCATTTCAGAGCAGAGACATGCTGGACTTAATGGCAGATCACCATGCCGTGATGAAATGAGGTTCCCACTAAGAGAGCAAACCCTGCAGTCCCCAAAGCCAGGCAGAACGGGGCTTGGCTGTGCAACCATGGCAGGAGAGGAGTTTTCTGCCTGAGCTGTCTCAGCAGCACTGTGAGGCCTGTGATGGAAGTGAAGCCAATCTCCAGGAAGGAGTAGGTCCTGCTGAGAACATCCCTGGGAGTGGACAGCCTGCGATCCAACTACACTGTGATCATTGTTAGCATGTTCCCTGTTTCCGTCATCAGGTGGGTGAGTGAGGTTCAGGGAGAGGAGAACCATCAGAGTTTGAGAACATGGGCGCACGAGTGTGGATACTGGTGTGAAGCGTCTCCCATTCCTGCAGCACCCTCAGACGCAGATGGGATGGACCTTGCCTCAGTACCATGGTGTTGGCGTTCAGTTGCTGGCATACAGGCATCTCACCCCTCTGAGATGCCCTGGGCACTCTGTCCAGCACCCATCCAAAAGGGCATGGCTTTCCTGTAGGTCCTGTGCTGTATTTTCCAGTGGTTGTGCTGGGCACCCCAGCCCCCTGACACAGCACTAGAGGCCTTTTTTATTCATTTGAATGAGAGCCCTGAGTTCCCTTAGGACTCTGCAATGCAGCAATGAGCTCTTAGCTTTGTAGTAACTTGAGCTTTAATAAATATTGTTGACATCAATAAATATTGTTGATGGAGCCTAGAGAGAGACCTCGCTCTCCTTATGGTGAGCTCCTCCGTTTGGTCAGCTGAGTAGGTCTGCAGGCTGCCAGGGACTGGTTGATTAAGGCAGGCTCAGATGTCCTGAACATACACCTCTGGTATCATTTCAGTTTACCAAGGATAGTTCCCCTCCAGCCTGCCCCAGGGCATAGCTGATGCTCCAGAAGGATGTGGGTCTTTCAGAATTGCTCCACAGGAGTTTGAAGACATTTGAGCATGTCTTGGATCACCTCTGGCACCTCAGATGTCACCAGCTGTTTGTGTGTGAGCAACTGATTCTCCCCTCCATCTCCATGGATTAGAATGGGAGCTTAGTCAAGGAGCTCCCACACAGACACAAATTTTGTGCGCACCTGAATTGAGGGAAGAGGAATCCCACCTCCTCTGGGTCTGTGGCATGTACAGGAGGGAGATGAATTGCCCCAAAGCCTCTAACCAAAGAAGAGACACCTGCGTTGACTCATCTGAATCACTGCCCTACATGGGAAAATGAACCCCTCCCTATCACTTTCCACATGCCTTGCCTAATAACTGGGGAGGAATAGGGATTTCCAGAGGAGGACAGTTTCATCTCACACAATGACACCCTGATAGAAGAAATCACGCTGCTGGACTCCGCTACTCTCTCCACAGTTTAGAGAGGGAAGACAGGTGATTACTTTAATTTACTTCAAAGTACATTCTCCAGGAGGGATCC
The DNA here is from genome assembly GCF_036417845.1 of Apteryx mantelli. Lineage (NCBI taxonomy): Eukaryota > Metazoa > Chordata > Aves > Apterygiformes > Apterygidae > Apteryx > Apteryx mantelli. The sequence continues at coordinate 271,516 of NW_027118755.1, forward strand.
TGCTGCCTTTTGGGAGCTGTCAGCCCTGGAGCCACAGGGACATCTCGAGAAAGCCCATGGAGCAGAGAAAGTCACTCCTTTGGTTGTGCCTCTGCTCCTGAGCTGGGCCAAGCTCTTGGGACTGAAAGAGATCATGGCAACCTTGCAGGTGTCCAGGATGTGCCTAGAGCTGAAACCACAGGCATCGCTATTTAGAGTGCTCATAGATCAAAGGCAGAGTCCAGGTGTGCAAGAGCAGGCAGCTCACCAGTGCCTTCCCTTCTACTTCACAGTCTTCTTTCAGGACTGATTTCCAGTGAGTTATTCCGTACGTGGGGTTTGGGGAGGAGCTGTCGGAGATCTTCCCACTTCCCCTCAGTCCTGCTCTGCTCTTTCGTCAGCCCATGGGCACTGCCACAGTCCCTCCACACTGGGTAAAGGTGAGTCTCCATGTGCCCTCCTCTGACCCCCGGTAGGAACAAGCAGTGCCTATCTCTGCTCACTCTAAAGTAGGTGCTCAGAGCAGGCCAGAGGAACAGAAGGAGAAGGTGCAATAGGCACAAGGGCACAAGTAGCAGCAAGGGAAATTTCAGCTGGGTATTAGGGAAAAAACTGTCACCATGAGAGTGGAGCAGTAGTGGTGCAGGGGCCCAGAAACTTTCAGAACTTGTCTGGACAAAGTGCTGACCAACATGATCTAACTGGGAAGTTAGCCATGCTCAGAGCAGGTGTGAGTATAGATCTCCAGATGTCCCTCCTGACCTAGTTCCTCTGGGATGGGTAAGAGGTCCCAGGACATGGTAGCACACTCCTGTGGGGCTGAGGCCTTTCTAGCAGTTTGCCACTAGTAGATGAGGAGCTCTCTGTCACTCTCTAGTCTCTGTGAGGTGGGACTCAGTCACATGCTGGTCCCCATACCACCCTCACGCAGTGCCGTTCCTGAGGAGTGAAGGTGCCCCAAAGTCCATCCTCAGCTCTGATCAGCTGGGAGGGGTGAAGCCACAATGCTCAGTGTGCAACAGCAGCCAAGGGGCACAGCAGCAAGACTGGGTACAGGGAGGGGAAATGGGAGACATGTGGCTCCAAATCAAGAGGCAAGTACAGCAGCCAGTGGAAAAACTCTTCCATTTCCCACCTGCATCATTTGGCTGTGCATTTGAGCCTTCCGCAGACACAGGCCCAAGAGCCACCGGCCAGCTCTGACCCTCTGGACCCTGGCACTCACAGTTTGCCATTACTACTGTGTTGCCACCAGGGATGGTCTTGGATGTGGACTTCTCCCAGATGTGGCTGCAGAATGTCACCACCTGCTCCTGGAATTCAGGCTGAATCTCACTATCATGAAGCTCCTCCAAGGGTGGCAGGTCCCTCTTGCTGGCTGTCTGCTCAAAAACAAAGCACGTCTGGTCTGGGAAGAACTGGCGGATGCATTCCTGGGATGCTTATAGAGCTGAGCTTCCTGGCTGCTACCTGCAGAGATAGGATAGGGAGCAAGCTCACAGGGCTTGGGCTTTTGTTGCCTTCTGCTGAAATGCAGGTGTCCAGAGCTGGATGCATCCTGCCCTTCCTGAAGCACAGCACTGAGTGCAGCACCATTCTCCTACCAGGTTTTAACTTCAGCGCATTCTCCAGGTACTCATCCTCAGAGATTTCCTTCCCATCCACCTTCAGTTGCAATGTGAAGTCCTGTGCAGCCCAGACAAAGGTCAGGAAGAACTAGAAAACTTTGTCGGAATCCTCCAATTCATCTCCACTCTCCCCAGGTGTTGCTTTCACCTTTACATTCTCCATCAGCTTCGTCACATAGCTGGGGAGCTGGCTAAGGAAACAGAGACCCTGGATCCTCGTGCAGGGAGGGGTTAACCCTAACCCTAACGCCACCCTCCCCAGCCATCAGCATTTAATGAGGAAAAGGGGAGATTCTGCAGGGACAGAGAACAGCCGGGATTCACCAGCAGGAGTAGAGCTCAAAGTCTCAGCCCCGAGGTCCGGAGCACAGGATCCCTGAGGACCCAGAGCCTGGTCACTGGGCACCACCAGGAGACCCTGATCTCCCCATAAAAAGCAGCCATTTGAGGACCTGGGATGTGCAAAACCCTAAGCTACTGCTCAGGGAGACGGGGCCTCCCTGTTGCTGCTGCCCCACTGAGGACACTGCAGCTGGTCCTTGTCTTGCTGGTCAATGGTGCCCTTGCTGTTATAGACCAGAGTGCTGGACAGCAGTACAGCTAGCACAAAGATCCATGCGTCATTCTTGGTGTTGCCCTGGATCAACCTTGGCTCGTACCAAGAAACTCCGTGCAAGGCTCCCTAAGAGTGAGCAAAGCCCCAAATGCCCACGCCCTGAATGCCTAACCATGGGCCATGGCAGGGTCAGCTTTGCGGAGAGACCCACACACATGATGTCACCATGTCTTCCTATAGCTGTCTTATCTTCAACTCTTAACCCTCCGAGTCCCACGGGCTTCTGATTGTTAAAGTTCTCCCTGAGCTCCCCATTCCTGGTCTGCTGAAGTTTACCAGGGAGTGCTGAGGAATTTGGCAACTTGCCAACCCCATGAGCCTTCTCCTAGCTCCTCTGGCTGTCAGCACCACAGAGACAGCTCCAGTTCAAAAGACTGGAGCTCCCTGAAAGGCACTAGATTGCAAAAGGTCCACCAGCCTAACGGCTGCTCAGTAATCAAAGAACCAGAATGAGAGGGAGAGTGCCTGGGAAGAAGGGGTGTCCCACCAAGCAGCATTGACCCAGCCACAGACTGGTTCCAGTAGCCTGCAGACAGCCAGGATGCCAGGCAGAATGAGGGCTCTGACAGTCAAAGGCAGAGGTGAAGGATGCCAAGAGGGACTCCATCAGCCAGAAGACTTTACCCAGTTAGCTCTGCACTAGCCTCCTTCCCCACAGCGTCTGTCTCTTCCTGGCACACCAGTGCAGGCAATGACAACACCTTGAGTCCTGCCACATGGCTGGGCCCTTGAGAGCTTCCACAAAGTGCTCTGTTGCCACAAAAGGAAGTCTCTGCTTCTCCCACACCTTCTCCACATCGCCCCACCCTTCAGTGTTTGGTAGCACCAGAGTGTGTCCAGGCCAGCAGGGCTGAGGCACACACCACATCCAGATACCTTTGGTATGGGGCTGCATGGTGAAGCCCAGGGAGAAACCTGTGGAGAGGATGCAAGGGGCTCAGCAGTGTTAGATAGAGAGCAGGAAAAACCAAGGTATCTTGTCTGCCAGGGGCTGGGACCTGTGCAGTTCACCACCTCTCTCACCTGTTTGCTCACGAGCCAGCCTGTTCATGAGGTGGGACCTGCCAGCACAGTGCAGCCCTGTGATGGCCACTACCACCACAGGCTGCAGGAACTATGACAGCACCTGCAGGGTCTTCTGCTGCACCACCAGCACCTGCCTCTGTGTGGTCTCAGTCAGGCCGATGGGCACTTCTATGCGGATTTCAGATGCCATTGCTCATGACAAACACAGCTTGTAGAGGGGACAGGGAGACAGGTATTTGAGGCCTTAAAACATTCATCATGGTTTGTTTTCTCCATCTTTAGAAGTTAAAGGAAAACAAAAAGCATTTTAAGATCTTCATGGTCTATAAAGGGAGCAAAAGATGTTAAGGCAGAGGCAGAGTTCAGCTGCGCAGTTGTAGCAGGTCGAATGAAGCCATGATACTTATTCAATGCATTGTGCTTGGGAATTACAACAACATGTAAAAAACTTCTGGGCAAATTCCCCATGAAAACTGTTCGTCTTCCTGAGAATTACGTGCTATAACCTTGCATATTTTAATAAATGGCTTTTGATTCTACAGCTTCCTCCTGCTTATGAGCGCTTGCTGTGCAAATAATCAGCAATCAGTTCACCTCCCCACAGCATCATTAGCTTTCTGCGTGCCTGAGGTGCTATGCCTTGATGTTTTCTGAACTGAAGTCCCATAAGGTTCAGAGGCTTGATCCCAAGAGGAGTTATCAAAGAGATGGAAATTTTCCTTTGCTGGAAACAAACGTGGTTGTTTCAGTGACAGGGAGTACTATATAAAGGTTTCCTGACACCGCTGAACAGCCAGAATTAATCCTCTTTGAAAGCAGTGTATTCTATGTGAGCCACTAGACTACTATAACACTTCAGCTTTGGGAAAGATACAGTATAGTCAGCTAGGATTTGGAATGAACAAAACTTGTTAGAAAACCCTTTTCTGAATAAGAAAACACACAGGATTTCAGAATGATCTTCACTTACAAATCAGGTAACCAACTTCCTTTCCTTCCTTCCTTCCTTCCTTCCTTCCTTCCTTCCCTCCTTCCTTCTGCATAATTTTATTTTCTTGCTATTCTCAAACACGCCATTCCTTTCAGTGAGCTGGTACACAGGTGGCACTTCCAGCATCAGCATTGGCCATCTAGGTTACAACAGTTTCTAGTATTTGTTGAAACAGCTGGGGTGGAAAATCAAGGAATTATTTCGTGTCCCTTTCCAGACTCAGTATCTGATCTTTTCCATTTATGAGGCAGCATCAGCTGATGATGCATCTTATGGAAGAGGACTCTGGGAAATGGATGCAGCAGCTCAGGACAGAAAGATAGGAATTTACTGCTAAGTTATTCTCTCTTTCCCTGCAGGGATGGATAACCAGACAGAGGTGAGGAAGTTCATCCTCCTTGGCCTGACCAGCCTTCAAGGGCTACAGAAATTCCTGTTCATGCTGTTCTTACTGCTGTACCTGTTTAGCCTGCTGGGGAATATGGCAATCATGACTGTGGTGATCTGTGAACCCCGGCTACACACCCCCATGTACTTTTTCCTCTGCAACCTCTCCTGCCTGGATATTTTCTTCTCCACAGTTACCGTGCCCAAGGTGCTGGATGGGTTGCTCTTGGGGCACCAGGGCATTTCTTACACTGGCTGCCTAAGCCAGCTCCACTTCTTCCACTTCCTGGGTGGCAGCGAAGCTTTGCTTCTGGCTGTCATGGCCTATGACCGCTATGTGGCCATCTGCAACCCCCTGCGCTACACCCTGATCATGAGCCCACGGGCCTGCCTGCAGCTGGCTGTAGGCACTTGGACTACTGCCTTCCTTCATGCTCTGATGCACACAGTCATGACCTCCCGACTCCATTTCTGTGGCCCCAACCACATCCAACACTTCTTCTGTGACATCAAGCCACTGGTGAGACTGGCCTGCAATAGCAGCCAGCTCAACCTGAACCTTCTCAGCATCATCACGGGGAGTATTGCAATAGGCACCTTTGTCTTCACACTCTTTTCTTACCTATACATTTTTTCCTTCATCCGACTGAAAGTCCAGTCCAAGGAAGGAAGGAGGAAAGCCTTCTCCACTTGCATCTCCCATCTGACAGTAGTGGCCTTATTCTATGTCCCTGTTGTTTTTAACTATGTGCCACCTTCTTCAGGGAATTCACCCAGGCGGGACATGATAGCCACCCTTATGTATAATGTTGTCACATCTGTCCTCAATCCTTTGATCTACACCCTGAGGAATGTGGAGGTGAAGCGTGCCCTAAAGAGAAGACTTTTCTCCAGAGAGTTACTAGCACAGAAAATGTTCTGCCTTGCAGCTTGTGTGGGGTAGTAGGCCATGGACAATGCAATCAGAGGTGCTTTTGGCTCAAGAATGTGTTGGGCAGAAATCTGCTTTTCACTGCCAACAGCCTGGGTCCCTTCAGAAAAACCTTACATACTGGATATGGCCTTACATCTCCTATCTTGGGCAATACCAGTGCATAAAGATGAATGTATGTTCGTGGAACAGCCACTCTCATTCATCCAACTGGAAAAGAGAAGCAGCTCCAGAGAGTGATACTTTAATAAAAACACCTTTATTAGAGTGATTTACCCTCAAATGTCACTTGATTCTTTTCTTTTTCTTCCTTTCTTCCTTTCTTCCTTCCTTTCTTTCTTTCTTTCTTTTAGGCAGCTGAATCCCACCCCCAGTCAGAGCTGTCAAGAGAAGTCAGGGCATGATTCATCTTATCCTAAAGCCGATAGAGAAGGAGGGATTCAATTGTTTCTGTGGGATTCAGTTGGCCACGTACAGACATGTATGCCATGCCACTTGAAATACTCTGGGTATCTCAGTTGGTATCTCTCTGCTGCTCCAGAAAGGCATGGGTCCTGTGCCAGATCCACCAGCCCTGTATGGATGTCAGATATCCTAGGGCACCTGAGATGGTGTTAGACACCTGTGTTTATGCAAGTGAATTCCAACCCATTGCCTAGATCCACAGTGGTTAAAACTGCTGTTTAGGCACTTGTCTCACAGGGAGGAATGTACATTTGGAGCCCCAAATTTAGGTGTCTTAATTTCAAATTGAATCTCTCCCTTAATCTCAAAATGAGTGGGAATGGTGGATTCCATTTGAAGAAAGGTTCCAGAATTGATCCTTAGGGCTTAAAGGTAAGGTAAGCTTGGGTGATGGGGACTAAGAGTAATAGCTGGAGTGATCTTTTGATTCTTACCTGTCCTACAGGTTTTTTCTTCCCCCCCCCACATATTCATAAACTTCACTAACATGCCAGGTATGTTTCACACAATACTTATTTGCTCAACACATTCCATGTTTAGAGTCCTACCATACGCCTTAAAAAGGCTGCCTGTAGTATTGTTGTTGTTATCATTTTTAACAATGTTATTTAATGATGATGATGATGATGATGATGATGATGATGATGATAAATATTTCTCTTAGGGCCTCAAGTAATCCCTCAGTGCAAAACTTTCATGCTATGTACTTGAAGGTGTCAAAAGAGATTCTTACTCTCCTAAACAATGCTCCAGGCTGGATACTGTAAGAGACAGTGTCCCAAGGCTCCTGATCTCCTGTTCCCATAAGACCACTCTTTGAGTCTGAGATCTTTTAAGTGTTTTTAGGTCTTTAAGAGTCAATATTTGTTTAAAAGTGGCCAAAGACAATGCAAGTGCTTCCTTGCAATCCACCATTCCGCATGTGTGCTGTATCCTTCAGCAGAGGCAATGACTTGAGCCAGACCTTCTGTGAAATCTCCTTACTGTCTTGCTCCGATTCATACTTCTGTGAAAACAGGCTGCTTGGTTTTGGTTTTAGTCATGGGCTCTTTTGTATTCATAATAATGCCATATTTTAAGAGCTTCACTGTGGTTCTAAGAATACCCTCTACAGGAGGGTGGTGTGACTTCTTTTCTTCCGCCTTCCTGCTTTCTCCTTCCTTGTTTACACTACTATATATACCTACCTAAAACCTGCAGCTAGCTCCTCGTCTAGCTCTACTAGCTACTAACCCCATAGTAGCTCTTTGTCTGTCTGTTTGTTTGTTTGTTTTTTACTGTGAGGTATCTGCAGTGATTAATGCAGTCATCTACAACAGGAGCAAAAATGAGATCCAATTTTTTCTTCGGAAGTCGACTGCAAGGGGTGGGGCAAGGTCGCCAAGAAGCCGCTTCCTGTCTTCTCCCATTTACTTCTGTTTTCTTATCGTTCAACCTTAGCCAGTGTCTGTTTTTCATAAGAATACCTTTTATGGAAAAGCAGATTACACTGTGCCCAGAGTTGCACAGTACCTCCTCTGCATATAGTTTATGTGGCTTGTTAATGCTTACAGAAGGTATGGGCCAAACACTGGACTAAACTGTAAGTTTATGTGTTTGAAGGCTAGTCACCATGAATACAAAGAACAGGTGAACAGTGATGGCAGAGGAATGCCAGTAACCTAATCAGTGCAAAGGGGCACCCTGACTTGGATATTCCTAGGGCCGTCAAAGGAGAGTGATTAGCCCATTGTCCCTGGGGCCTTGGAGGGAGTGTCACCCTCCAAGATGAGTCCACCCGCGTGACTCTCCTTGAAAGCCTCATGGACTGAAGGGGTTATTGCCTAAAGGGGTAGAGGACTTATCATGGGAAGCAGGACAAGAGCATTTGGGAACTGTGTAGAACTTTAAGGGGACTTCAGGAATGTGTGAGACTTTAAGGGATCTTTAGGAGAAGGACCAAAGGTGGGGAAAGGGATCAGAGTGGCCTGGAGAGAAAGAAGCATGAGGGAAAAGAGTTTAAAATGGACTGGCCGAGTGTGGACAGGTCAGTATGTTTGTCTAGCCATGCCCAGCACCTGATCAACTCTACCTAGCCAAGTGAGTGAAGAAAACATCAGAGTAGTGTCCCACTTATTCTCATGTCCTTTCAGAGAGGTCCATTCAGACCTCTCATGCCTCGTCTCAGTGCCAGACTAGAGTCAATCTCAGTAGGGTCTTCTTTCCCCACTGATTGCACCAAGCCCATTCCCTTGGCTGTGGTTTCTCTGGATGGTAGATAGGGACAGGGAGAATCTTGTTCATCCATTCATGAGCATCACTAATTAGATGATGTGGCACGTGGCTATTTATTAAACACCTATGTGCTTATACATAGGTCCCTTTTCCAGGTTAAGGTGACCCAGCCAACCTAAGTCAGCTGGTGGTGGTGACATGATCGTGAGAAAAATTGCCCATCAAGTAGTTGTCCATTTATTTGGGTAAGCTGGCCCTCTGACAACTTATCCTCTGAAAACACGAACAATGTCCAGGACTTAAGTTTCTTCTGCAACTCTGGTCTTGATAGTCCAACCCAAGGGTTGTTCCGAAGACTCAGGTATTTCTCAGAGCTGCCAGGTTGTATCACATTCAGATTTGAACCACACAGTGTCCACAAATTACAGTTGCTGATCATATGCATATCCTTAGCAGTTTTTATAAAGAACCCATGACACTTCTCACCTTTCCTGGGAACCACTCCCTTATTCCCCTCCAGGCACATCCCTGCTCCCCAGAAAGCCTTTCCCCAGATGAGCGTGTCCACGCTAGCCTGGCCATCTGCTCCAGGTCCCCCTCCCCTGTGCTCCCTGCAAGGCTCTGTGCAGGCACTGCTGCTCAGCAGACAGCCAGTGGTGGTGCCACAGGGCCAGGGGGGGACTCGCCAGTGCCCATTCTTGTCAGAGCAGAAAGACCCCAAGGGATAGTTATCATGCCACTGGCAGTCCCTGCCTCCCATTTTATGCGGCTGTGGAGGGTGCTCAGAGGGACCAGGCAGCATTTCCAAGGACACAAGGTATGTTATGGGGCTGCACTGGAGCCAGCCTACGGCATTTCAAAGAGAGGACAAGGGATGACTCTGCAGCCTCTCTTCCCTGAGCCTGCTGGGTCTCCACTGCCTCTCCTGGGACTACGGAGCTCTCCTTTACCTATGCATTTCCTGAGTTTGCTCTTTACCACTCGGTGACTCCACGTCAGATAGTCTCTTGTGTTGTGAGGTTCCACTCACTGCTCACCCCCACTGTATGATGTTCCCGGAAATGCGCTGAGCTCCCCTGGCAGCTTATTTCCTCTCCAGGAACATGGTCAGCCATCACCAGCCCCCACACGTGCGTCACAGCCTCAGGAAAGCTACTGTGGGATTGTTCGCCATCTCCACTGACTCAGGGCCCAAAAAGCAAACCCTGAATCTGAATCTCATTCCCAAACAGGTTACAATGGGACACTGAACACATCAAGCTGAGCCCATGGAGAACCAAACTAAAGCAACAAGCCCTTTTGAGATACCATTCCATCACCACTTTTATGACTATAATTTTGGAAGAAGAGTGAAGTGTTCAGGCACTGCACTTAGGATAGTGCTTTGGATTCCGTAGATGCTATTACGGAGCCATTGGTGTCCGAGAAAATGGAGTCCACATGTCCTCACAGACTGCATTCTTCCCTTGGGCAGTCAGGTGCTGAAACAAAAGAGATACCCCTATCAAGAAAGAAGCAATGTTCCTCCACCCTGCCTCTAGCTCTTCCCTCCCACTACCTCTCAGAACTCTTGGGATGACCCGCAACCTTCCCCTGACCACCTCACAATGCCCTCCTGATGCTCCTCAACAAGCAGATGCCTGCAGCACAAGTGACCTCACAACCCCCAGACCAGCCCTCACACCTTCACCTGCACCTCCCTCTTGCCTGCCTCTCCTCTCAGCTCCATCACTTTCACGCCAACACCTCACACGCCCTGTCCTTCCTCTCCCTCCCATGCACCAAAACCCTTCCAGCTAGGCTTACAAGACGCCTGGATGCTTAGGGGCTGCCAGGGAGCAGCTTTTTTGGGCTTAGGCTTCAGGCATCAGCAGAACGTTTGGCCTTTGTGCTTCTTGGGAAGAGGGAAAGCTTTTGGGTGCTGTGTGAGTGTTGTTGTTTTGGGGGTTTGTGCTCAGGGTTTGGGGTAGGGGCTAGAGTTTTGGCAGAGGGCTTTGGGTTGGAGTGGGGCTGAGGGCTCGAGCCTGCTCCAGACCTTCAAGGCAAGCCATCAGGGATAAGCAGTAGCTTCTGGCACAGGGTCGGAGTTTGGGGAAGCAGACAAAGACTGAGGCTTCACTTTTGCACTTGGGGTTTGGCCTTAGAAATAGAGGAGGGGAAGGAGGGAAGGAGGCAGAGTCGGGCTTCAGCTTAGTGCTTCATCTTGGGGTAGGGGGCCTCCCACAGGGACTCTCCCAGGCCCTCTGCCACCGCCAGCACCACTACCTCAAGGCCCCTTACCTCCCCAGAACATGTCCTCTCTGACGGCTGACATCGGGGAGCCCTTCCTGTCCTCACGTGGCTGCTTCCAGCTCCTGCATGCTCCGCTGAGGGAACACAGAGCACCTTGGCATTTTTGCTCTGGCTTTGCTGTAGGGGCTAGATTTTGGGCAGAGGACTTTGGGTTGGAGTGGGGGTGAGGGCTCAAGTACAGATTAGCCTCTCAAGGAAAGTGATGGGGTTTAGGCATTAGCTTCCAGCACAGGATCAGAGTTTGGGGAAGCAGACAAAGATTGAGGCTTCAGCGTAGCACCTGGGGTTTGGCCTTAGCAACTAGAGGAGGGGAAGGAGGCAAAGCAGAAGGGTAGGGCTTCAGCTTAGTGCTTCGTCTTGGGGTAGGGACCTCCCACAGGGACTCTCCCAGGCCCTCTCCCACCGCCAGCACCTCTACCTCAAGGCCCCTTACCTCACCAGAACATGTCCTCTCTGATGGATGACATCGCAGAGCCCTTCCTGTCCTCACGTGCCTCCTGCAGCTCCTGCATGCTCCGCCGAGGGAACACAGAGCACCTCCTCATCAGCACCCAAGCGCTCTCCCTACAACCTCTCCCTGCCTCTGCCTTCCCAGAACCTCTCAGAACTCCTGGAAAGACCCTCCACTTTCCCCTGAGGACCTCACAATGCCCGCCTGATGCTCTTCACCAAGGAGATTCCTGTAGCACAAGTGACCTCACAGCCTATAGCCCAGCCCCCATACTTTCACCTGCCGCTTTCTTTTATTTGCCTCTTTTCTCTCATCTCATCTCCACGTGCTTTCTCTCCACATAGCCCCTGGCCTTCCCCTGTCTCTCAGGGGTGAAACATGTTTGAGGTGGTCTTTGAGGATGGGTGGAAGGATCTGGGGTTTGAGGAATGTGATTAGAGCTTACAAGTGCGAGCATTACCCTCATGCATTAGGCTTCAGGCATCAAGTTACACTTTCTGCTCTGTGGTTATTGTGCAGGATTCACATAGGCATTAGATGTCTCTTGTTAGCGTTAAGGAGGAGAGTTAGTGATTTCTTTAAAGCCTTAGCAGCACGTTCCGTGTTCTGTTCAATATTTATTGTCAGGCAATAGTGTATGAGCATGCTTTTCAGCACAGGATTTTGGCTTGAAGTTCGGGATGAGTCTTAGGAATGAAAGCCATGGTATCGGCTAACTTTTGATGGATAGGAAGCAGGGCATGAGATCAGAAGTTTAGTGAGGATCTTGAGATTAGAGAAGGGGTTATGTGTTCCGGCTTAGCAGTGAGGGGTTTAGGTTGGGACTGTTGGAGGGGAAGAGGTTAAAGGCTAGTGGTAGGGCTTAGGGTATGGAATGGGGCTCAGGGGTACTGGGTAGATTTAGATGAACAGCCTGACAAGTGGTTTCACAATCACTCTCCCAAACGCATTGTCCTTAGCTGAAAATCTCCTTACCTACCATGACATGACATCTCTTGTGGCTGAGATCCGGAGCTCCTTCATGTCCTCACATGTGTTTTATTTCTGCTCTACAGACATAGGCTGAAACAGTAGGGACCCCCCCCAGTCAACAACCAAGTGCTTTCCCTCAAACCTGTCCCTGCCTTGGCCTTCCTAAAAGAAAAGGCAGAGGGCAGCAGCACAGAGCCCAAGCAGCCCAGCCTGGCTCAGTGGCCGATGACTGCGGCAGCACCCTCTGCCAAAGGTGGGATTGGGGACTGAGGGAGTGGGCACTTCTTGGCTGACACCAAGATGATTAGCAGAGCAGTGGGTTCAGGGTGGGTGCCTGGGACCTGCGCTGCCAGGGTGCATTTGGTACGGCTGGAACAGAGGGGCCAGCCAGTGCTTTCTGTTGGGACAGTATCTGCAATCTCAGAGCCTTTCTCTCAGACCACGGAAGCAAGTGAAGTCTTGACAGGGCTGGTTGGCTCCTACAAGGGAAAATAAATAACACTTCAATTTATTTAATATTCTACATAGCAAAAGACATTGACTGCAGGGCCAAGTGAGAGGCTTGTGCTGTGAGTTCAGGACCACTGCATTACCTGCATGGGCGAGTGCAAGGATGATAGCTCAATGCCTTACTTGAGAAAAACTTGGCACTTTCAGGGGGTTTCTTTCTTTGGGCTTTCCTAGAAGGCCCAGTAGTGCCCCACGCTAGCAGCTGGCACAGCAAATGATAGGTATAAAAGTACACAAAGTCAATGGCAACAAAACGCTCATCCTATCAGATAACACTTAACAACTGCAACGTGTAACTTCTGCATCTTGAACTGTCTCTGCATCTCAGCTTTGAAATCTTAGGCAAGAAGGACGCCAGCCTCAAAACAGGGAAAGTGCATCCTTTTTGCCTAAGGCTGTACTCATGGCACTGAATTTGTAAGATCCAGGGATAGCAGGGGTGGAGGGACTGCAGAGGCCAAGGCCCCCCTCCCTAACTGACTGAACAAACAGGCAGTGCCACTTGCCAGAGGAAGAGAGGACAGTTATCTCATGTTAGCAACATCTCTTCCTTCACAACCCTCCATGGAGCCAGAAATGAATGACTGCAAAGCTGTTGGGTTTGTGCTGACCGCTCTTGGCAGAACTGGGAGCTCTGAGATGACCAGAACGCATACCACACAGGCAGAAGGAAAGCTGTCACTGCTGCCAGTTCCTCAGGAGAGAGCAGAGCCTGAGGCAGACACATGCAGAAAGATCCAGGATACCCATGCTTGGAGTGAGCACAGCCTGTGAGCTGAACCTTCCCTGGCAACCAGCTGCTCCTTGCTTTTGCTTTGCTGCAGCTATTTGCTCAGCTAGTTGCAAAGGCAGCTGAACCACAGCACTTCTGCCTGCTTGGCTCTGTGTGACAGCCTCAGCACTGCACAGAGCAGCTGTGAGCTGACTGCTGTGGGCTCAGCACGGCTGCCCCTCCACCGGGGAGTGTGTGTACAACGGGGAGCTTCCCTTGTGCCAAGGGGCACTCATCCAACCCGAGGCCTGGCCATGTGCCACTGCCATGGGAGGCCATGGCAGCTGGATGTCTGTCTCTGCCAGAGCCAGGGGCTAGGAGATGTGGTCAAGCTTGCCCAGATCTTCCCAGGTCAGGATCTGTGACTCCGCTGTGAGCAGAGTGGTGAGTGCTAACCTAAATACCAGGGGATTATCACCACAGTATCAAAGCCATGGGTTCAGACTGCAGATTGTCTGTAGGAGAAGGGTGACTTCTGGGGGTGCTTTTGCCTATTTTGGGAGTGAAAGGTCAGAAAAGCCTCTGGTGGCATGCACACAACTTGAAAAGAGAGAGAGAGTGGGCATTCTGGGACAAGTTTTCCATCATGAAGTGAATGCTGACTAGAGGGACGGGCTCCTAGAAGACACCAGACCCAGCCCCCTTAGTTCATCCTTTCCTAAGCCTTGCTCTTCTACATGAAACAGTGCTAAAAGCCTTTTCTGCCCTGAATGAAGTACTCACAAGGGAAGGAGCACCTGTGAGTTAAGCTGATTTTTCTAATCAGCCAGTGTTGGGGATGTGTTTCACAGCCTGCAGCAAACACACCTGGCACTATTGCCATTGCTGTGTAGGGATTGTTTGGTGTTACTCTCACGCAGCTTTTTGAAATACAGGGTTTCAGCTTACCTGAGCTGTTCTGGTGCCCATATGTCACATGGCCATGGCATGAGCAAATTCCCCACACATGGGGTAAGAAGTCCCAGGGAAGCAATATGGTCTGGTCTTTGGTCTGCCCCTGCCCACACAATGTTTCAGAAATCAATAAGAAGAGCAGCAGCCTCACCTCCCCTTCAACTCACTCCATCCTTCCGGGAAACTCTTCCTCGAGACCCCCGAGAGGCTGAGACTTTGGAAATGAGAGCAGTCATATCTGCTGACCTGGAGAGAGGACAGGAGCAAGAGCTAGTTCCACATAACATCTGTATTACAGGTACCTCTGGCTTTACAGTCTGCACTTTGGGAAATAAGATCTTGCCATTTTTTTTTGGGGGGGGGGGATGATATGCCTTTTTTTTTTCTCCATCAATTTTTGTTTCTACAGTGTTTCAGAAAAACAGGGAAGAGGAAATTACCACAAGGTTTCTTTTGCCTGGAGAAAAAGACTTAGCTGATATGTGGGTAATTCAAGATGTGATGTTATTGTAGAGTAAAATTAGCTATGGATGTAACATGCACAAATGCACCAGGAATACTTAAGACCCTATCTCTTCTTAAAAAAAAACAAAAAACCAAACAAACAACAACAACAACAACAAAAACTTATGTTCATTTGATATAGAGAGTATAAGTGTATCCTTTGGTGGTGTTTATCCAAAAAACCATGACTGTTCTCCTCTGACTCTGCTGAGAAACTAGAACAACTTGGAAGCTGATTTCTGGACATAAGAGAAGTCTTAGGAGCCTTGACTAACTGAGGTCAGCATTGGAATACCCCCAAATTGCCCATGAATAATGCCTGACTCCATCAAGCATCTTGCATACAGCTTACATACACTCTTTTATGTCTAAGGCAGAAATGGCCACCTCAAGCTTAAATACATTTACTGGCATGTCTCTGTGTTAGGAGCAATCTCTTGTTGAATCCAGGCACCAAAATAAATAAATAAAAAGAAAAGAAGAAAAAAGGAAAAGAAGAGAAAAAGAGAAAAAGATGTACAGGAGTCAAATGGCACCGTGCTGATTAAGCTGCCCTGAGCAGCGTCATCTGGCTGACCTCAGTTTAAAACACTGGGGGCTCCTGCCCTAGCAAGCTGCCAGAGAACATGAATTTGTCTCACAGTCTGAAGAGACATAGCTACATGTATGGCAAGGCGTGCAGTTCTGTTTATATCAGTTTTGGAAGGATACTAACATTTCCTGAGCCGTACTTTTTCACCCTCCCCTTTGGACCAGAAAAATCCTGTCCAGCCACTGCCACCAAACTGTCTGCCTTTCACACTGCAGGCCCTGCAACATTCCCAGATGTGGTCAGATCTAAGGGGGACCTTTGTGTTCACGGGCACACTTGGCCTCTCTTTTATACCCTCTCAGGACTTGCATTAGTGATCACTACCTTCTCTGGCACCTGCAGTCTGAAAATAGTTTCTAAACATTCCTTTCTTGCTTCCTCTTCTCTTGTAATCATCTGCAGTCCCTCAGTCCTTGCTTCTCATTCCAAATCCTCCTTGATTTTTCAACAGGTGCAGCATCTCTTTTGCCACCTTCTCCTGAGAATCACCTGAACATCACACCAGGCCAAAAAATGCAGGTATACATGTAGGGCTCCGGTAAATAACAACCCCACAGTTTCATGGCATGATTTTCTGTTCAATGTCAGGGCATGCAGAACATACCCAGCCATATTATTCCTTGAGTCAGGTCACCCAACACAATGGTATAATAAGGGAGAGATCTGGAGCAGTTCTGCTGCTGTGAAAGGTGTGCTTGGAGCCCAGCAGCCCAGGATGAAGGGGCACCAGGCAACCTGCTCCCAGCACCCTTCAGGCCTGCATGCTGGGGCTCCACGGAGACATGCCGTGGGGAGAGGGGAGCTGTTGTTAGGACACAGGATGTCCCACTGTTACTCCAGTTCATATCAGACAGGCACTGCAGGGATGCACCTCTCCCAGGGCACTGTGCCAGGTTTTGCAGGGTGGAATCTAGGTGGAGAAAAGGAGGTGCAAGGGCACTGAAAAGTTGGGCCCAAACTCAGAAAGAATGGAGCATAAGGCAAAAAAATGAGTTCAGAATAGAGGACGGCGGGTCTTCTGACAGTAGATGTGTACATGCCTACAGATGGTGGTGATGCTGGTTTGCATCAGTTATGTCTCTGATCTACAGGGGAAGCATCAAACCTCAGCAGTAATAGCTAGAAGCAGTAGCTTCTGGTAGCTATCCTATCCCATCTTTAGCAGCACTTCTGACATGATCTTCCACAGCATCCTTGTAGCCATGAACCTCATGAAATGAAGCAAGGGACAAATGCAAAGTCTTGCGCCTGGTATGGACTAACCCCTGTGGCCATGCAGGCTGGGGACTTGCTGCCAGGGTGACAGCTCTGCTGACCAGACCCTGGGGGCCTGGTAGACAGGCGGGAGCATCTGCCAGCAGCATGCCCTAGCAGGGACGAAGGCTAGCAGCACACAGAGCTGTATCAACAGGAACGGAGCTGGTAGAGCAAGGGAAGAGATGATCCCCCTTTACTAGGCATGCCTTAGACAACACATGGAGTACTGCCTCCAGTTTTGGCTGCCACTAGCATAAGAAAACAATTGACATACTAGAGCAACTGCAGTGCAGAGATACCAAGATGCTCCCAGGCACCTTACCTTAGCTCCCCCTTACCTGCTCAAGTAATGAATGAAGCTGTTGGTCAGATTCTCTCACCCATTCACTTAGGCAATCAGCACCTTTTCTCGTAATGAAGGCTCTTCTCCTGTCACCCCGGCTACATTCATTAGCAAGAGCTTGAGCAAGCACTGTCTTGCCAGTTCCTGGGAAGAGGACCATAGAATAGACAGCATCTGTAATAATAATAAAAAAAAGGAAAAAAAAAAGAAGAATAAAAGAGATTTCTATAGGGCAAAAACATGGAGAAGTGCCCCCACCTGCAAAACAGCAACCCTTCTCTCCTAACCAAAACACTTTCAATCTAAGACAGCAGTAAGAGCTCTAGTGTGAGAAAAATCAAAGCAGGTGCAAGTTTTGTGTCCCTACACAATCCCACAAGACAGTAAACTATGTAAAAGAGATAACTCAGCTGTACAAAATCTCCACAAGAGACTGTGGTGTCTTTGCAGGACACTTCCAACACTGCAGACGTATTAACAGAGATAACAACAGAACAGGGGAGCCAAACAAGAGCAAACTTCAGCACAAAATCTGAGACTGGACTAATACAGTTTAGATGTTGCCTCTTTGTTCTTCTTTGCTATACTGCATATGCTTGTTTTTACAGGAGGCAAGACTTGCCAGTAAAGCCTTTTCTTCTCCCTTTTCATTCTCTGTTTTAAATTCCTGCAATTTTTGTCTCCCAGAATTTGCTGGTAGGAACTGAGGAGGAAGTCTAAAGCTGGGAAGGGGGGAAAAAAAAAAAGTATTTTGCATTTCCAGATAATACCTAAACATCAACGAGAAAAGCTATGATGCTGTTGTAAGAAGAAAATTCCAATGAACAAAGAAGCAAAACATTTAAGGATTTTCTTTTCAACATTTGCAATACTTCTACAGTTATGAAAAGAAAGGACTTAAAGTAATATTTCAGTGGACTGTGAGTTCAGTTTTGCTGGCCAAGAATATATAAAGCTGACCATTACATCTATAGGCAACTATCGTGCGAATTATAATTAGAGTTCAGTGCAACATGTTAACTAAACAGTTGTCCTTAGAGAAAACAAATTTATGGGCTTTTTTTTTTTTTCTTTTTCCTCTTCTGCCCTTACTCTGCTCGAACACCTGGGAAGTGGAGGAACTTGCCAGGCAATGCAGTGGGGGGGCCGCTGTGAGTCCCGAGGGAGGTGAACTCTGGAGAGGACAATGCAGCAAACCCGCAGGCCACGAGTAACAGGTTTGCCCCTCAGGGCACTGGCACACCGCTGCTGGTGGTGGAAGCAGTGCTGCCCATAGATTATCCTGCAGCCCTTGGAGTCCTTGCTCCTGCTAAACACAACAGGCAAGGTTTTGAAATCTGGTTTCTCTTCAGATCATAGAAATCTTTTGCCTTTTACTAAAGATTTTTGTGGAGAAGAACAGGCACAAGTGTTGAGGAATTTTTGGAGGCTTTATTTCAGCGGAAATTTTCTTTTCCCTGCTTGAACAGGGGGGTTGGACTTAGACGATCTCCAGAGGTCCCTTCCAACCTCAGCCATTCTGTGATTCTGTGAACTCTGTACCCTTGCTGGGACCTGCCAGTGCAGCTTCAGAGGAGCACCTGCAGGCAGCATTTCTGCCAGGAGAACATCTGGTCCCTGGGGCAGGTGATGTTTTGTGAGCCAAGGGAAAGTAGAAGGGTTCAGAGCTGGGCATCATAATGCCACTCTACATGAAGGAAAACTGTGTGTGATTGTGAGGGGGTGGGTATGTTTCTGTGTGTTTGCGGCAGGGCAGATGTTCTGTTACTTTAAAGTCTGCCAGAAACGCAGTCCTCCACAAATTCTCTTTAAAAAATGATGCTGCATAGAGACTCTCTTTGGCCCTTTCCCCGAGGGACATGTTGCGTGATCCCATGTGCCGCTAGGGAATCTGTGTGCCAGAGGAACAGTGTAAATGTCAGACCTGGTGGACAAGTTCCAGTTGAAGTGTTTGTGACCTTAGGTAGCAAGATCAATCCACCAGAGCTGTTATGGAAAATTAGTCACCATAACAGGGTTTGACCATAGGTTCCCGCTGAGGCAGAGGTCTGAAGTCAGATCAGAGCAAAATAATTTTTAATGACACACGTGTGGTAATTACAGCTCAAGCTGGGTGCCTCCGAAGAGAGACCCCATTTGAACAAATCCCTGGGTAATTATACCCTTCCAGTCTAGTATCCACCCCATAGTTCTGAACCAATCATAATATTAGAGTTGGAGGTCTTCCAGTTGCCGGTTGGTCCTTTCTGGGGTTTCCAGGTGTGTTCTTTATTTCTTATTGCACTTCTGCATAGGTGTCAATGGCCCTTTTACTCCCTTCTCTTGTCCTTCAGAACCAGTCTTTGTGATTACTTCTTTCTTGCATAGTTGCCTGGCTCTTCTACTTCCTTATCTTGTCCTCTGCAATCAGTCTTGTGGTTCCTTTGTTTCTTTCTTCTGTGCTCCTTAATGCTAAACTGCTTCTTTCTCTCTACAGCCCCCTCCACCCCCCTTATCTCTCTGACTTGAACTTGAACCCTCTCTGGGACTTTCTTTTACTTAATATCTAGGTGAAAGTTCACGGCTTGCAGCCTAAGGCTTCAGCAAATTTAGCTACTAATGCTAAGCAAGGTATGCTAAGCGATGAATTCTAGACAGCTTCAGTCCAATATTCTTTAACAAGTGCCCAGGAATCCTGCCTTCTTGGCTCTTCTCCTGGAAGTACCTCTGAGCATGGCTGCACTTGCCAGGCCAAAGGGCTGCTCTCATCCAGTGGCTCCCAAGGCCTCCAGGTTCTGGCTCTAGAGGCCTGTAATTTTGCCCCCAGTAGCTGTTGAACATGTGAATCTTCTGGAGGGCTAGAGATCAAAACTCTCTTTTCTGGAAATTGCAGGGGCACGGTACTGCTTTCCCATCTGTGAGAGGAGGGAGCTCTAGCCTTGTGGGTCCATCTGCCTAGAGGTACAAAGGAGTCCTTGATGTGTGTGTGCTGCAGATGAGATGAATCAGTCAGCTAGTCACCAAAGGAAGGGCTTCAGAGAAACCACACAGGAGAGGCAACGACCTGCCCCTAGGCTCCAGCTGGGGACTGCCGTAGAATCCCAGCTTCAGCTTTAAACGTTGTCAGATCTTGTAAGGGCACCAAGGACTTGAAAACTTGGCCTAAATGGAACTGAGATGGGCTGCTGAAATTATCGGACAGCCTGTAGTCATTTCTGGGGGTTGCCTGAGTAACTTCACCAGAGAACTGCTGTTGGGGGAGGTACTGATGCCCTTCCTAGCCGATGTGCTGCTCTGTGTTAGCTCTGGCTTATCCACCTGCTTGTGCTGATGCATCCCTCATCATCTACCTGACTTGCTGCAAGATCCCCCTGCAACGCCCAAGGGGAGAGGGAAGCCTACATGCTACTTGCCTGGGGAAACATGGGGGCTGGGGGTGAGGGCTGACTTTTGCTTCTAAGTTGCTGATGGGGCAAGGCTGCAGCTTTGAAAGCTCAGAACGCCTGGCACTGGGCTGTGCGTGGTGTTGCAAGTTGCCCTTCCTCTGTTCATAGGCCTCTATGTTGCTTCTCAGGTGAGTTTCTGGGTTAATGCCTCCTCTTTGGAAATGATGGCACCAGGAAGACTTATGAAACCAGGCAGAGAGGAAGGATTTTTTGTTTTTGTTTGCTGTTGGTGTTTTTTTTTTTTTACACCACCTCTCAAGGAGCTGCCATTGGAACTAGGATTTGGCTTCTATGCTTCTGGAGTCCTAGTCCAGCGTCCTAACCCTGAGGTCATTGCTCCCATTGCTTCTCCTTCTGCTGACGAGCCAGCTTAGTCATCTCTTCCTTTCACCTCACACATAGAAGGGGAATAATAATATTTACTGGGGGGCTTCTGTGCTTTGAAAGCCAATACCTGAACATCTGCCTAGGAGAAGTGCTGCTTTCAGAAACAGTTTTCCCAGCCCTTCCTTGCCCAGTGCTGTGGCTGAGGTTTGTGGGAGGAGACTGCCTTTTCAATATGTGTCCTTTCGTGCAGCGTGGAGATCAAACACTGCAGGAGTGTAGTTATGGAGATACAAAAAAAAAAAAAATCATAAAATCTAGCAGGTTCCCTTTCCTTCCTTTGGCCACACATCACACACCAGGTTTCTCATAGCTAGCAGTGAAGCTTCTCTGAGGTCTCTGCAGACAGAGGGGCTGCATCTTGATATGTTATTCCAATTGGAATCTTTTAGGGACAGTGTTCCTTTCCCTCTCTTTTGATTTTAACAACAGGAATGAGAACTTTTTCCATCATCTGTAACTATTTTATTAATTTCATCTGGAAAGGAAACACTCAGCCCGGGCTCCTTTTAAAGAGCTCACGATTCCTGGGGCTTCCTCTGACTACCTGCTGATCAGCTTTGCTACTACCTTTTTTGCTTTATCTCTAGTATTTGTATATTATCCGTTTTGGAAAAGAGCATTGCCATTTACGTGAGTCTTTTCAATTTGTTATACTCCGTTCAGTTGTGAATGCTCCTATTGCTATTAAGCTAATTTTCTCTCTCATGCCCACCCAGCCCCCGCTTACTTTTAACCTGGAATAGCACCTGCCTGTTTAAGGCTGGGCTTTCCAGAAGCACCTAATTTTGGCCTTACTCTGCTGCTTTGCTTGCATGCACTTTCCAAAATGTAACATCACATTTGCATGTTCTTTTCTGCATTTTATTAGTGACAGAAAGAGAAACCTGAGCCCTCCAAAGGGAAGTCCCTGGCAAGGTGTGGGTCCAGATGCTTGCCTCGAGCTCTGTGCTCATGGACCTGCATACTCAGAGGGAATTCACTGCAACAGCCAAGGGCTTGCTCCAACTCAACAGTTTTATTTTGGAGAGGAAAAGCAAGACAGCATTTTGTTATTTCCTTTCTCACTTACACTTACAATACCCATAGCCTACAATCCATCATAGCCCTAGGAGAATTAGTCCTAGTTTAAAAACAGTTTTATTTATGCTCACGAATGTAAAAGCAAAGCTGACCTTCAGCATTTGCAGGACTAACTCAGGCTGCTCTTAGCTGGTAACTTCACTGGTAGTTGCCCGCAGCTCTTGTGGAGGCTTCCATTTTCTATGGCCATCTCATCCTTTTGTCTTTCTCTTTCTGAGAAAGAGACAGGTGATGTCTTGTGAGGCAAGGGGAAGCTGAAGGCGTCAGAGCCTGACATCAGAATGTCCCTCTACAGGAAGGAAAACCGTGTGTGTTTGTGTGTGTGCACGTGTATGTTCTTATTCTACCCTCCCACACTGAGTCTTTTAAACAAAGACCTGATGGAGAGTCTGGTGGGTTGTCCAAGGGGCTTCTCTCCCCTGTCCCAGGGGCCTTGGGTCCACAGGTCAGCTGTACCACCATCTGTGGGCCTCTGTGCTCCTACTGTCCTAAGATCCCCCCATTCATTGCCCTCCACCTGAATTTATACCTCATTCCCCATTGTGCTCTTTTCCTGAATTACCTTTCCACCACCCCTGCATCTCCTTTTCTCCACCCAAACTCCTCACAAATAAACAACCCACCTCTCATTCCTTCTTCCTCCTGGGCCCCCATTCTAGGACATCCATACTCACATTTGGTGTTTCCAACACTCTTAACCTAGGCAATTTAGACCAAATGTGGTCCTCCTGGTAGAGTTATCTAGATGAAGGTGGTCTTGCATCCCAAGACTCCTTTCTGACCCTATGAATCATGCTGGTTATATTTCATTTCCATTAGATTCCTTTTGGGCACAATTGTCTTACTAATGTTAGCCTTGGTACTGCTACCTAGTAGCAATTCAGCACAAGCAGCTTGCATACCAGAGCAATGCCATAACCCAGTTACTGCTCACAGAATACCTCTGCCCTTGTACAGTTTTCCTCACACCTCTGGTACCCAACAGGAGCAATAGCGAGTTTTGAGGCCTAGTGTTCCAGCAGGACCTCTCGCTCAGGCGTTCCTATTAGCATCATGTGCATTTTCTCTCTCTTCCCCACCCAGCCCCCTCTGACTTTTCTCTACTTTCAGCCTTGCAGGATCTGGGAGTGGAAGCAGACTCTGGTGGCTTCTGCTGACACGTTCACTGCAGTGCAGGAGCAGGCCCTCCACAAATCTGCCAGCTCACTCTACCCTAGCAATGCACTTTGGGGTGAAAAGACTCCCTGGCTTGTGAAGGAGGGGATGTTTAGTTTGACAAAGACGATTAATCTGCAGGTTGTTATGGTTGAGAATGAAGGTTGAAAGCAATGTGGGGAAAAAAAAAACAGAAAGAAAAAAAAAGCAGGTTGAAGTCCAGAGGAAGGGATATTTATTTCTTTATTGATTTTTTAGTCATGAATAATGCCCACCTATTTAAGTCTGGGCTTGCAAAAAGCACTTAATTTGAGCCCTAGTCTGCTTCTTCTCTGGCACATCCTTTTCATTATGTCTTGTGTTGTGTGTTTCAGCCTTCTTCTCTGCACACACTGCTACAAGTTAGGGTTTTCCCCCAGAACACTCAGTATATTTGGGATGACACCACCATTTCCCTTCTGATTTCACCATACTTGTTTCTGCCCTTGAAAGTCTGTCAAAAGAAATTTGGTTCTTGTGAAAACTGGAACACCCTTGTTCAGAACTGGGCAGTGATCCTCCATGACATCTCCTGCCCCTCTCTGCCCCACTGTAGAGAGAACTGCTACAGAAGATCTGGTGCAGAGTTGGGTGACTGACAAGGTACCGCAGAGTAGCCCTGGAGTGTGCTCTACACTCTGACCAAAACCAGTTAGGACCAGACACGTGTACTCTGTTTTGTCAACAATGTCTAGCTGCTTCACAGTCAGTAACTACTCGAGCTTTGCATAGTCGAGATAAGGAAAGAGCTCTAGTAGATAAAAGGGGCCCCTAGGATACACTAAAGTGAGTCCAGCCTAGCCATCTGACTCATCCCTCCCCCAGTCTCCCAGCAGTGACTGCTCGGCATGGTTCCTGGGGCTCCCCGTGCAGTTTGGAGGGTAAGTCCTTAAATCTACTTTGTTTAACTCCTCCCATGCCTTGAATGGCTCTCAATGCCTGTATGCAGCTCTTCTTTTTCCTATGTTGTGGTCCCATTTTGGCAGAGTTGGCAGGTACCGGTGTGGAGATGCCTCTGTGGGGACAAGAGGACAAGGGGAAGGAGGGGAGCTGCATTCCCCTGTGGCTTGCTATGGGTCAGTGGGCACCCATAGCTCACA
The DNA here is from genome assembly GCF_036417845.1 of Apteryx mantelli. Taxonomy (NCBI): domain Eukaryota; kingdom Metazoa; phylum Chordata; class Aves; order Apterygiformes; family Apterygidae; genus Apteryx; species Apteryx mantelli. The sequence goes on from NW_027118755.1 coordinate 295,526, forward strand.
AGTTAGTCGGGTGGGTCTCTTGCAGCACAGCTGGAGCTTGAAAGTGAGCTGGGGGGTAACCCCAGGCAGGCTAGAGGAATTGTTCTCCAAACTCCGACTGGAGAAAGCTGGGCTGGTGGAGGGAAAGGCAGCAGGGGATCTGGAGTGGATCTTACTGACTGCACTCCACACCCTGGATGAGGCACTGTTAGTGCAGCACCCACAAATTGGGCAGTTGGAAAGTGATCTCCAAGCCATTAAGGAGGTTCGCCAGCTGACCCAAGAGGTGGGAACCACAGCCCTGTGGATCCAGGGGAAAATCTGCAGCACTGATGTGTGTTGTTATGGCTGCCTGCATTGCAAATCGCCCGCATTGCAAATTGCTGTCAGGATATGAGGGGAGGTGAGATGTCCATCCCCTGGTGCTTCAGGCACTGGTGTGAAAAGAGGATTGGGGTCTGGAAATTTGGAATGGCAATATCTGGGACTCTGATGAACCCCCCAGTTCGGAGTCAGACATAGAGCATGAGGAGGAGGTAGCTGCCCGGCCACTGGCAGAGCAGCAGCTTACCGGACCGAATGCAGACAATGCACAGGGGACCACCACCATTTGTGATTTTAAAGCATCAGAGCTGCAGGATATGCTGGGATGCTATCAGCAAAAGCCCAATGAAGGGTTATTAGAATTGCTGTTAAGGTTGTGGCATGATGGGGCAGATGCAGTTTGCTTTACCGAAGAGGAACTTGATGGAAGGGCCCTCTCCTCCAAGAGTCCATGCTGTGAAGCACTCGCCATAACATGCAGCAGCAAAACAAAAACATATTCCCCTCCCTGATGGACTGGCTGATGGGTGCAGCATGCTTAACTTGCCTGACTGTACAGACATTGATGATGGGCTCACTGAGAGGACTACTCTTGCAGCAGAAATAAACCAGCTGCTGCTATTAGGAATGTTGTCTGGAATTTACTCCCCGCAGTTTACTGGATCGGATCAGATCCCCAGGCACAAAACTATCCAAACTAAGATGCTACAAACTGACCCTCATCTCCCCACCCCCCTATCTTAAAGTTATGGTACTGCCTGTGATTGGAGGGTGAGCAGGCACAGTCGGGGAAGTTGCAGCACTGCTATCTCAGGTAGCAGAGGTGTCCTCTGTTACCAGAGACAGGAAGTCGGGAAACAGGTGGGAAAACGTGAAACAGAAAGAAAGGGTGAGTCAGGGCACTATGTTTCCAGAGCTGCTGCGAGCGGGCATACCACGGGGGGAGGGAGACGGTAATCCCCAAAACAGAGCTGCTCAAGCGATGGCTGCAGTTTAAGCCGGAGCAGCGCACTAAGTGCACGGGGGTGGGGAAGCTCGGCGAGCAGCCGAAGGAGAAAAGAGAAGAACCAGCGACATCTACTGCCGCGCCTGCAGAATGCACGGAATGGCAGCTACCAGCCCAATACAGCATCATTCGTTCGGCAGCCAGCGCCTTCAATGGTCCCGTTTGGCCAGTGAAAAAGAGGGATGTGTCCTGGGGAACGACAGTGGATTACCGCAATCTTAACGTGTATCTCCTATGTTCACTGAGGCTGTGCCCGATATGGTATCCAGCATGGCATGATTGGCCACCAGACTAGGATGCTGGCATGTGGTATTAGAGCTGGCAAATGCCTTTTTCTCCCTTGCTGCCACTGATGCAAAGCTACAAACGTAGCCCCACCAGCTGGTAAGCAGGGACCTCAACCGGGTGCCTCTGCCTGATACGGTAATAATGGAACACTATATTGGCAGCATTTTGCTAAGTGGTCCCACCCAAACTAGCCTTGTTGAAGCAAAGGCATGAATTCTAGACATATTAAGTGACAGAGAGTGGGTACTGACTCCAAAGAAAATACAGGGCCCTAGCAGTGAAGTCATCTTTCTAGGCATACTCTGGTTGTGTCCCCAGAGGAAAATACCACAAAAAGCCATGGAGACCATTACCCACTTTCCAGAGTCAACATCCGTAGCTGAGACCCAATCCTTCCTGGGGTTTTTAGAGTACCAACAAACCTTTATCCCTCATCTAGGGTACATTTTACAGCCCATACATTCTACCCCCTTTGATGGATAAGACCAACAAGCTCTTGAAGCCAGATTTGATTGTGGTAAATGGATTCTGGGCAAAGGTGGTGGACATAACAGTCCGGTTTGAAAGATCTTTGTCATCTTTAGGGGACACAGCGGCAGGAAAACATGCAGAAGTACCGGCATCAGGAGGAGCAGGTGAGAGAAGTCCCGAATGCTGATGACGTGGAGTTCCTGGGATTCCCAATCGGTGCTAGAGGGAAGTAGTTTGCAGGTAATTTTGGCTTCTTAACTGACCTTGGGCTCTCTGAGAACTGACAAAAGAGGATTGTGAGGCTCTTCAGCAGAGGGGCTCCCCTCTTTTCTGGTGATACAGTCCACACGTTTGCCAGCTTAGGTAAGGCTGGCTTGTAATGTGGCATATAGTAATGAATGTGCCTTTTTAGAAAGTCCTTCTCAGAAAGCAAAAGCAAAATTCTTCAAAGGGATGGCATGAGCTAGCTCAGTCATCTGAAACCATTAAATGTTGCTATTGCCTGGACCTTTGGTGGTTGTTTGAAGAGACAGGGAGACTAAGGCGTCTGCCCGCAGAAGGGATGGGAGAGTGCGTGGTGTCGTCCGGAAGGCTGTGTGTGCATGCGCGGGCATGGACACCATCTCTGGGACGGCAGAGCTGGAGGCTGGAGAGGCGAACGAGCAGCTTGGAAATGCAGGGCTGGTTGGTTGCGGGCGTGCAGGCAGTGGGTGGTGCTGCTCCGGGTGGTGGCTGGGCTCTGATTCCAGGGGTCCACAGGCACCCCCATCCCTGAGGCAGGCTGTGCAGCCAGTGTGCTGCACCCTGCTGGGCTGGGCTGAGCCAGGCGCCTGGGCCAGACTCAAAGCGAGAAAAGGGTTGTGCCAGGTCGGGAGCAAGGACTCCCCACCCTTCTCATTCGGGTCTGCCCTCCCTTTTTCCCCCGGCCAGCCGGCTGCCTTTCCCTTCTCCTGCCCTGACTGCTGCCGTTTTTGTGCCCGCCGAGCCCCCTCCCCACGGCACACCCACATCCGTAGTGCATATCGAGCCGCTTCCACCCGTTGGCTGGCGTCAGCTGCTGTGTTGCGTGGAGGCTGACAGCGATGGTGCAGGTGTGTTACGAAAATATCGTATACTCCCTGGGTCTCCAAGAGTCTTAACATGCTGAGTGGAGAATTCTCTTGCTTAACTCTTTATTTAACTAAAGTGAACAGCTTGAGCTGGGTGCCTCAGAAGAGGGACCCCGAATGGAAAATTCCCTGTGTATTTATACCCCTACAGTCGCAGTTACCCATCCCTCACGCGATCCTCCAGTCCAACAGAAACATCAGGTCTGGGGTCTTCTCACTCTCCATTGGATATCTTCACTGTCTCTGGGCAGGGTTAGCTTTCTTCTTACCTTGCGGCTACAGGTAAACAAGCCATGTGGCAAACACCCAATGGTTTCCAGAACTTTCCAATACAAACATATTTAACCACTTTCTAATCAGCTAGGCCTTAACACTACTATTAAATTTCTTAACATTACTCCTCCCTTTTTACCAACAAATTCTTTTGTTGCATTACATAAGGTTTAATTGCAAACGTTCTCATCTACGTGCTAAGTGCCACAACTTGATATACAATAAAAGTGTTACAAGGGAGCAAAAGCAGATCAATACAAACAAAACAACAACAGGGTGTAACATGCGGTTATAAATGGTTGTCGCTGTTGGGGACTATCTGAATAATGTTTCCCACCAGTGATGTTCTCCTATTTTCTTGATTCTTTCTATTATTTGGTGGATTTCTTCACTATCGTGGTGTACAGTTATCAGAGTCTTTTGTCCTTGTTGTTTTACTTCTTGAACCATCCGTCGCAATCCCTCATGTTGGAGCAATTTTTCTACCAAGGTTAAATTCATCCCTATTGGTGGTGGATGGAGTTCTTTTATTAAGGTGTACTTACCCTTAATTAATTGTGTGGTAGTCAGAGGTACTGTATAATTGAAATCACAACCGGTCAGCACAGTAAAATCACATACACATAAATTGTTACCATTTATGATGGGGAAGAATGAATCATCAATTTTTATGTTTTTACAGAAGGTTCGCAGACATATACAGCCTTTTCCAATATACACAATCGTAGTTTTCTGCTGGTTACTTGGATGTATCTCAAACTGACATGCATTTTGTTCAGTATCTAAACAAATGTCCTGCGCCTGTAATGTATCATCTCCTTCGCAGATAAACCCATATTGTTCTTGAATCATACATGCACTTACATCCATAGTTTTCCATTTGCCTTCTAATTTTTCCACCCATACCCTATGCCCTAAAGGGAACAAAATAGTATCATTATGATTTAATCCCAGCGCAACTATTGGGTAGATAGTCGATACAGATGCATTGGAAATAGTTAGGATGAATGTTGTGACACTATCATTTTCAAAATGATATGTAAAATTTATCAGTTCCCACCATGCTTGATAATCCCTTTCAAATTTGGTAGCATTATTCCAAATTATTTTCCTTATTTCTGCAGGTAATATTCCATTTTCTCCTTCTCATATAACAGCTGCTACAATTGATTGTATCCATAGTTGTGCTTGTATACAACTGAGGGCTAAGGATACATTTTCTTGGACTGTTCCTAATGCAGTAAGCAATGTTTTTTTATCCTTCTCAGAAATCTCTTTCCATGTCAATAACACGTTAGATTGGAGCCACTGAGTTTCTCCCAAGGATAACAGGGAGGACTTCAATGGACATTCTAATTTAGTCAAATCCATGGTGGCTGTATTAAGTTTATTCATTAAAATTTCAGAATCTATACTATTTAATATTCCCAATCCTCTTCCTAGAAGACCTGTTACATCTCTTTTAGCCCTGAATTCAGTAGTTACATCCCTTTTATGTAACCAGGTTACCCATCCGGCATAAGCTGTGGATAAAAACGGACTGCACTGTGGATTGACTTCTCTTGCATTAGTTTGCATATTTAACTCAACTCTCTTAAGGGACCAAATTGGACTAGTTAGGACTTTTTGCATTCACGTCCATTTAACTGCATATGGCCCTATGTACGAGATCTGTTGAGGTGATCGGGTTGTGGGTACAGTGACCGGAGGGGAAGTTAAAAAGGAAAGCTTCGGGGAAGTGGCTAAAGTAGGAGAGGATGTTGGAAGCACATTACTGATGGTGCAGGTTAAAACTAATTGAGTAGAATTACAGGTTACACTTGCATTACAAGAGTGTTCATTATAACACATCACTGGGGACTGCTGGGACCCGGGAAATGTAAGGTGGAAGTTTTCAGCAAAATCTTCTCTCCAGCACCAGGCAAAGAATGTCTTCCCTGGCCACCGAGAGTCAATACAATTTATAGTTACTGACACACTGGACTTGTCAGTTTGGTTAATTTCTTGTTCCCAATTTTCATCTGATCCTAAAGGAAATCTATTTAACCCTACTGTCACTTCTGAAGGATATCCATTTAATCCTGCTGTCAGTTTTATGGCTGCGATATTAGATATAAATAGGAACAGAAGATAAATGTATTTTCACATGTTACCTCTTTATCTCAACTGGAGTGCTCTAAATTTTTCTACAATGTAACTTACACATTCAAAATAGAAGAACAAAGATCACAACTCAAGCAATGTTACAAACCACCCTTGTGACATTTGATAATTGGTACAGCTTAGCTCATGTGGCGGATCCAAGATCATCTGGTTCAGTCAGCCGCTTTATATGTGAATGAGGAATCCACTGTTCTTTTCCTAGAAGTTTAACAGCAAAGTGAGAACTTAACAGTACTCCATAAGGTCCTTCCCACTTTGGGTCTAATTTATGTTTTCGACTGAACACCTTTAATAATACTTTATCTCCTGGACTAAAAGAGTGAACCCGTATCCCTGTCGGGACAGGTTGAGTCAGTTGGGCTATTTCTCACCATTTCTTAAAGGTTTCCTGTAAAGCTAACACATATTGGGCTACTCATTCATCTCCATCTAATAGACTTGTTTTTGCTCGTATGTATGTGCCGGGTACCGCTAAATGTCGCCCAAATAATATCTCTGCAGGAGTCAGTCCACTTGATTGTTTTGGGGTGTTTCGAATATCCCACAATACCAAATTTAGTGCATCAGGCCATTTTAAGCCCGAGTGGGTACAGACTTGCCAGTTCAGTTTTTATTGTTCGATTCATCCTTTCTACTTGTCCGGAAGATTGAGGGTGATATGGGGTATGTAATTCCCTTTTAATTCCTAAGGTTTTATACACCTGCCCTATAACTGTAGCAGAAAAATGTGATCCCCATCTGAATCTATTACTTCTGGAACACCATATCTTGGGATTGTCTCTTTTAATAGAGCTTTAACCACTCCTCCCACATCAGCTTTTCTAGTGGGGAAAGCTTCCACCCACCCTGATAATTGATCTACCATTACCAATAGATATTTAAACCCATTTACAGCCGGCATAGCCGCATAATCAATTTGCAATTTTTGAAACGGATAATATGCCCAAGGCCTTCCTCCCTTTTCTTTCACTTCTCGCTTGTCCGAATATACTTGACAAGTAGGGCATCCAGATATAATTTGTTCAATGGCAGTATAAAGTCCAGGTGCTGCCCATACCCGTTGCATTTGTTCGGCAATTGAGTGTATTCCCCTGTGACTTTTCTCATGATACAACTGTGCAGTTGGTATTAAATACCTCTTAGGTAGGATAGGTTTTCCTCCTATGGTCCAGATACCTGTTTCTTCTTTCTGTGCCTCCCATTTCTTTCAATTTTCTTGTTCTTCCACTGTCACATCCTGATACAATGAAGTGGAATCACAGATCTCTGCAGTTTTCTCAGGTTCTGTCAAAGTTAACTGTGCAATAAGAGGTTGGCGGGCTGCAGCCTTCGCCGCTACATCTGCAAAAGCATTTCCTCCCGCAACCACAGTTTGTTTGTTACTGTGGGCAGAGCAATGTATTACAGTGATGCTCCTTGGTTCTTTTATGGCTTCTAAAAGAATTCTTATTGTCCATTAGCTACTCGTTTCCCTGCAGATGTTAGGAACCCTCTTTCTTTCCATAACATTCCAATAGCATGACAGATTCCAAAAGCATAGCTAGAGTCTGTGCAAATATTTATTTGATTACCCCTCCCTAAATGGGCTGCTCGCGCTAGAGCTATCAGTTCAGCTCCCTGGGCACTAAGGTTTCCTGGCAATGCCGTGGATTCAATGACTTCGTGATCAGTTAAAACAGCATACACAGTTCGTCTTTTCCTGTCCACATAATAAGATGAGCCATCGATGTAGAAGGTTAAGTCATCATTTAACAATGGTACATCAGTTAGATCATCCCGCGGTTTACTGGAATTTTCAATCACTTGTATACAACTATGACTCGGTTCTCCCTCATCTAGCGTTGGCAACAGGGTAGCGGGGTTGAGGCTAGTACAGCGCTTGAGTGTGATGTCAGCAGTAAGTAAAATCAGTTCATATTTATGAGCACGCTGGAGGGAGAGGGCCTGGGTGGCATATTGCTTCAAGAGAATTTCCACTTCATGTGGGACATATACAGTCACTGAATGTCCCAAGATGACAGAATTACTTTTTTCTAGGATCATTGCTGTGGCTGCTATGGCTTTAACACATCCAGGTGTGCCTAATATAGCTGCATCCAATTGACTAGAATAATAAGCCACTGGACGCTGGAATGGTCCTAAGGTTTGAGTTAATACCCCACTAGCTACTCCTTTCCTTTCGTGTACATATAAACTGAAAAGCTTCTGATAGTCCGGTAATCCTAATGCTGGAGCTGATACTAAAGCCCTTTTCACTGCTTCAGAAGCCTTTTTCCTTTCAGCCGTCCATGATACTGGTTCTAATTCTTCCTGTCTAGTAACCTGAGTTGAGGGTTTTGTTAATTCCCCTCATCCTGGTATCCATGGCCTACAAAATCCCACCGCTCCTAAAAATCCTCACATTTGTTTCTTTGTCACTGGTTGTGGTATGTCCAGTATAGCTTGTACCCATTCAGGGTCAATTAATCTCTCTCCTTCTTTTAATATAAACCCCAAATATTTCAATTCCTTTTGACAAACCTGTAATTTTGATGGAGATGCTCGGTGACCCTTTTTTGCTAAAATGGCACATAAATAAATAGTGTCAACTTTACATGACTCATAAGTTTCACTTGCTATTAATAAATCATCAACATATTGTGTCAATACAGACTTTCTCGGCATTTCTATGTCTTTCAAATCATTTTTCAAAATTCGAGAAAAAATAGTAGGAGACACAGTGAACCCTTGTGGTAATCTAGTCCAGGTCAATTGTTGACCCTTCCAAGTAAAAGCAAAAAGGGGCTGACTTTCTTCAGCTAAAGGTATGCTGAAAAAGGCTGCTGTTAAATCAATTACTGAAAAATAAGTTGCCCAGGATGGCATTTGAAGCAATACAGTCGATGGATCCGGGACTACAGGATGTGGGGCTATCACATGTTGATTTATAGCTCTCAAATCCTGTACAAATCAGTATTCCAGGTCTCCATCTTTGTCCAAACGATTTTTCTTTACAGGTAAAATTGGAGTATTATATGGAGACACACATTCTCTTGAGATGCCTTGTTCCACGAATTGATTAATTTGTTTCTGAATACTTTTTTCTGCCTCCTTTGGTACTGGATATTGTTCTACCACGGGAGGGGGTCCCTTTTTTGCTTTAATTTCTACTGGTTCTGCAGATAACAGTAATCCTACATCCATGGATGATGTACTCCACAGTGTCTTTGGCACTGATTCCAGCAATTCTGGTATTTCTTTTGAAGGGAGTTTCCCTGTTACTACATTAGCTCCCATAATTATCATATCTATTCCTGTGCGGTTTATCCATAAATCTACATCCAAAGCCTGTAACAAATCCCGTCCTAGCAGAGAGGCAGAAGATTTCCCAGTTAACAAAATTTTTCCCCAAATACTTTTTCCCCCTATCGTCAATAACAAAGGTTCGCTAATTGGAATATCTTCTTCCCCGAACACTCCCCTAATTTTTACTGATGTACCTGACAGGGCTCCTTTGGGTATAAAATTTAGTAGGGACATGGTAGTTCCTGTATCTATTAAAAATTTTATTGTTTTCCCATTAATTTTCCCTTCTATTTATTTCCCCTTCTGTAGTTAATGGTACAGTTAACAGTTCACAAACATTCCACTCCCTTTTCCCTTCATCTATATCAGAAGAGTGGCTTATTTGTGAATTGCCAGTCACACCCAGCTCCTCTCCTTCTAGTCATTGTGATCCTTCACTGGTCGACTGCAATGAAGGAGGGTCCTGATACCCCACTCCCAGTGCTTGGGTTTGGGGACGCAGAGGACACTCCCATTGCATATGTCCCCATTGTCCACAATAATAGCAATCCACATTACAATTTCCAGCTCCTCCTGTCATCCCTCTACCTTTTGTCTGGAGTTCACTTCGTAACCCTCTTCCCTGTCCTACCCTAATACCATGTCCTAGACCTCTTCCTCTACCTCTTCCACATCCTAGACCTCTTCCTCTGTAATCTGCAGCTCCATCTCGTAGTACAGCAGCTAATAAAGTATTTTCCTCCTTCTTCTGTCTCCTTTTCTCTCTATTCTTTACGTCTTCTCTCCCATTGTACACAAAAGTTGCTAACCGAACTATTTCATCAGTGGATTTACCTGGCCAATCAGGCACGTTTGGAGAAATATATATTTTTAATATCAGAAGCAGTCTGATCTACATAGGTAGATACTATAAGAGGCCGATTGGCCATGGCTTCTGGATCAATTCCTCCTCCAAACATGTGGATTTGTTTAAATAAGCGAGAGAGGAATGCTGAGGGATGTTCATCTAATTGCTGCTGGCATTCTTTAATTTTTGACCAATTTGCAGTCCTCTGTCCTGCTAATCGAATTGCCTCCTCTAATCCCTGCCTTGCTAATTGGAGTGGTCTACAATTCCCATCATTATTAACATTCCATCCTGGATCTACATGTGGCCATCTAATTCATCCACCCCCTGCATCTTGTTCCACCCATTTCCTATTAGTCTCATATATTGCATATTTTTCATCTGGAGTGAGTGAATAGAGTTTCTGTAAGCATTTGAACATCTCCCCAGGTGGGGTCATAAGCCCAAAATATTCCCCTAACTACTTGTAACACCTTTTTGGGATCCTCCCGCAAACGCGGAGTTTGCTGACTCCACGCAATTAAGTCCTGGGGTCCCCAAGGTCAGTACACTCTAGCAGTGGCGACTCGCTGTGCTCCATTTGGCCCTGGTACTCCTACACTTCCCAAAGGGGTTACTCGGATAGGTGCCTGGAATAAAGGCTCCAGTGGAGGTGAGAGCGGGGGTTAAAGGTTTGCCCCTGAGTTATAAGGGGGGCTTAGAGGTGGGGCTGTGGGGGGCCCTATGGGTCCCTCATTATGTTCAGCTTTGTTCTTTTTCCCTCCAGTTTTAGTCAAATTTTCACCATGGTTGCTATTACTATTACTTACACTTGCAGATCTCCGTGGTGTTCATCTATCATGAGCCCAATTATTCCATACATACCAATAATCCATTTGTCCCAGGAATCGGTCTTCTAAATGTTGTTGCAAAAAGGTTAACACTTGCTGATCAAAGGTACCTTGGCGTGGCCATCGTTCCGCTGCTGACCCGTCTCGAGTAACAAAAGGCCAGTCTTTCTGACATAAGGTTACTGCGCGCTTTTTGGATAACCCTACAGTTCCTTCTATATTTTTCCAGTGTCCTAACAACTCAGCCAAGGGCATCCCCTTGGGTACTGTATTTTCCATTAGAAGCGTCTTACGTTGATCAGACTGCACTTTAAACCACAACTGCTTTCTTGTTAGGACTTGAACCTAACCACAAATTTGTAATTTAACTTTCCAGGGCTCAAACCTAACAAACCCACTTTCAGGGACTCAAACCCCACAATTTGCCTCTTGCTAGGACTCGAACCTAACAAATTCACTCTTAGGGACTCGAACCCTAACACTTATCCTTTACCGCAACCCTCTCAGCCTGTTAAGACAATTGCTTAAGATTCAGTTAGCCCACGAAGGAGGAAGCAATTCCTAGGGCAAAACGCCCTTAGCCGGCTTTGGAATGCCTCATCCTCTGTAAGCCCCTGAATCCCGCAACAAATTCCCGGAGTCCCACCAGAGTCACCAAAACTGTTACAAAAATATTGTATACTCCCTGGGTCTCCGAGAGTCATAACACGCTGAGTTGAGAATTCTCTGTTAACTCTTTATTTAAATAAAGTGAACAGCTCAAGCTGGGTGCCTCAGAAGAGGGACTCCCAAATGGGAAATTCCCTGTGTATTTATACCCCTACAGTCGCAGTTACCCGTCCCTCATGCGATCGTCCAATCCAACAGAAACATCAGGTCTGGGGTCTTCTCACTCTCCATTGGGTATCTTCCCTGTCTCTGGGTGAGGTTAGCTTTCTTCTTACCTTGCAGCTACAGAGAAACAAGCCATGTGGCGATAGCCCAATGGTTTCCAGAACTTTCCAGTACAAACATATTTAACCATTTTCTAATCAGCTAGGCCTTAACACTACTATTAAATTTCTTAACAAGGTGCCATGGTGGGGGCAGCGCGGGTACCATTCGGTGGTGAGAGAGGAAGGGAAGGGAGGGCGTCATGCTGTTCCATGCTGAGGTGAGAGTGGAGGCAGCGGCCAGGAGGAGGAGCCAGTCACAGCTGGCAGAGGGCTGTGCAAGTGCGTTTGTGAGCGAGTGAGTGAGTGTTTGGGAGCTGGGCCCGGGGGAGGCACGGAGCTCGTCCCCCGCCCTGCGTGGCTGCCTGCGGGTGGGTACCACAGCGGTACCTCACCGTGCTGCCATGCGCATGTGTCGGAGGGCCCCTGGCTGTCCTTCCCCCTCCATTGTCTCGGGCCTCCTCTGGGAGTTGAAGCGCGAGGGGGAGCATGGGCTTGCCCTGTCTCCATCCGATTGCAACCTCAGATCAGACGTGGCAACCTGCTGAATTTAAGCATATTAATCAGTAGAGGAAAAGAAACTAACCAGGATTCCCTCAGTAACGGCAAGTGAAGAGGGAAAAGCCCGGCGCCGAATCCACGCCCTGCAGTAGAGCATGGGAAATATGGCGTACAGAAGCCCCCATCCCCAGCACGAGACCGATAGTCAACAAGTACGGTAAGGGAAACTTGAAAAGAACTTTGAAGGGAGAGTTCAAGAGGGTGTGAAACCGTTAAGAGGTAAACGGGTGGGGTCCGTGCAATCCGCCTGGAGGATTCAATCTGGCAGGCTCGGTCAGCCAGCTGGGGTCTTGGCAGATCCCTGCCTCCACCTCCCCTCCACCCCTCTCACGGGGGCGGGTCGGAGGGGGCAGGAGGACCGTGGACCACTGTCCAGCTGGTTGCTGGCCCCCGTCGGGTGCATTTCCCCCGTGGCGGTGTGCCGCGACTAGCTCTGGGTCAGCTGGGAAGGCCCGGTGGGCAGGTGGCTCACTGCCGCATGGCGGTGAGTGTTACAGCCCCCGGGCAGCAGTTCTCACCAAATCCTGGGGCCGAGGGACAGGACCACTGCCGCGCCTTCCCCCGTGGCAGTTTCCTGGACCCCGCCAGTGACGGCGCCACTGCTTTTCTCCCCACCCCTGCTTGTGGGGGGCAGGGAGGTGGGTGATGCGTGTCACCTGGCGGTGGCGGTGAGGGGGCCCCCTGTCTGGTGGGCGACCCAGTCCCCGGAGCGACTCTCAACTGGGACGGACTGTCCTCAGTGTGTCCTGATTGCATGGTGCTGCTGGGCAGGGTGTGGCTGTGCTTGGGCGCCCAGGGTCCGCGGTGATGTTGGCTACCCATCCGACCCATCTTGAAACATGGACCAAGGAGTCTAGCACATGTGCGAGTCAGTGGCTCGCTCAAAAGCCCATGGCACAATGAAGGTGAGGGCTGGCGTGTGCCGGCTGAGGTCGGATCCCGAGGCATAGGCAGAGCTGAGGGTACACCACTGGCCCATCTCGTGTGCTCCGTCGGGGAGGTGGAGCATGAGTGTCCGTGCTAGGACCTGAAAGATGGTGAAGTATGCCTGGGCAGGGCGAAGCCAGAGGAAACTCTGGTGGAGGTTGGTATTGGTTGTGATGTGCAAATCGGTCATCCGACTTGGGTATACGGGAGAAAGACTAACCGAACCATCTAGTAGCTGGTTCCCTCTGAAGTTTCCCTCAGGAGAGCTGGCACTCACGGATGGCAGTTTTACCTAGTAAAGCAAACGATTAGAGGTCTTGGGGCCAAAATGATCTCAACCTCTTCTCAAACTTTCAGTGGTGCCGCTGGTGATCAGAAAGTGGGTGGTGGGGGGCAGCCTCCCACAATTTCCATGTGGAGGCGGGAAGAGCAGGTGCCATCCCCATACGTCCCGCCTTGCCAATCCACCCACTACCAGGCATCTGTCCTCAGAAGGCACAGGAATGTGCATGGTGTCATCTGGGAGGCTGTGTGCACACACGGGCATGGGCGCCATCTCAGGGACAGTGGAGCTGGAGGCCAGGGAGGCAAGCAAAGAGCTTGGAAGTGCAGTGCCGGTAGGTTGCAGGCGCACAGGCAGTGGGCGGTGCCGTTCCTGGTGGCAGCCGGGCTCCAATACCAGGCATCTGTGGGCCCCCCCCTTCCTGAGGCAGGCGGCGCGGCTGGCGCACTGCTCCCCGCTGGGCCAGGCTGAGCCTGGCGCTTGGGCTGGACTCAAAGCAAGAAAGGGGTTGTCGCAGGTGGAGAGCAAGGGTTCTGCCCTCCTTTTCTCCCCCCCTCCCTCTGTGCTTCTATGGTCAGCGAGGCGAGCTCCCTCTCTCGGCTGTCCCTTGCTCAGCAGCCGGTATTGGCATGAGCAGGGAGGTGGAGCAGAGGAGGCCCTCAGGGGCTGCGAATGCTGCTTGTTGCCCTGCGTGCACGGCAGGGACTGAAAGGGAGAGAACTCTTAGTGGTGGACAACTCAGCTTGTGCATCGATTAATGTGAATTGCAGGACACATTGATCATCGATGCTTCAAATGCAGTTGCGGCCCCGGTTTCCTGCTGGGGCTATACCTTTCTGAGTGTCGCTTGATGGTCGATCATCACCCCTATCGTTGCGTTGGCAGAGTGGTGCTGCCCCTTGGGATTGCGTGGTGGGAGGAGTGGGGCACGGCAGTGTTGCATGGCAGTGGTGGCGAGTGAGGGACGGCAGCAGAGCCGGGACCCTGGTGCATGCACCGGTGGCCCCGGTCTTCCGGCTGGCCTGCCGGCCACCCAGTTACAGTGATCATCTGTCTCCACGAGCCACATATGGCGTGCCTTCCTGCACCTGTCCTGCCCTCCTTCCCCTCTGAGCCCGGCAGCCGCTACCGTGCTGCACACTGTGTGCAGTGTGGCGCAGCTGGGGCACCTTGCAGGCCCGTGCCCCAGGGAGAGGGTGCCTCTCCTCACCATGTGGCTGGGCCTTCGTCCCCCTAAGCGCAGACTTGGGAAAACCCCACTCCTGGAGCACCCGCTTTGCAGAGTTCATTCCTCCAGGCCCCCAGTTTGGTCAGTTGCGGTGACGCGGTGCCTCGTCACCGCCACCCCACCACCACTGGCAGTGCTGCCGTATGGGCTCTCCTTCACCACTCTCCCAGTGGTGCGCTGGTCCCTTGTTTCCTTCTGCGGCGGGTGGCCGGCTGTCTGCCTTTCCCTTTTGCTTCCCCTGCCCTGACTGCTGCCATTTTGGTGCCTGCCAGGTCCCCTGCTTACGGCTCATCCACATCCATAGCGCATGTTGAGCCACTTCTGCCCACCATCCGGCATCAGCCACAGCATTGCATTGAGGCCAGCGGTGATGGCACAGGTGCCGTGCTGGGGTGAGAGCGGAGGCAGTGGCCTGGAGGAGGAGCCAGGCACAGCCGGTGGAGGGCTGTGCAAGTGTGTGAGCAAGCGAGGGAGTGAGCTTTCGGGAGCTGGGCCCAGAGGAGTTGTGAACCTTGTCCCTGGTCCCATGCGGCTGTCTGTGGGTGGGTACCGTGGTGGTACCTCACTGTGCTGCCGCATGCGTGTGTCAGAGGGCCCCCTGCTGTCCTCCCCACTCTGTGGCGGTGACCTGCCGTCGCTGCACGTCTTCCTCCTTGTCCTGGCAGGGGCCATGCACCCACCTCGCTCTGGCAGCCAGTGGGCATGTGCCCGCCGGCTCTGTCTTGTCTCGGACCTCCTCTGGGACTCAAAGCATGAGGGGCGGGTGCCGGTCTCATCTCCATCCGATTGCAACCTCAAATCAGACGTGGAGAGCTGCTGAATTTATGCATATTAGTCAGTGGAGGAGAAAAAATTAACAAGGATTCGCTCAGTAATGGTGAGCAAAGAGCGAAGAGTCCAGCGCTGAATCCCCACCCCGCGATGGGGTGCGGGAAATAAGGCGTACAGAAGCTCCCATCCCCAGCGCCACTCTTGGGGGGGCCCAAGTCCTTCTGATCGAGGCCCAGCCCGCAGGTGGCGTGAGGACCTTAGTGGCTGTTATAGGTAAACGTGACAAATTGACAACCACTCGGGCCGGGTTGCATAAATTCCAATTTATAAAATAATTGAGCAAGTCACAAGTAAGCAAAACAGCGCTGGGCGGCCGGGGGGAGTCTCCTGCTCCACCAACGGCGCGTGCAACCCTCCCTCACAGTCTCCTTATATGCGATTCCAGTCCCGGGTATACATGGCACTTCCTGTATCTTCTGCGTTTGCGCCGGCTGTTGCTAGGGGGTCTTCTTCAGCCCTCTGGTGGTCGTGGGGATGAAGGCTGGAGTCTTCCTCTGCATTGTGCACCATATTGGGCTGTCTAAACTAACATTGCCGCTTCGCTAGCTCAACTCAGTTATCTCAGGCGGGGTACATGCCCCCCACCACAGGGTGTAGGATGTTCCCACAGATGTTCCCAAGGCTGTTTCTCGCTGATGTAACAAATTAGTACATACCACAATACAAGATGTTCCCAAGGCTGTTTCTCACTTTGATGTAACAAATTAGCACATATCACAGTGGCCCTCCGGCATGCTGGGACCGGGGCTTCTTTGTGTTGGATTGCTTGGGAATGCAGTCCAAAGGGGGTGGTAAACTCCGTTGAAGGCTAAGTACCGGCACGAGACTAATAGTCAACAAGTAACGTGAGGGGAAGTTGAAAAGAACTTTGAAGAGAGAGAGTTCAAGAGGGCGTGAAAGCATTAAGAGGTAAATGGGTGGAGTCCACACAGTCTGCCCGGAGGATTCAACCCGGCAGGCTTGGCTGGCCTGCTCGTGTCTCCGCAGATCACCGCCTCCGCCTCCCCTTCTCCCCCCTTGCAGGGGCAGGCGGGCTGGGGACTGCTGCCCGGCTGGTGGCCGGCCCCCGTCGGGCACATTTCCCCGTGGCGGTTCGCCACGACCGGCTCTGGGTCGGCTGGGAAGGCCCGGTGGGCAGGTGGTTCGCTGCCACACAGTGGCGACTGTTACAGCCCCGGGCAGCAGCTCTCGCTGAATCCTGGGGCCGAGGGAGAGGACTGCCACCGTGCCTTCTCCCGTGGCGGCCTCCCGGACCCTGTCGGTGGCGGTGGCGCCGCTGCTTTTCTCCCCACCCCCGCTCACAGGAGGTGGGGAGGGGTGGCGCGTGTTGCTCGGCAGCAGCGGTGAGGGGGGCCCCCGTCCAGGGGACGGGCCCCCCAGTCCCTGGCGTGACTGTCAAACAGGGCGGACTGTCCTCAGTGTGCCCTGACCGCGTCCCGCCGCCAGGCAGGGTGCGGCCGCGCTTGGGTGCCCGGGGTCCATGGCGATGTTGGCTACCCACCTGACCTGTCTTGAAACATGGACCACGGAGTCTAGCACACATGCGAGTCAGTGGCTCACTCGAAAGCCCGTAGCGCAATGAAGATGAGGGCCGGCACACTCTGGCTGAGGTGGGATCCTGAGGCGGAAGCAGAGCCGAGGGCGCACCACCGGCCCATCTTGACTGCTCCGTCGGGGAGGTGGAGCATGAGCATCCGTGCTAGGACCCGAAAGATGGTGAACTATGCCTGGGCAGGGCGAAGCCAGAGGAAACTCTGGTGGAGGTCCGTAGTGGTCCTGATGTGCAAATGGGTCGTCCGACCCAGGTATAGGGGCGAAAGACTAATCAAACCATCTAGTAGCTGGTTCCCTCCAAAGTTTCCCTCAGGAGAGCTGGCACTCGCGGGCGGCAGTTTTACCCGGTAAAGCGAATGATTAGAGGTCTTGGGGCTGAAACGTTCTCAACCTCTTCTCAAACTTTCAATGGGTAAGACGCCCGGCTTGCTGGCGTGGAGCCGGGCCGTGGAATGTGAGTGCTTAGTGGGCCTCTTTTGGTAAGCAGAACTGGCGCTGTGGGATGAACCGAACGCCGGGTTAAGGCACCCAATGCCGACGCTCATCAGACCCCAGAAAAGGTGTTGGTTGATATAGACAGCAGGACGGTGGCCGTGGAAGTCGGAACCCGCTAAGGAGTGTGTAACAACTCACCTGCCGAAACAACTAGCCCTGAAAATGGATGGCGCTGGAGCGTCGGGCCTATACCCGGCTGTTGCCGGCGATGCGAAGCCGTGCGGGCTACGCCGCGACGAGTAGGAGGGCCGCTGTGGTGCGCCTTGAAGCCTGGGGCGCGGGCCCGGGTGGAGCCGCCGCAGGTGCAGATCTTGGTGGTAGTAGCAAATGTTCAAAGGAGAGCTTAGAAGGCCCAAGTGGAGCAGGGTTCCATGAGAACAGCAGTTGAACATGGGTCAGTCAGTCCTAAACGATAGGCAAGCACTGTTCTGAAGGGATGGGCGAGGGCCTCTGTTGCCCTCAGCTGATCAAAAGGGATTCGGGTTCAGATCCCGGAATCCAGAGTGGCAGAGATGAGCGCCGCAAGGCGTCCAGTGTGGTATCTCAACCGATGGTGGAGAAGCTGTCGGGAGCCCTGGGGAGAGTTGTGTTTTCTTTGTGAAGGGCTGGGCGCCCTGGAATGGAATTGCCCCGAGAGAGGGGCCCACGCCTTGGAAAGCGTCATGGTTCCAGTGGGGTCCAGTGAGCTCTCGCTGGCCTATGAAAATCCAGGGGAGAAGGTGTAAATCTTGTGCCGGGCCGTACCCATATCCGCAGCAGGTCTCCAAGGTGAACAGCCTCTGGCATGTTGGAACAATGTAGGTAAGGGAAGTTGGCAAGTGGGATCCATAACTTCGGGATGAGGCTTGGCTCTAAGGGCTAGGTCAGTCAGGCTGGGGCATGAAGTGGGCATGGGCTCGTGCCACGGCTGGACGAGGCGCCGTGCAGCCCACCTGTCCCCTCCCGCCCCGTGTTGGGGGGAGGAGTGTTGGGTGTGGGGTGGTGACTCTGGACACGCACCAGGCCCTTCCCGTGCATTGCCCCAGCTTTGGCAGGCACCGCTCACCCTCTCACTCCCTCCTCCCCAAGCCCCAGCAGCTGCCACCACCCCCCCTCCACCAATCCGCAGAGGCTGTGGGTACCCCAGTGCACAGGCAGCTGCCGGTGATGGGGGGGGAGCTGGGGTCACAGGGCTGGCTCCTCGCCTTGGCCAGCACCTAGCAGCCGACTTAGAACTGGTACGGAGCAGGGGAATCCGACTGTTCAATTAAAACAAAGCATCACAAAGGCCCGTGGCGGGTGTTGACGCGATGTGATTTCTGCCCAGTCCTCTGAAGGTCAAAGGGAAGAAATTCCATGAAGCGCAGGTAAACGGCGGGAGTAACTATGACTCTCTTAAGACGGGGCCATAGTTACTAACTGGGCTTAGCTGCAGAGGTCACACCTCCTCGTGGTCCCGCTGGATGCCCATTCGTGGGTAACCGAGTTGGCCTCTGCCCCAGTGTGTTTGTGCAGTGTTATAGTTACTTCCTCCCTATCGACTGGCATCACCGACCACTCGATAGTATTCCAGGTGAATCTAAATTTATTCGACCACGAACTAGTACAGTAGTTGTGTGTCCAAAGCCCTTTGCCTGAGGGCTGACTAAAGGCATCATAGTTGAACTTGGGGGCTGGTTCATCTGCTTATATCCCGAACCCCCGCAGTCATGTGGAACAGCCTGGTAAAATCTTGGGTTGTCAACTTCGTTTCAGTGGCCACCCACACGGGAGAAATTCTCCCTGAAATCGCAAGGGCACACCCTGCGAGACTAACATCTGAGGAAGTGGTTCACCTGTCCCAAAATTTGACTTTTTATATTTCGGACTTGGCCGGTTGGGAAGGGACTTGTCCCGAACCAACCTGGGATTGCATTAAACATCTGCCAGAGGTTGATGAGGTCTTGGAACCCATTGGATCACCTTTGATGACCGGAGCTGAAGAAGCACCGCAGGAGGATGTGGTAGACGTGGAGCCGAGATCTCCCTCTGGCCCCGCAATTGCTTCAACAGATAGAGTAAGTCCCATCCTTGGTGCCGTGGGGGGAACGACTGACATGGGAATGCCAGTCGTGAAGATCCCTGATCAACATCCAGCATATCCTTGCTGTGGCACCAGGATGGGGAAAGTTGCGGCCTTGGTTGATCATCTAAAGAGGACCCACGGCCGGTGATGAATTCTCTTTCAGTGCTCCCATTGTGGGAGGACAAATGTTAAACATCATAGTATTGCCTGCCACTTCCCGAAGTGGCAGGGAGCCCTAGATATCCAAAGTCAAGAGGAAGCCCCGGAGGAACCTGGGATATCGCATTCAGGGGAATGCTACCAGCAGTTTAAAAGCAAGAGCAGCATGTCGCAGCATAAAAGACTTATGCACCCACAAACTAGGAACCTGGAGCGGATTGAAGTGACTCGACCTAAGGGAAACAGCCTGAGAGGAATGCATAAGAGCTGCTGGATGGAGGAAGAGACGGCTCTACTGTTAGAGCTGGAAGAAAGATTTAAGACTGAGTGCTTTATCAATAAACTGATCAGGGAGCATTTGCCCACAAAAGCGGCAAAGCAGATCAGCAACAAGAGACGACAGCTTGCGGCTGGTGCGAAGGCATTGGCACCGCCAAGAAGAGTTGCAGCAGTGTGCGTAGGGGAGCCCCCAGTTGAGAGGGAGAAGATAGAGATGATAAGGATGGAATATAGGAAAGTGGTGGCAGAGAAGATATGAGCAGGTTCCCTGCCTGCAAGCCAAATGATCGCATGAGGGAGGATCTTAGAGGATGGCGAAGACACCCGGAATGTCATCGAAGCATCAGCAGTAGAGTGGTTATCACAGCTGGCGCGGCACATCACCGTAGCAAAATTGAAACAATGTAGGAAGCATCAAGCAAGACCCGCGCCTGTGAGAGAGGAAAGAAGATGGATGAAGAACAGGGCGGTGAAACGGGGGTTATACCTCCGATACCAGCGGCTCTTTGAGATAGATCGCAAGAAGCTCGCTCGTATCATCTTGGACAACATCGAAGCACTGAAGTGCCCCCTTCCAATGGGCGAGCTATATGGCTCGTTTCGGAGGAAATGGTAGGAGGGATCCCCATACGTCAGCCTAGGTGCTTTCCAGAGTGCTGGTGTTGCGGAGAATTCTGCCTTCAAGAAAATGCTCTCCCCAAAGGAGGTTTTGAAGAACATCGCGGAAATGAATAAGAACTCCGTCCCCAGACCAGACGGCCTCTCCCTGAGGGATGTTATTCAAAAGGAGCCTCAGGGGAGACAATTGGCTGAACTGTTGAACCTATGGCTGCTGGCTGGAAGGATCCCAGATGGGATCAAAGAATGTAGAACAATTTTAATACCAAAATCTGCCAATCTGAGCAAAATCGAGGACATGAACAACTGGCGACCCATTACCATTGGGTCTGTAATTTTAAGATTGTTCTCACGGATCCTAACGACACGGCTGCAACGAGCCTGTCCAATTAACAGCCGCCAAAGAGGATTTATTGCAACCCCAGGCTGTGCAGAATATTTGAAGCTCCTGCAAGTGCTCATCAGGCACGCAAAGAAAGATCAAAAGACGCTGGCGGTCGTCTTCGTGGACTTGGCGAAAGCCTTTGATTCAGTCAATAACCATCACATCCTGGAGGTCCTCTGACAGAAAGGCGTTGATGATCATATAATTGACATCATTGCTGACTCATACAACTGTGCGACGAGGCTTGAGGTAGGGGAAACCTGCTTGGAGAAGGTTAAGATCCTCACCAGGGTGAAGCAAGGCGATCCAATGTCCCCACTGTTGTTCAACCTAGCAGTAGATACATTGTTATGTAAGTTGGAAGAGATCAAGGAAGGGTTTAAATATGGTAGCAGCTTGGTATCATCATTGGCGTTCACAGATGATCTGGTTCTGCTGGGTGACTCGTGGGAGGGCATGCAGAAGAGTTTGCAGGTGGTGGAAGAGTTTTGTCACGCTACAGGGCTGAAGGTGCAAGCTGGAAAATGCCACGGGTTTTTAATAAGGCCCACAAAAGACTCTTACACCATTATTAACAACTGTGACCCGTGGGAAATTGAAGGGGCTCAACTCCATCTAATTGAGCCCAGCAGCTCCGAGAAGTACTTGGGCCTCGGAGTAGACCCGTGGGTCGGACTCTCGAAGCCGGAGCTGAAAGAGAAGCTTGACACCTGGGTGAAGAACATCGGGGCAGCCCCATTAAAGCCACTGCAGAGGGTAGAAATCTTGAAGAGGTATGCAGTCCCACGGGTGCCGTATGCGGCAGATCACACGGGAGTGAACGCCTCCTACCTCCAGGCCCTGGACCTTGCCATTTGATCGGCAGTGAAGAGCTGGCTTCGCTTACCTCCCAGCACATGTGACGCCATCTTATATGCCAGCACAAGTGATGGCAGCTTGGGAATTGCGTGGCTGGCGAGCCAAATTCCAAATATACAGGCTCACTGGTTGCATTGAGTTGCCCGGTCCTCTGATAACATCACGAGAAATATTGTTCTTGAAGAGGGGATTCAGAGGGAATACAACAAAGCATGGATTGCCGCTGGAGGAAGGGCCGATAAGATTCCATCGACTGGAGAGGAACTCCCGATGACAATTCCGGTTGCACTGGGAGGCGGCGAGGCTTCATCCAAATGGGAGATGTCATCACCCAGAGTCATCTATCTGATTCCGAGCAAGTGGAGGAAAAGAGAATTAGAAAATTGGGCCAATCTAAGATCACAAGGCCGCGGTATAAAGAACTTTGAAAATGACAACATCAGTAATGGTTGGCTCGTTCATTACCGGGGTATTCCCCGCAGAAAACTATTAACAGCAATACAGCTGCGGGCCGATGTCTATCCCACTAGGGAGTATTTGGCACGGGGGCTGGGAGAAGGGGCTCCGAAGGGGTGCAGGCATTGTCCTGTGGAGTGGGAAATTGTTCTCATATTATCGGATACTGTCCGGCAGTTCAGGAGGCACGGATTCGTAGGCATAACATCTTGTGTGGAATGCTGGCTGAATAGGCTAAGAGACTGGGGTGGTTGGTATATATGGAACCGAACCTCAGGGATAACAACAATGAACTCTTTAAGCCGGACTTGGTTGTAGTGAAGGAGAATCGGGCGAAAGTAGTGGATGTAACTGTTTGCTACGAAAGTGGGTTGTCATCTCTAGGTGACGCTGCAGCAGAGAAAGTCCAGTAATACCAACATCTGGAAGAACAAGTGAAGGAGATGACCAATGCTGGAGAGGTGGAGTTCTTGGGATTCCCGATTGGTGCTAGAGGGAAGTGGTATAAAGGCAACGAGAGTTTCCTCGCCGACCTTGGACTCTCTACCAGCCGCTTGAAGAGGACAGCGAGAACCTTCTCACAAAGGGCTCTCCTGTCCTCTGTTGACATTCTCCACATCTTCACAAGTAAAGGTAAGGGTGTTTGAAATTTTTAATTGGCTTGAATATACTGTGACTTTGCTAACGCAAAGTCCTTCTTCAGAAGGCAACAGTAAAATTCTTCACACAGACGACATGGGCTTGCTCAGTCTTCTGTACTGCTGAATTTGGCTATTGCCCAGCTCCCCTGTGGTCAAGCCTGGATAGTTGGGATGTGGGATCTGGTCCCCAAATGAGGCTTACTAAATTTGACTTGGGTGGACGGGCTGCCTACCAAGGCCAACCCGTAAAAGGTGCCATGGAATATTCCACGGTTCAATAATTAGCCAAACACCTTGTCATCTCATTAGTGACATGCATGACTGGATGAACGAGATTCCCACTGTCGCTACCTACTATCCAGCAAAACCAGAGCCAAGGGACTGGGCTTGTCAGAATCAGTGGGGAAGAAAGAGTCTGTTGAGCTTGACTCTAGTCTGGCACTGTGAAGAGACATGAGAGGTGTAGAATAAGTGGGAGGCTGCATGTGCACGCATGACCCATGCCACGGCCCAGCCGCCAGTGAAATACCACTACTGTGATTGTTTTTTCACTTACCCAGTGAGGCGGGGGGGGGGGGTGAGTCTCAAGGGGCTCTCATTTCTGGTGCCAAGTGCTTGGCACATGGAAGACCAGTGCTAACAGCAGTCCCTAGGGGGTAGACATCTGCATGCCCCAGGGCAGGAAGCCATCCTCTTCCCACAGGCTAGGGGAGGCTGTGCCTGGATGATGCTGTGGATGAGGAGGAGCCAGGCACAGCCAGTGGAGGGCTGTGCAAGTGTGTGAACGAGCGAATGAGTGAGTTTTTGGGAACTGGGCCCGGAGGAGACGAGAACCTCATCCACGGGCCCTTGCGGCTGTGTGCAGGTGGGTACCATGGTGGTACCTCACTGTGCTGCTGCGCACGTGTATTGGAGGCCCCCCTGCTGTCCTCCCCACTCTGTGGCGGTGACCTGCCATCACTGCACCTCTTCCCCCTTGTCCTGGCAGGGGCCTTGCAACCTCCTCCCTCCGGCAGCCAGTGGGCGCGTGCCCACCAGCTCTGTCTTGTCTCGGGCCTCCTCCGGGACTCAAAGCATGAGGGGTGGGTGCCAGACTCATCTCCTTCCAATTGCAACCTCAAATCAGACGTGGCGACCCACTGAATTTATGCATAGTAGTCAGCGGAGGAGAAGAAATTAACCAGGATTCCCTCAGTAACAGTGAGCGAAGAGGGAAGAGTCCAGCGCCAAATCCCCATCCCGTGATGGGGCGCGGAAATGTGGCGTACAGAAGCTCCCATCCCCAGCACCACTCCTGGGGGAGCCCAAGTCCTTCTGATCGAGGCCCAGCCCGTGGATGGTGTGAGTCCCTTAGCGGCCCTCTGGGACACTGGGACTGGGGCTTCTTTGAGTTGGGTTGCTTGGGAATGCAATCCAAAGTGGGTGGTAAACTCTATTGAAGGTTAAGTACCGGCATGAGACCAATAGTCAACAAGTAATGTGAGGGAAAGTTGAAAAGAACTTTGAAGAGAAAGAGGTCAAGAGGTCATGAAACCATTAAGAGGTAAATGGGTGGGGTCCGTGCAGTCATTCCAGAGGATTCAACCTGGCAGTCTCGGTCAGGCAACTCGGATCTCAGCCGATGCCTGCCTCTGCCTCCCCTCCGTCCCCCTTGCAGGGGCAGGCCATGGGGTTTGCAGGCTGGTTGCCGGCCCCTGTTGGGCACGTTTCCCCCATGGCGGTTCGTCATGACTTGCTCCGTGTTGGCTGGGAAGGCCTGGTGGGCAGGTGGCTCGCATCCGTGCAGTAGTGAGTGTTACAGCCGCTGGGCAGCAGCTCTCACCGAATCCCAGGACTGAAGGAGAGGTCTGCCACCGCACCTTCCCCTGCGGCAGTTTCCTGCACCCCAGCAGCCGTGGCGGCGGTGCTTTACTCCCCAGCGCTGCTTGTGAGGGGTGGAGGGGCAGTGGTGGTGAGGGGTGGCCCATGCAGGGGATGGGCCCCCCAGTCCCCAGCACGACTGTCAACTGGGGTGGACTGTCCTCAGTGCACCCCTCTTGCTTCGCACTGCCAGGCAGGGTGTGGCGATGCTTGGGTGCCTCGGGTCTGCGGCGATGTCACCTACCTACCCAACCTGTCTTGAAACATGGACCAAGGAGTCTAGCACGTGCATGAGTCAACAGCTTAGTCAATAGTCCATGGCGCAGGGAAGATGAGGACCTGTGCTCTCCACCCGCCCTGGGTGTGGGGAGGGGGGTTGGGCGCAGGGTGGTGACTCTGGACACGGCCAGGCCCTTCCTGTGGATTGCCCCAGCTGTGGCGGCACTGTCCACCCTCTCCCTCCCTCCTCCCTAAGCCCCAGCAGCTGCCACCACCCACCCCTCCACCCGTCCACGGGACTGGGGGTGCCCCTGCACAAGCGCAGCTGCTGGTGACAAGGGGGGGGAGCCAGGGTCCCCAGGCCAGTGCCCCGACTTGGCCGGCGCCTAGAGGCCGAATTAGAACTGGTGCAGACCAGGGGAATCCAACTGTTCAATTAAAACAAAGCACCACAAAGGCCCGTGGCAGGTGTTGATGCGGTGTGATTTCTGCCCAGTGCTCTGAAGGTCAAAGGGAAGACATTCAATGAAGTGTGGGTAAATGGCGGGAGTAACTATGACTCTCTTGAGAGGGGGCCATAGTTACTAACTGGGCTTAGCTGCAGAGGCTACACCTCCTCGTGGTCCCGCTGGATGCCCATTCGTGGGTAACCGAGTTGGCCTCTGCCCCAGTGTGTTTGTGCAGTGTTATAGTTACTTCCTCCCTATCGACTGGCATCACCGACCACTCGATAGTAAATTCAGGTGAATCTAAATTTATTCGACCACGAACTAGTACAGTAGTCGTGTGTCCAAAGCCCTTTGCCTGAGGGCTGACTAAAGGCATCGCAGTTGAACTTGGGGGCTGGTTCATCTGGTTATATCCCGAACCCCCACAGTCATGTTGAACAATTGAATAAGGTCTTGGGTTGTGAATCTTGTCTCGGTGGCCACCCAGACGGGAAAATTTCCCCGTGAGATCACAAGGGAATGCCCTGCGAGGTTAACACCTGAGGAGGTGGATCACCTATCCGAAAATGTGACGTTTTGTAATTTGGATTTGGTCAGTTGGGGAGGGATTTATCCTGAACCAACCTCTGACTGTGTAAAAGATCTGCCAGAAGCTGATGAGGTCCTGGCACGCGTTGGATCACCTCTGATGAACGGAGCTGAAGGACAATGCCCTCACCCTTTTGGAACCCCTTTCCCCAGGCCCCGCGCCCAATACTCTCTAGTGGGATAAACATTGGCACGTAACTGTATTGCTGTTAACAACTTCCTGTGGGGAATACCCCAGTAATGTATGAGCCAGTCATTGCTGATGTTATCAAAGTTCTTAATGCTGCGGCCTTGCGATCTTAGATTGGCCCACTTGTCTAACTCTCCTTTTCTCCACTTGCTAGGAACCGGAGAGATGACCCTGGGAGCTGACATCTCCTGCTTGGATGCCACCTCGCCGCCTGCCAGTACGGCTGAATTTGTGGCAGGGAGTTCATCCCCAACTGATGGAATCTTGTCCGTTCTTCCACCGCCGATCGAATGGCAAGGTCCAGAGTCTGGAGGTATGAGGCGTTCACTCCCGCATGATCTGTCGCATACAGCAGTTGCAGGACTGCATACCTTTTCAAGATTTCTGCCTTTTGAAGTGGTTTCAACGGGGCCACCCCGATGTTCTTCACCCAGGTGTCAAGCTTTTCCTGCATCTCCGGTTTCAAGAGTCCAACCCATGGGTCTACTCCCAGGCCCAAGTACTTCTCGGAACTGCCGGGCTCAATCAGATGGAGCTGAGCCCCTTCAATTTCCTACAGGTCACAGTTGTTAATAACGGTGTAAGAGTCTTTAGTGGGCCTTATCAAAATCCTGTGGCATTCTCCTGCTTGCACCTTCAGCCCTGTAGTATGGCAAAACTCCTCCACCACTTGAATACTCTTCTGCATGCCGTCCCACGAATCGCTCAGCAGGATCAGATCATCCACGAAAACCAATGATGATACAGAGCTGTTGCCATATTTGAAACCTTCCTTGATCTCCTCCAATGTACACAACAGTGGATCTACTGCTAGGTTGAACAATAACGGGGACATTGGGTCTCCTTGTTTCACCCCGGTGAGGATCTTAACCTTCTCCGAGCGACTTTCCCCTACCTCAAGCCTTGTTGCACAGTTGTCATACATATCGGCAATGATGTCAAGTATATGACAATCGAGGCCCTTTTGTTTGAGGACCTCCAGGATGTGATGATGGTGGACCGAATCAAAGGCTTTTGCCAGGTCCACGAAGATGACCGCCAGCATCTTGTGATCTTTCTTTGCGTGCTGAATAAGCACCTGCAGGAGCTTGAGATTTTCCGCACAGCTTGGGGCTGCAGTAAACCCTCTTTGGCGGCTGTTACTCGGGCAGGCTCGTCGCAGCCATGCTGTTGAGATCCGTGAGAACAATCTTAAAATTACAGACCCAATGGTAATGGGTCGCCAGTTGTTCATGTCCTCAATTTTACTCGGATCAGCGGATTTTGGTATTAAAATCATTCTGCATTCTTTGATCCTATCTGGGATCCTTCCGGACAGCAGCCATAGATTGAACAGTTCAGCCAACTGGCTGCCCTGAGGGTCCTTTTGAATAACATCCCTCAGGGAGAGGCCGTCTGGTCCGGGGATGGAGTTCTTATTCATTTCCGCGATGTTCTTCAGAACCTCCTTTGGGGAGATCATTTTCTTGAAGGCAGAGTTCTCATGACACAAGCACTCCGGAAAGCACCTAGGCCGACGTATGGGGACCCCTCCTCCCACTTCCTCCGAAACGAGCCATACAGCTCGCTCATCAGAAGGGGGCACTTCAGTGCTTCGAAGTTATCCAAAATGATACCAGCAAGCTTCTTGCGATCCATTTCAAAGAGCCGCTGGTATGGAAGGAACAACCCCCGTTTCACCGCCCTCTTCTTCATCCATCTTCTTTCCTCTCTCACAGGCGCGGGTCTTGCTTGATGCTTCCTACGTTGTTTCAATTTTGCTACGGCGATGTGCCGCGCCAGCTGTGATAACCACTCTACTGCTGACGCTTCGATGACATTCCGGGTGTCTTCGCCATCCTCTAAGATCCTCCTACATGCAATCATTTGGCTTGCAGGCAGGGAACCTGCTCGTATCTTCTCCGCCACCACTTTCCTATATTCCATCCTTATCATCTCTATCTTCTCCCTCTCAACTGGGGGCTCCCCTATGCGCATTGCTGCAACTCTTGGCGGTGCCGATGTGTTCGCACCAGCCGCAAGCTGTTGTCTTTTGTCGCTGATCTGCTTTGCTGTTTTTGTGGGCAAATGCTCCCCGATCAGTTTATTGATAAAGCACTCGGTCTTGTATCTTTCTTCCAACTCTAGCAGTAGAGCTGTCTCTTCTTCTGTCCAGCAGCTCTTATGCATGCCTCACAGACTCTTTTCCTTTGGTCGAGACACTTCAATCCATTCCAAGTTCCTAGTTTGTGGGTGCACGAGTCTCTTGTGTTGTGACAGGCCGCTCTTGGTCTTAAACTATCGGTCACATTACCCACATCGCCATATAGCAGGGTCCTCCGGGGCATCCTCTTCTCTTTGGAGATCTAGGGCTCCCTGGCACTTTGGGAAGTGGCAGGCGATACTATGATGTTTAACGTTAGTTTTCCCACATTGGGAACACTGGAAGAGAATTCTTCACTGGCCGTGGGCCCTCTTTAGATGGTCAATTAGGGCTGCAGCTTTCCCCATCCTGGTGCCACAGCAAGGACATGCTGGGTGTTGATCAGGGATCTTCACAACTGGCGTTCCCACGTCAGTCGTTCCCCCCACGGCACCAAGGATGGGACTTACTCTATCTGTTGAAGCAATTGCGGGGCCAGAGGGAGATCTCGGCTCCACGTCTACCACATCCTCCTGCGGTGCTTCTTCAGCCCCGGTCGTCGGAGGTGATCCAATGGGTTCCAAGACCTCATCAACCTCTGGCAGATGTTTAATGCAATCCCAGGTTGGTTTGGGACAAGTCCCTTCCCAACCGGCCAAGTCTGAATTATAAAATGTCAAATTTTGGGACAGGTGAACCACTTCCTCAGATGTTAGTCTCGCAGGACATACCCTTACGATTTCAGGGAGAGTTTGTCCCATCTGGGTGGCCACTGAGAAAAAGCTGACAACCCAAGATCTTACCAGGCTGTTCCACATGACTGCGGGGGTTCGGGATATAACCAGATGAACCAGCCCCCAAGTTCACCTGATATGCCTTACATTAGCCCTCAGGCCAAGGGCTTTGGACCCACGACTTCTTTACTTGTTTGCGCTCGAATAAATTTAGATTCACCTGGAATTACTATCGACTGGTCGGTGAAGCCAGTCGATAGGGTGGAAGTAGCTATAACACCGAACAACACACTGGGGCAGAGGCCAACTCAGTGACCCACGAATGGGCACCCAGCAGGACCACAAGGAGGTGTGGCCTCTGCAGCTAAGCCCACTTAGTAACTATGGCCCAATTATTGGACCATGGAACATTCCATGGCACCTTTTCCGAGTTGGGCTTGGTAGGTGGCCCGTCCGCCCAGGTCAAATTTGGTGAGTGTCATCTGGGGACTAGATCCCACATCCCAACTATCCAGGCTCAACCACAAGGGAGCCGGGCAAGAGCAAAATTCAGCGATACAGAAGACAGAGCAAGCCCCATGTCTTCTGTGTGAAGAATTTTACTGTTGCCTTCTGAAGAAGGACTTTGTATACACAAAGTCACAACATATATATATGCCAATCAAAAAAAGATTTAAACATCCTTACCTTCACTTGTAAAGATGTAGAGAATATCCACCAAGGACAGGAGCACCCTTTGTGAAAAAAGTCTCGCTGTCCTCTTCAAGCGGCTGGTAGACAGTCCAAGGTCGGCGAGGAGACTCTCGTTGCCTTTATACCACTTCCCTCTAGTGCCAATCGGGAATCCCAGGAACTCCACCTCTCCAGCATTCGTCATCTCCTTCACTTGTTCTTCCAGATGTTGATATTTCCGGACTTTCTCCGCCACGGCGTCACCTAAAGATGACAACCCACTTTCGTAGTGAACAGTTACATCCACTACTTTCGCCCGATTCTCCTTAACTACAACCAAATCCGTCTTGAAGAGTTCATTGTTGTTATCCCTGCGGTTTGGTTCCATATAAACCAACCACCCCAGTCTCTTGGCCTCTTCAGCCAGCATTCCACATAAGATGTTGTCTACGAATTCGGGCCTCCTGAACTGCCGGGCGGTATCCAATAATGTGAGAACAAGTTTCCCATTCCGCAGGACAATGCCTGCACCCCTTCGTAATCCCTTCTCCCAGCCCCCACGCCAAATACTCCCTTGTGGGATAGACATTGGCATGCAGCTGTATTGCTGTTAATAACTTCTTGTCGGGAATACCCCGGTAATGAACGAGCCAACCATTACTGATGTTGTCATTTTCAAAGTTCTTAATACCACGGCCTTGTGATCTTAGATTGGCCCAGTTTTCTAATTCTCTCTTCCTCCACTTGCTAGGAACCGGATAGATGGCCCTGGGTGATGACATTTCCCATTCGGATGAAGCCTCGCCGCCTCCCAATACAACTGGAATTGCCATCGGGAGTTCTTCTCCGATGGATGGAATCTTATCAGCCCTTCCTCCAGCGGCGATCCAGACCTTGTTGTATTCCATCTGGATCCCCTCTTCGAGAACAATGGTCCTCGTGATGTTATCGGAGGACTGGGCAACTCGGTGTAACCGGCGAGCCTGTATATTTGGAATCTGGTTCGCCAGCCGCGCAATTCCCAAGCTGCCATCACTTGTGCTGGCATATAAGATGGCGTCGCATGTGCTAGGAGGTAAGTGAAGCCAGCTCTTCACTGCTGATCTAATGGCAAGGTCCAGGGCCTGGAGGTAGGAGGCGTTTACTCCCGCATGATCTGCTGCATACAGCACCCGTGGGACTGCATACCTCTTCAAGATTTCTACCTTCTGCAGTGGCTTTAATGGGGCTGCCCCGATGTTCTTCACCCAGGTGTCAAGCTTTTCCTTCAGCTCTGGCTTCGAGAGTCAGACCCAAGGGTCTACTCCCAGGCCCAAATATTTCTCGGAGCTACCGGGCTCAATTAGATGAAGTTGAGCCCCTTCAATTTCCCATGGGTCACAATTGTTGACAGTATAAGAGTCTTTCGTGGGCCTTATCAAAAACCCATGGCATTTTCCAGCTTGCACCCGCAGCCTGTAGTGTGACAAAACTCTTCCACCACCTGCAAACTCTTCTGCATGCCCTCCCACGAGTAACCCAGCAGAACCAGATCATCTGCGAACGCCAGTGATGACACCAAGCTGTTACCATATTTGAATCCTTCCTTGATCTCTTCCAACCTACATAGCAGTGGATCTACTGCTAGGTTGAACAACAATGGGGACATTGGATCTCCCTGCTTCACCCCGGTGAGGATCTTAACCTTCTCCGAGCAGGACTCCCCAACCTCAAGCCTTGTCGCAGAGTTGTTATAAGAATCGGCGATGATGTCAATTATATGATCATCAACGCCCTTCTGTCGGAGGACCTCGAGGATGTGATGATGACTGACCGAATCAAAGGCTTTCGCCAGGTCCACGAAGACGACCGCCAGCGTCTTATCATCTTTCTTCGCGTGCCGTATAAGCACTTGCAGGAATTTCAGATTTTCCGCACAGCCTGGGGCTGAAATAAACCCTCGTTGGCGGCTGTTAATCGGGCAGGCTCACCGTAGTCGTGCTGTCAGGATCCGTGAGAACAATCTTAAGATTACCGACCCGATGGTAATGGGCCGCCAGTTATTAATGTCCTCGATCTTTTTCAGATCCGCGGATTTTGGTATTAGAATCATTCTACATTCTTCGACCCCATCTGGGATCCTTCCAGCCAGCAGCCATAGATTGAACAATTCAGCCAATTGGCTGCCCTGAGGGTCCTTTTTAATAACATCCCTCAGGGAGAGGCCGTCTGGTCCGGGAGCGGAGTTCTTATTCATTTCCGCAATGTTCTTCAAGACCTCTTTTGGAGAGATCATCTTCTTGAATGCAGAATTTTCCGCCACACCAGCACTCCGGAAAACACCCAAGCCAGCAAATGGGGATCCCTCCTCCCACTTCCTCCGAAACGAGTCATATAGCTCGCTCATTGGAAGGGGGCACTTCAGTGCCTCGATGTTATCCAAAATGATACCAGCGAGCTTCTTGCGATCTATCTCAAAGAGCCTCTGGTATCGGAGATACAACCCTCTTCTCACCGCCCTGTTCTTCATCCACCTTTTCTCCTCCCTCACAGGTGCGGGTTTCGCTTGGTGCTTCCTCCGTTGTTTCAATTTTCCTACGGCAATCTGCCCCGCCAGCTGTGACAACCACTCTACTGCTGACGCTTCGATGACTCTCCGGGCATCCTCGCCATCCTCCAAGATCCTCCTACATGCGGTCATGTGGCTTGCTGGCAGGGAACCCACTCGTACCTTCTCTGCCATAACCTTCCTGTATTCCATTCTAATCACTTCCTTCCTTTCCTTCTCCACCGGGGACTCCCCACCGCGCTCCATCGCAGCTCTTCTTGGCGTTGCTGCTGTCTTGGCACCCGCTGCAAGCTGTCTTCTTTTATCACTGATCTGCTTCGCCGTTTTTGTGAGCAAATGCTCCCCGATCAATTTATTGATGAAGCGCTCGTTCTTAAACCTTTCTTCCAACTCTAGCAGCAGAGCCGTCTCTTCCTCCATCCAACAGCTTCTGTGCATTCCTCGCAGGCTCTTTCCCTTCGGTCGAGCTGCTTCAATCCTCTCCAGATTCCTAACTTGTGGGTGCATAAGACGCTTATGCTGAGACATGCCGCTTTTGGTCTTAAATTGCTGGTCACATTCCCCACAACGCCACATTCCAGGTTCCTCCGGGGCTTCCTCCTGACTGTGGATTTCTGGGGCTCCCTGGCACTTTGGAAAGTGGCAGGCAATGCTATGATGTTTCACATTCGTCCTCCCACATCGGGAGCACTGAAAGAGAATTCGTCGCCGGCCATGGGCCCTCCTAAGATGTTCAATTAAAGCCGCGACTTTCCCCATCCTGGTGCCACAGCAAGGACATGCTGCGTGTTGATCGGGGATCTTCATGACTGGTGTTCCCACATCAGTCGTTCCCCCCACAGCACCAAGGATGGGACTCACTACGTCAGGAATTACAATTGCAGGGCCAGAGGGAGATCCCGGTTCCACGTCTACCACATCCTCCTGTGGTGCTTCTGCAGCTCCAGTCATCGGAGGTGATCCAACGGGTTCCAGGACCTCATAAACCTCTGGCAGATCTTTAATGCACTCCCAGGTCAGGTCGGGACAAGTCCCTTCCCAACCGGCCATGTCCGAATTATAAAATGTCAAATTTTGGGAAAGGTGGACCACCTCCTCAGATGTTATTCTCGAAGGGCGAGCCCTTACAATTTCTGGGAGAACTTCTCCCGTCTGGGTGGCCACCGAAACAAAGTTGACAACCCATGATCTTACCAGGCTGTGCGACATGACTGCAGGGGTTCGGGATATAACCAGATGAACCAGCATCAAGAGAGTCATAGTTACTCCCGCCGTTTACCCGCGCTTCATTGAATTTCTTCACTTTGACATTCAGAGCACTGGGCAGAAATCACATGGCGTCAACACCCGCCGCGGGCCTTTGTGATGCTTTGTTTTAATTAAACAGTCGGATTCCCCTGCTCCGCACCAGTTCTAAGTCGGCTGCTAGGCGCCGGCCGAGGTGGGGTGCCGGCCCGGGGACCCCGGCTCCCCCCTCGTCGCCGGCAGCCACGCGCGCGCCGGGGCACCCCCAGCCCCCGCGGACGGATGGAGGGGGGCAGCGGCGGCTGCTGGGGCTTGGGGAGGAGGGAGGGAGGGGGCGGGCGGCGCCCGCCACAGCTGGGGCAATCCACGGGAAGGGCCCAGCGCGCGTCCAGAGTCGCCGCCGCCGCCCCGTGCCCAACCCTGCCCGCCCGGGTGGCGGGGGGACGGGTGGGGCGCACGGCACCTCGTCCAGCTGCGGCGTGCGCCCAGCCGTGCTTCGCACCCCAGCCTGACCAACCCAGCCCTTAGAGCCAATCCTTATCCCGAAGTTACGGATCCGGCTTACCGACTTCCCTAACCTACATTGTTCCAACATGCCAGAGGCTGTTCACCTTGGAGACCTGCTGCGCATATGGGTACGGCCCACCACGAGATTTACACCTTTTCCCCCGGATTTTCACGGGCCAGCGAGAGCTCACCGGCCGCCGCCGGAACCGCGACGCTTTCCAAGGCGCGGGCCCCTCTCTCGGGGCGAACCCATTCCAGGGCGCCCAGCCCTTCACAAAGAAAAGAGAACTCTCCCCGGGGCTCCCACCGGCTTCTCCAGGATCGGTTGCGTTACCGCACTGGATGCCTCGTGGCGCCCATCTCCGCCACTCCGGATTTGGGGATCTGAACCCGACTCCCTTTCGATCTGCTGAGGGCAACGGAGGCCATCGCCCGTCCCTTCGGAACGGCGCTCGCCTATTGCTTAGGACTGACTGACCCATGTTCAACTGCTGTTCACATGGAACCCTGCTCCACTTCGGCCTTCAAAGCTCTCGTTTGAATAGTTGCTACTACCACCAAGATCTGCACCTGCGGCGGCTCCACCCGGGCCCGCGCCCCAGGCTTCAAGGCGCACCACAGCGGCCCTCCTACTCGTCGCGGCGTAGCCCACGAGGCTTCGCATCGCCGGCGATGGCCGAGTATGGGCCCGATGCTCCAGTGCCATCCATTTTCAGGGCTACTTGATTCGGCAGGTGAGTTGTTACACACTCCTTAGCAGGTTCCAACTTCCATGGCCACCGTCCTGCTGTCTATATCAACCAACACCTTTTCTGGGGTCTGATGAGTGTGGGCATCGGGTGCCTTAACCCGGCGTTAGGTTCATCCCGCAGCGCCAGTTCTGCTTACCAAAAGTGGCCCACTAAGCACTCGCATTCCACGGCCCGGCTCCACGCCAGCAAGCCGGGCGTCTTACCCACTGAAAGTTTGAGAATAGGTTGAGATCATTTTGGCCCCAAGACCTCTAATCATTCGCTTTACCGGGTAAAACTGCCACCCGCGAGTGCCTGCTCTCCTGAGGGAAACTTTGGAGGGAACCAGCTACTAGATGGCTCGATTAGTCTTTCACCCCTATACCTGGGTCAGACGACCGATTTGCACGTCAGGACCGCTACAGACCTCCACAAGAGTTTCCTCCGGCTTCACCCTGCCCAGGCATAATTCACCATCTTTCGGGTCCTAGCACGGACGCTCATGCTCCACCTCCCCGAGAGAGCGGGCGAGACGGGCCGGTGGTGCGCCCTCGGCTCTGCCTCCGCCTCGGGATCCCACCTCAGCCGGCGCGCGCCGGCCCTCACCTTCATTGCGCCACGGGCTTTCGAGCAAGCTTCTGACTCGCGCACGTGCTAGACTCCTTGGTCCGTGTTTCAAGACGGGTCGGGTGGGTAGCCAACATTGCCGGGGACCCCAGGCACCCGAGCGCAGCCGCACCCTGCCTGGCGGCGCGACGCGGTCGGGGCGCACTGAGGACAGTCCGCCCCGGTTGACAGTCGCACCGGGGGCTGGGGGGCCCGTCCCCCAGACGGGGGCCCCCCTCGCCGCCACTGCCAAGCGACGCGCACTGCCCCCCGCGAGCCGGGGTGGGGAGAAAAGCAGCAGCGCCGCCGCCGCCGCCGGGGTCCGGGAGGCCACCACGGGGGAAGGCGCGGCAGCAGTCCTCTCCCTCAGCCCTGGGATTCGGCGAGAGCTGGTGCCCGGGGCTGTAACACTCGCCGCCGCGTGGTGGCGAACCACCTGCCCACCGGGCCTTCCCAGCCGACCCGGAGCCAGTCGCGGTGCACCGCCACGGGGGAAATGCGCCCGACGGGAGCCGACCGCCGGCCGGGCGGCGGTCCCCAGCCCACCCCCGCGAGGGGGGTGGAGGGGAGGTGGCGGGGATCCGCTGAGACTCGAGCCGGCCGACCGAGTCTGCCAGGTTGAATCCTCTGGGTGGACTGCGCAGACCCCACCCGTTTACCTCTTAACGGTTTCACGCCCTCTTGAACTCTCTCTTCAAAGTTCTTTTCAACTCTCCCTTATGGTACTTGTTGACTATCGGTCTCGTGCCAGTATTTAGCCTTAGATGGAGCTTGCCACCCACTTTGGGCTGCATTCCCAAGCAACCCGACTCCGAGAAGCCCCGGTCCCAGCATGCTGGGGGGCTGCTACCGGCCTCACACCGTCCGCGGGCTGGGCCTCGATCAGAAGGACTTGGGCCCCCCAAGAGCAGCGCCGGGGATGGGGGCTTCTGTACACCGCATTTCCCGCGCCTCACCGCGGGGCGGGGATTCGGTGCTGGGCTCTTCCCTCTTCACTCGCCGTTACTGAGGGAATCCTGGTTAGTTTCTTTTCCTCCACTGACTAATATGCTTAAATTCAGCGGGTCGCCACGTCTGATCTGAGGTCACAATCGGATGGAGACGGGGCGGGTGCACGCCCGCCCCTCGCGCTTTCGACTCCCGCAGCAGGCCCGAGGCAAGGTGGAGCTGGTGGGCGCGTGCCCACCAGCCGCGGCACGGCCCGAGGCCCCCGCCGCCAGCACCAGGGGGGAAGCGGCATGGCGACCCCCCTGTGGGGTCGCTGCCACGCAGGGGGGAGGACAGCGGGGGGCCCTCCGACACACGCGCATGGCAGCATGGTGCGATACCACCGCGGTACCCACCTGCAGACAGCCGCGTGGGGCCGGAGGGCGAGGTCCGCGCCTCCCCCGGGCCCGGCTCCCCGCCGCACGCTCGCTCGCTCGCTCACACACTCGCGCAGCCCTCCGCTGCCTGGAGCTTGCCTCTCCTCCTCCTAGCCGCTGCCTCTGCTCTCACTCCTGCACGGCATGGCACAGTGCCCTCCCCTCCCTTCGCGCCCCTCTCGCCACTTAACAGCACGCACACCTGTGCTGCCCCTGCCCCGCCACGCCGCACCCGCATGCCATCGCTGTTGGCCTCAACGTAACGCCGCGGCTGATGCCAGCCGGTGGGTGGAAGTGGCTCGGCACACGCGACA